>NW_024962278.1:4943611-5100505 GCF_019238085.1 Lagopus leucura | reverse complement strand
AAAAAAATGTTGACATAGACTTAGAGCCTTAAAAAGGTTCACTGCTTTTGTCAAGTTAATAGCACTATTATTTTTTAAGTAAAAGTGTTTCTATGGATATAAAACTTGCAATGTTATTAATCAGCTCATGCTTTTTGGAGAATCAGACAATCTGATCTTCTCTCATGTCTACAATATAATGTATTGCATTGCCCTTTACGAGCCAAGCCCACCTCATCTTATTCTTGCAGACATTTTCACTGAGCTTAATGAGGAAGAATAGAAATTGAGTAGAAAACACTGCATAAAACATTCTGGAAAATACTTTGTCTGGAATATCCATAAAGTCAGAGGTTGCAGCTTTTTTTTTTTTTACCTCATTCAAAGCTAGAACACTGGTAGTCCCCATTCAGACCACTATTTATGAAAGAACCACAGGGGCATTTAGATCCTGAACGCGGCTCAATGTCACACAGAACGTGATCACACAGCATATGCCTTGTCTTAACACTGCTTTGGGAATTCAGTGTTTTTGCTCACCTCAACTCTTTTCCAATCAATACTTTTTAAGGATAATATTTCACTTACAAAACGTTAAGTGCTGTTGGAATAGTAATCAATAGCCATGTTTCCTCATGACTGCTCATTTCCAAATGAAAAGTCAGGAGCAACATTTGCAAAAAAAAAAAAAAATTAAACATCTTTTCCCAAGTTGTAGTGCAGATGCCTAACAGCAAGTCATACAAGCGTCCTAAGATGGGGAGAAAGAGTTAATGTTTGACAGAGAGGAAGGTGGCACAAGAACAAAGGTAAGTAAAAAATGCAAACTAAGAGAAGATCCTTTGCCCAAATGGAGGAACAAAATGCAAAAAGAAAACTGTCCTAATAGAAGTTGGGAAAGAAAAAAGACGACACTATGTTTGTCATAGGATGAACGTGGATGAGAAGTCTACAGAAATTAAGTACTGATTAAAGTTTATAGTTAGTAGATCTCTTGCTATATTAGCTTTGAAGTGAAAGCAAGTTCCGTATTTCTTCATTCTAGAATTGATTAGTGACTCATATCACTACTAGAGTTGCACAAGTTAATTATAGCAAATATTAGTTTAATTCATTTACAAAAATTAATTTAATAGATGAATTAACTGAACTCACATCTAAGCTATACAAATTTGCTCACTTAAAATTTAGCAAATGGTTTGTGCAGAGTAATTACACTGAATAAGTAGTAAATGTTAAATTTAAGTTTGTTATGTAGGCACCTAGGATATAACGACTTGTAAAATGACAATCTACCCTAATTCTTTTTGAAACAGTTCTTCTAAAACAACTTGAGAGGAAGCTTATATGCCATGCAAGTTTAGATAATTTACATAAAATTGATGAATTCTGTTGCACAGCACTCACTCCATGAACGAAGAGCCTTTCATTTCACAAGAGTCAGCAAGTTTTAAGGACTAAAGCTTGCTGGAAAAAATATTAAAGAAATGCATAATGGCTGTAGGGAGCCCTTGTTCAGTGCTAGCAAAATTACACTTCCTCACTACACTTAAATTCTGACTCAGATGGTAAGAAAAAATATACTATTGTTACTTCTCTGGATTACAGAGCTGCACTGCTATAAAGCCATTAGCTGTTTAAACGAGTAATCTGCCTACCCTGAATTTAGCCCTTCCTTCACTTTTTTTTTTTTTTTTAATTGTATACACATATTTTAAACCTATTAGATCATTACAGAAATGATCATACCCTCATGTTGTGTCATAGCTCAGTCATTTCTCCGGATTTCCAAAATCCTGAAAATAGAGTTAGGCCTATGATGCCTTAGCTGAAGACTACTACCAGCTTTCTTCAAACTTTCATGTTGACAATATATGCCATTTTTATTTAATCATGGCTGCCATTCCGGAATATGCAAGAACCAAACATATGCACACATTTTGCACAGGGAGTTAAAAATACCCACAGAAAGAGTTGTAGAACAGACTTTGCTTGTGTTAGATCTGTGCAAAGTAAAAAGCAGATGTAACCACACAAATTAAATGCAGCAATTATCTGAATAATTATATATGTCACAAGATTCAAAAAGGGGTGGAGAATCTCCATATAAAGTCATACACACTCCTTTAGAGAGCCTTAGGCACAGAGGATATCAGGTATGCGCAGCTCAGTCATCACATACACACATGAAAATAGCCTCTGAGAGACTATAGCAGCTGGATGTTAACACCAATCCCCAGGGCTTGCTCCTTCGCACTTCTTATTGAAATGCCCAGCAGTAACATCACAACAAAAAACTGCTTTTACCCTACTTCTTTCCCAAGAAGAAGAATCCACTGATTCAGATGGCAAAACATACCACAGTTCTTTCATACAAAGAATGAAAGTCTTCAGTTACAGCCTGTAGAAATGACTTAATGATAATTCATTCTATTGAAATGACAGTTCATTTTAATCAAGCTGTGATTATCTCAAATTTGTTTCAAGGTGACTTTGCCCTATGCTAAAGAAAATAAAGAAATGGAACAAAAACAGTCTCTCCCTATCAACCTGCCACAGGCTGCTATACCCAGAGAGCCCATTATTTATTGGTGACTGCTTGAATTTAAACATGTTCACCTGTTTGTTGAGAACATTTTGTCAATTTAAATTAAGATTCTGTTTTGTCATCCTCACACAGACCAGTGAGCAGAGGGATGCAGTCAACTGAAGAGGTGAAAGAGGACTGGAATCTTTAAAACTTTATTACAAGCTAAACATAGAACTTAGCCCAACCAACTTCTCATTGAGTAAATAATCACTGCATACAGATTGACTCTGCAAAAAGAATAGTCTTTGCATTTAGTTTCCTGCATGCTAATCACAGAGACAGGAGCATTTGTGGTCAGCTTAGTGTGTCACTCATTCTTTCCATTAAAACCTTTCTAAAGGAAAACTGCAGCAACTTATTCTTATATACATGCTTGAAGAAAAAGTAGAACACTTCTCTCCATGTAACAAGGTATAAATTTCTCGCTAAAATCATTTTCAGGGATAATTAATACTTCACTCTGAAGTATTCTCAAATAAATATATACACTGAAGTCTTTCCACAACACAACAGAGCATTCAGATTAGAAAAAAGAGAAGTACTGCCAGGGGAAAAAATAAATAAATAAACAAATAAATAAATAAAAAGTAAAAAAAGACACTGGGAAATTCTCCTTTATACCTCCCCCCTCACTGTTAGCTCCATTAGGAGGAGCTCTTGCAGTATTTGGCCTAGATGGGATTCTAGTTAATCTAGTTACATTCCAACTGATCATTACCTAGTCAGAAGGGATATACTTGCCTTTAAAAATGAGGGTGACTATACTTCAAGAAGCTTTTATATTAATGAAAGCTGTATAGCTGAAATACAAAAACCTGCCTTAACAGTAGTTCTGGTATTTGTTTGTCTCAGGGCACACTTTCAGACTTCCCCATAACATACCAGTCCTAAAATGGCATCACCTACATATCCTGGGGACATGAAAGTGTTAAGACATTGGCAGAGTCAGTCATGAGCCATACTCTTCGTGGGACCACAGTTGTCACAGTTCAGCCTAGGACCCATGACAAGGGACAAAGGGATCTGTGGACCCACGCCCCAGAAAACTGGGGAAGCAGCAGAAAGGTAGGAAAATGGGCCAAGACAAGAAAAACAGCAGCAACAAACTATGGGAAAACAAAACAAAACAAAAACAAAACAAACTTGATTTACCAGATATAATAGCAAAAGCATTGACAATCCATGGGCAATACTGCTTTAACTCCTAGTACACTACATGACACTATGATCATAAAACCAAGACAACAGTGAAAACGTATTTATACAAAGGAGTAATGATGCATCCTGGTACAGCAGTAAATACTACAATCTGCTATTTTTGTTAATTCTTGTTTGTAAATGCTTACATTATGTTTGTCAGAATAAGGATTCATACTAAGGAAACCTGAAAAAGATTCCCCCAGAAAACAAAACCACTTTTCAATACTGGAAGTTCTTATATGTGACCTGCTTAAGGGTGTTTTCATTTGTTCTGTTTTTGAGCTGATACAGTATTTAACTCTCTAAAAAATATATTTATTTCCTGGTAAATTTCTTCTTTGTTTTGTCTGTAATACTGAAGGCCTAATTTCAAAGACATTAATGTTGGTATTTTATCAGAAGTATCTTTTAATAATCCTAAAGGATAAATGTTGTTTCCCCCTCCACAGCTAACAACCACAAAAAGCCTCTTTGAAGTGCACCAGTTAAGATAACTAAGACCAGAATAATATGTTATACTTCTCCCACTGAATTGATTTGTACTTGCTAGTTCATAGCAAATACTTAAATACTAACATGAGTTTTTGTAATCTGGAATATACAAATAATAATAATAACAACAACGTTGATTACTTTCAGATGCCCCATTCATTTAAAAATCTCCAAATACATTGGTTAGATGTTCTAAATCATTCACATAATTCAACTTAAAGCAAACATAATTTTTTACATGACAAGTTATGAAGAATGTGGATGGTTGAGGCGCTGTTTTTCTCACTGACTCGCTACTATTGCTTTGAAAATCCAAGCTAATTTTATGCTGGATAATATTTTCAGATACCCCATTTTCATTAATTAAATAAATATTTCACAAAGACAAGTCTAATGAGAGACTGTATCTTGTGAGACAAGTTAAAAGAATAGCCCTGTTCTTTCTGTAATCAGGGTTATTCTCTAATTAGATTTATATATGCAGTGCCATTGTCAAACATCAAGTACTATGGAAGTAAAAGATTCAGTCATATGAGTATTAGAATAATTATAACGTTTTGATTTAGCAAGTATCCTCCAAAATGAAGAGGTTAGTGATACCCTGCTGCTTCTTGACAAATGAAAGCTTTCGGCAAAGCATGATAAAGTACACTATCATGAGAACCTGCAGAAGCTTAGGAAAAATACAGCTTAGTGACTTACTGGAATTATTTACACTACTGAGTGATTGTCTCAATGAGCAATGATGAAGATAGTTACAGAAGACGTTCCAAACTTAATTCAAAATACATAAACATAACAATACCTCATCATTCAAGGTTTCTCAGTCTGAAAAACCTTGAAGACAGAAACCACCAAAGGGATAATATTAGCCAAAGTCATCAGTAGTCACAGTATTTCAGCAAACATTCATGTGTTCCTTTTAACCATTTTGTGAAATAAATCAGGGATCTTTAAGCTTGAAACTTTTCTCTGCAATAGTTACCACACCCCATAATCGGTTTGGTAAAATTTGAAATCCACATTTGACAGAAATAAGTATGAAAAATATTTAAAAGTTGTGCAAATACGAAAATTAGCAAAACCTGAAGCACAAAAGAGATAAACTGCAGTTTTTGAGAGAGAGCATATGGTGGGTGTACTTTTGTCTAAGAGGTGGTGAGTTGGCTGTGAGGACAAGTCAGAAAAACATGCCATGATTTCACATTGAGCCAGCGAAGTTACATAAAGCTGTCACTCCAGAGGTAGGAGAAGAGGGCGTTTGCAGAAAATAACCTGCAGTTATATGGCATGGAGTGACCAAAGTAAAAGAATAAAAATTGGAGAGAAAATACATGAAAAAAGCGAAGGAGGAGAATGATAAAATTGAGAGGTGACAGTGACAAATAGCACATTATATTTGCATTATTGGGAAATAGGTAAATAAAACATTTTTCAATGTCACTTTTATCTATTTGATTGCATACAATGCAATATTATTGCATTATAACAGAGCTGCTTTCTACAGCGCTTATCTTTCCCCCATTGTTTCACTGGAAGACACTTACTGTAAGTCAGTTTTATCTAACTACTACCCATATCTAATCAAATGTTTTGACTTGAAGTTTTTTGAGAGATCAAAACCCCTATGCTGTTGTATTACAAAAGTGATATAAAATATCACATTGTTGCTGTATGTACACTAGCAGTGTCCGAATTTATTCTAATGGATGCATCTGTGTACCATGAACAAGATGAGCAGTGTACTTAGCAACAAATAAACAGATACCTTTCAGAACAGTTATTTCTAAACATTTCATTAATTGTAACCATTTATAAGAAATAACGGTCTGATGAGTCTACTGTTTGTTTTGGACTGCAAGCGCAAGAAAAGGAACATTGCTCAAGTAAAGCAAGTGAAATGGTAAACTGTAGGAGATCAATGTTTCAAAGAAAAGAAAAGAAAACAAGAGTTGTCTGCTCATCCAGTGTGATTTCATACTGCTCATATTGTTAATCCTAATGGCTAGACAATCTTTCATAAAACTAGAAAGGTGAACGGTAGCAGATTAGATGCAGTTGATGAGCTGTTTCATTATAATGGTCACAATCCCCAGACATGAGCAATTGATCTGTTATGTATTCTTTAGCAGTGGCTATAGTACTATTCTGTATTTTCCTCATCCTAAAATTTAGCCTAAACATGACATGAGAGGTTTAACAAAACATCACTACATGATTGCTCTGTATTACACCAGCCAGCTTGTATACATACAAGATTTGAAAACACAGGATAGAAAATGAGTTCCCTTACAAAAATCATACTGCAAAATCTCCAGCAATGGCCATGAGTATCCAGTTGTTGCACAGCCATTGGCAAAAAGCATCCAAAAACTAAACAACAGACATGACAACACACGTTTTGAAGGCATAATTAAAGTTACAGCATATATGTTTTAAATATTCTATGCTTCCAAATCTATACGTAGGGACACCATGTAAAAGCTTCAGAAAGTTACTCATCAAAAGGCTAATTCTTTAAGTTTCCTATTGTCTTTTTCCACAGCCTCTCTTAATAAAATTCCTACCCAACTACCACAGCTACAGAAGATAAGAGTGCATTTTTCATTTTCTTAGAAGGTGAAATCTAAACTCATTATTAGAAATATTACACTTTAATTAAATTAATGCATAAAAATATCTAATATTTTATCAAACATTCCTAAAGCTGTTAATAATTGGAATACTCCTGTTCCAATCCTTCTCAAATGTCATTCCAACAGAAACACTAATTAAATTTTTAGTTTTCCTCCTTCAAACCTACATTGCAAAGTGTATTTGTCAAGCACTTAGATACAGAATTCCCTCCACACTGAAATTATTAACCTACTGTAGCACTGTCATAACAAATGATGTTGCTGCTGTTCAGCTTTCTAAGAACTCTAAAGAATTAAATATTCTTTTTTTATGAGGCATAAGAAAACCCCAGTAGGATGAATACCCACATGCTCTTCAAGTGGAGTGAGCTAAAGTGCGAGTAATTCACTGCGAAGTTAAACTTGGACTAAACTTTAACTCAGTAGGCTTAATCACAAAACTCAATTGTGAGCCAGTCTTTCAGAAAGCAGCTACTCCACATTTCTTGTAGTGCTGGAAAGACTTACAAAAACACAAGTCACTATTCTTGAGGTGAGATCACATTTCAAATAAACCATAAATCAATCACCTATGAAATCCAGAAGACAACCCCATTTTTTCCAGACAGTACTGCTACATCCTCCAGGTAACATCCCACACCTAATTTATATCTTGCCACCATCTTTTTTCATTTCCAGTCTCTTCTGGAAAGATTTGCCATGCTGATTTTAAACAACCAGTTGTAGACATCTAAGACTAAGTGTTTTTGACATACTATATTCCTACTAATACTTGCTACGAATTTTAAAAGTAGAAAAAACAGTTTAAAACAGTTACTTAAAGGCTATCTAACTGGACATACCTTGTTGAGAAAAGGGCTCAGTATAAATACGTATCACGAACTGAAGTACTGAGAATCAAATAACTTATTCCCCAAGCTAAAAAAGAAGTCTTAACTTTTTATCTTAAGCTTGTCTATTCTAAAGAGTGCAAATGTACTTGGTTATAGAACAGAGCTCAGCATTGCCCCTCTACTTCCCTCATGAGGAATCAGTTCAACAGCAATGAAAAGTGCAGTCTAAATAGTGCAGTCTAAATATCTCCACTATTCATTCTGATATATTTTATTTGCCTCCATATGAAATCTCATGAATGGCATGAGAAATCTTAGAAGATTAGATAGAGAAAACTGAAATAGATTAAAGATATTTGGAAAAAAAGTCACTTGGGAAATTTTTCATGGTTCTTCAGTAGCTAAAGCAAAATTGTTCCAGCTTCCTTATTATGTTTTTTTTTTTTTTTTTTTTTTTTTTTTATGGTGAAGCCAAAGATACAAAACATGACCAAAAAAACCTACAGAATTAGCTCTGAAAATATGTAATCAAGTCAGCTATTCACCTGATGAAACATGTTTTTTCTCCTTCAAAGAATTTGTTTCACCATTAATATTAATCACACAGCTCTACTTTTCTAAAATTACAAGTATTAACTAAATTCTAGATAATACTTATTTTCCTTTTTTCCCTTTTGCCAGAACAGACAGAAGTTAAATCAAAAAGCCTGTTTGAAGAGTTATAATCCAGCATAACATAGAACTCATTTGTTTCAACTACCTGTTGAACTCAACTCCTAGCGTTGAGCTACCATGTCTTCCGAACACATGATAGCAACTTCTTCAACATCCAACTTGAGTGATATGATTGACCACTTCTTATCAACAGACTGACAACCACTTAAGTGTGCCATGAAAAGTCTTACTTGCTCATGACACATTAACTTCTGAAAACAACCATTAAAAAACCTAGTTAGCAATCTATTTTAACAGAAATAATTATCTTACTGCCAATTTTGTCAGAAGTATGTTATTACTGAACTTTCTTCAGTACCTTACAGTAGATTAGGCCGTTGATTATAGGCAGAGAACTACATTTTTAAGAAACCATAACAGAGATTCACATATCAATTTCTAAAAAAGCTAAACCAGATCAGAAGTGCTAGCTACCGTACAAGGAAAATAGAGAGCAGACCTGTATAACAAAAAGCTTCTGACTGTAGCATCATGTGTCTTTTTCCTTCCTATTATATAACTACTAATTACTATCATAGAATGACAACAGAAATTTAACAGCTTTTCTTTTAACAGCCTCTAGCCAAATTCTCAGATATCTCACATAGCATTTACAACACTTACCTCCTTCTCCTCTCAGAAGCTAAATCCTGACATCTAAATACCAGCCAGCTTCTGCTGGCACCAGACTTTTATAGGCACTGAAGTTTTTACTAAAGACCACACAGCTGAGCACACTTTCACTGAGGATACAAACAACTGTTGTACACAGGACCTCTTAATTAGAGACTAGAAATTCTAATTCATATATAAATCAGAACTCTAAAGAGATGAGTTTCATCTAAAATGACCACAGGATGAGTTTCAAAGGTATTTAGAAAAGCACTTTCCACTTGAAGCATCATTAATTAAGTAATCTGCAAAACAAGGACTGATGTTTTCCTAAATGCAAGCAATTCTAATGAAAGGTCATTTTCAAGCTCTAACAAGCAAAAAGAGCTCATCTTTATTTCATATTGACCTTATAGTTCAACAAGAAGGAACAGATGTTTCATGACCCTAGTAAATATAATTCATGAGACTCTGAAAGGAAAGCAGTAGTTGAAGTATATGTGAAAAGGTATTAATTTCTCCACTTTTCCTTTTGGTAAATTCTTTTTCTCTATCTTTTGAATCTTAATATCCTTTTTCCTTATAACAATAATTTGTCTAAAGAACTTCCACTGTTCTTCTTCTATCAAATCTGCTTGCTAGAAGAAGTTTCAATTGGTCAAATTCAAGATAGTCTTAAATGTAGAAAAAAGAACCTTACTGATTTCACCATGCATTCCTTGATTCCAGTTATGGCTCACAGTAATTATTCAAGATAAAACACACATGGAGAAAAACAAGATTATCCACTACTGAAATTAATATAAACTCCGAGGTTGTCATTTCCGAAATAGAGAATAATATGGCTGCTATTAAATTTGTTAGTGTGATTGATTATGGTATTAAGTGAATACCATCACTGATGTTGCTCTTTATCCATATCACCACTAAATAAATCAATAAATATCAACTGTGAATAGAGTAAAACCTACGTACATTCAGAAATGGCTTCCTGGGAAATGTGATAAAAGCAAATCCTGATATAACTAAGAGCAAATATTTAAACATGCCTTGATGTAGAATCTTTAATACATTTTATTTCAGCAGATGATGGGCAAGCTGAAAGGGTTGAAAAATTATTTTCAACACAGCAGAGCCAGTGCTGTGCCTCCTCATTCATGGTGTATTTATTTCAAGCTTTTCAATGATAGATACAGAAGTGTTACAGAAGAGAGCCCACTCTAAGAAGAAAATTAAGGCCAGTGCACTTGTGTGCAGAATTAGGTTTCTCCTTTCCGTGTGACTAGCACAGAAATAATAACTACACAACAAATTTGTTCCATGCTGTTCATAGCTGGAACTGACCATGGACTGAAGTTGAAGATTTTGGAATAAGAATAAATTTTCAAGATAAAATAGTCTCTTCCTGTAATGCTTAATCATTTATTTCTCCTTGAAGTTTTGCGGTAGATATTACTTGTTAAATCAAATCCTTAATGATAAAATTACTTTCTTTGAATGTTCCTCGGACTTACAGAACTTTTTCCTATCTTTGGATCATTTCCATATCAAGTGGAAGACAAAAGTATTTTTTCTCCTGGTCTTTTTATTAAATTCACTGAATAGTTTCCTCCAGACTGTCATAGAGAAGTACCTACGCAGGTTGTCTTAGAAATATGTACTATCTAGTTACTACTATTTGGAACTTACAGACTATGTTTTATAAGAATGATATGGAAAGGACAAGAAAAATTCCAGAGCATAAGCAAATCACAGGAAAAAAAACAATTCATCAAGAAGTGACCTTTAATATTTAACAATAAACACCTAAAGAAAATTAAACCACAATTTACAATTAAAGCAAAATGGATTAAAATTCAAAGAACTGCCTCGCTGCTCGCATGGCTTTATTCTACCAAGAACACGTTTTGCCAAAGGAATGAATCAGGCAGCGGCAGAAATCAAAATAATCTTTTGGATGTCTACTATTTAATAGTGTGGAATGTTCTCTTGTCAAGGTCACCTAACTGTTGTATATCATTACTGAAGGGGAACATTAATTAAAACCACTGATGATGAATACTGCATCTTCAGATGTTAATAAATGAAACTAAATGCTTGTTAGATTTTCCAGAAGTCAATCACAGCTTTAAATTAACTATCACACTAAATACACCGAACTGCCATAGAGTGCTTCTTCTAAAACTGGTATCAGAATACAAATTTAACAGAACAGTAAATTTACATAGCATTTTGAGAAAAATATTTTTATTTCTTCTATTTTATAATGCTATTTTAGAGCAGCACATTTTCTCAATTCCTCTCTTTTTATTAGAGCCAAGATTTGGGACTTTTTTTTTCATTTCCTTGTATTTTTTGCTATAAGACATTCAATGGATTTGATCTGAGTTAAATATTCCACTTTTCATTTGGTAATCAATCTATTGTGGTGAGTGCAAGATTTAAATTTTTAGAGCATAAGCAGGATTCTTGCACTGAGTGTCCATGACAAGGAAGAGTTCCATTGTGACAATCACAGTGAAATAAGCAATGTGCTGTAACATAAACAACACAAACAGACCAATTTACTACTAATATGTAGGTTGCTCCAAAAATAATGCCTCCTATGTATTTCCATAGAACTACAATAGATAAAAAGACAAAATAACACTACTTGACAGAGCAAATTCTTACCTCTGAAACATTATTTTCCAACACAATCACCACCACCACTAGCTATATATTTTCACCAGCAATGAACTGAGCCTGCATGCTGTGCTCATAAAAGTCTGCACCAGTAAACCCTCTATTGCCAATACTGAAACGCACCACCCACTGCCTCACTGTGTTCACATCCACTTTTTCACATGGAGGAATTCAATTACACACTTTTGTTTTATACACAATTCCATGTCAGATGCCATTTTGTCAGACTGCCCCTCTGCTGCCATCTGTTGCAAGGCAACAAAACGTAAAATAATGTTGGCAGGAAGGTTCAACCTCTATCCCACCAACATCTGTCTATGACATCATGGGCCAACATAATAAAACAGGAGGCATTACATTCAGAGCAGCCCTCATAGAAGCTGCATCGGTCCCCGCTAACAATGTGCAATGTCTTTCTTTCGTGCTAGGACTGTTTCACTGAAGTTCCTCTGTTTAGACTTCATTAAGTTATAATTGCCATAACAATTATTAGTTTAGGCCCAGAGAAGCCTGATTTGAACTACAAGCCTTCTGTTTGCTTCCTGGTGACGAAAGGAAAGATGCTTGCTCCGAATATCCAGCATTAGTCTGATGTCTAACTCATTGACTTCAACAGATCAACAGACTATTAGATAATTGTGTTACTTGAATATGAAGCTAAGCTTAAAAACATCATGGATTTTGGGTGACAGCTAGCACATCCAATCTGCTCTTTTTTTTTTTTTTTTTTTTTTTTTGAGTATTTAATTATCTATCCCCACATTTTCCTTCCTTGTACATCACCTCCCAAGTTCAAGCAAGATCAATGACTATCTGAGCGCAGTTCAGGTGGGCAAGCACCCAGGCAACAAAGGTACTGCTGAGAGAGGGAGCAACAGTTAAGTTGGGTATGATGAAATTACATTTTCTGTGCATCAGATGTTTTTTAGACCATTGTAAAGATCATTTCTATTTCTCTTTGAAATCTCCTAAATTTCAGTTAAAAAACGTCAGTAACGTTCCTTATTATAGAGGGGGATTTTTTAAGAAAGAAATCTGGAGTAAACTTTGAAGAAGTGGAAATTAAAGGACTTTTCTAACAACTTCCTTATCTCTGCTCAGTTCTTGAAAGATTATCCCTACTCTAGGACTTTTAGTTTCAGATACTTAAGTGTTTTGAATTTCCACCTTTTACTACACATTACACCTCTAGGATCTGTGGCAGCAAGAGTGCTGGGATCATGCTTCTTAGGAATAAAAAAAAACCCAAACTTTTCCAGCAACAAGAATAATTTAAAAAAAGGTGAAGCTGGAAGGGTAGTAGAAGAAAGATTAGCTGTCATTAGCTGTCATACAGAGCCTCTTTGTTCCCTCCATTCCATAAACAGTCACCTGCACCACTGTTTGGATAATTACCCTTGTGCAGAAGCATGTTTTCTCAATTAACTGAGAACTTCTAGTCTTGCCAATGTTTGCTGAATAAAACGGTATCAAATTTTGTACCAGCTCTTTTCCTTACTCTCCAGCAGTTCTCCTAATGCTTCAGAACTGGGAAGTCATTGTGAATGAATATATCTTGTCTTTCCATCAACAAGTTCAAATGACTCTATTAATTTCTGCCCAAGTACTGGACAAAGCAGCCAAAACACTGTAAAATCTCTTCATTTACTTGCTGACTGCACAGGAAGAAAGAAAGACCTCAAATTGTTGACAAACAGAATTTTGCTAGAAAAAAAAAAAAAAGGATGTGATATTCAATAAATTATCTAAGCCCCCAGATAAGTCACTGACCATCTGGCACTTGGCAGAATTCTAACTCATGAAATTACTTTGGTGAAGCTGTGGGTTGATACACTACATTATTTCTCTCTTTTGCTTTTAACTGACTTATAAAGCTGAATAGTTTGCAAATTCCATCACAACAAATGAAATAATGACGCCAATCTCCTTCATCCTCTTTATTTCTTAACAGCACTGTTCAGCAATCCACAGTGACATGCTGTAGGTGGGCTACCAGCTTAGAATAACTTTTATATACCTTCTGATTTCATGAAGCATTTGAAATAGAAGACTGTAGGAGGGAAAACCCTTTACACATGTATTACTTTCAGTTTGCGCTGTATATGCCCCTGTATAGTTGCACGATGACAACGTTAACGGTGCTAAAATTAGAGATAATGTTTAGAACAAAAATGTTCATGAGAGGCCTAGCAGTTTTGGCTTTCCAGAATATCATGCGCTTGGCAGCTGATACCAAGAACAGAGCTGATAATTTTAAACATAATCTAAAATTAAATTTGAGTAACAAAATGAACGAGTAGGTAACACACTGCAGACATCTGAACGATAATAGTATGTTCCCAGCCAACAGAACAGAATTCGTATACTTCTTCATTTTTAAAAGAACTGATGATGCCAGAAACTGAATAGTTCTGAACTCATAAAGTTGATAAAAGTTTTCTCTGGTGAGCATGCCAACATTTATTGCTTTGGAAATTTCTTTCATCATTTCTGGAGATTTCCAAAAGGTTATGTTGAAATACGTTACTGTGTTTACATAATAAGAAAAAAAATTGGGTTGAGTAAGCAACAGGAAAAGAAACATACAGTTACGCACAAATAAAAATGAAGGTGTACAGATTATTAAATAATTTAGGATTATGTGATGTAAAAGAGTATTATTGGCAGTGAATGAAACCAAACCTAGCTAGTACAGACAGGGCTAGAATAGTACTCCACATGTTCCAGTGTAGGGGGTTTTTTAAAGGATGGGAGGAAATGAATTAGAAATTAACTCAGATGAGCCTGAAAATATTGTTTCAATATAAATACTGAATGATAGAATAATACTTGAGTTTATGAATGTTGTAAATATTATCGCTACAGACAGGAACATTTAGAATTTGGGGTTCTGAAAACCTAGTACAGTTTCCGAGCATTTGTCTATGTATACTGCCTTTATATGACAAGAATCTGTTCTCAAATATGACTGAGAGTTTGATATATTTTCCTTTTTTAAAAACAGAAATTCTAGCTTTTCTAGCAACAAAACAAACAAAAAAAAAACATAAACATCTACGAAACAGAAATACCCAAAGGCCATAAAATATATATAAATGAAGATATGAATATTGTTACCTACAGACACAATGTTTCTATTTTTATTCCATATAAAGATAGAATATTATATACATAATAGAATATTGTACACATAATATACATCTTACCTGCCAAACAAATAGAATCCATTACTGCAGCAGCTAAAGTTTTTTTGTTTTGTTTTGTTTTGTTTTTCAGAAAGTAAAATTCAGCATTTGTGCATCAAAGGAAAACAGTTACGTTCCTGAAAAATCTCATTCACTGTCCTGTCATTCCAACATATAATTAAGAGGGTAACAAGGCAATATATTCTGTTTTAAATGAAAATTAGTCATATACTGATTAATTAAAGATAACATAATAACAAATACTAGCCATGTTTTCTTAGTATCTTCAATCAAATATTGAACAAAGGTAACAACAGAGACTTTCATTACTGTGAACAGCTTTAAACATAATATGAATAACATTTTGATGACTAAGTGAAAAGAATAATGCTTCCATTTGCATTACAATTTTTTAAAAATGAGATACCACCTGATATCACAATGACAGCTGAAAACTTCGAAAGGAATCAAAAGAAATAATTGAATCAGCATATTCAACTTGCTTTTCCTATTCTACTAAAGAATATAATTATTCACAACAATTGTCAGGTTTGCCTCTGGTATCAAAATAATTTTTCACAATCAAATAAGCAGGCTGGACAAAATATGCTACAAGTTATGGAAACATTTAAGAAGTGGGTAAAGAAGGAAGCAAAACTCTGAACCAATCTTACTACACCTGCCATAAATGCGCCAAGTACAGAACTTCTGTCATTATGTCTTGATTTGCATTCTTCATGGAAATCAGAAAATTACGTGCTTGTTGTGAAGAACAGCTCATTTAATCATCAAGATTACTTATAAGTGTCACTTAATAACACTACCAAACTGATAGAGGAAATGATAATTTGATTATAAGTGGTAGATCTGCATACAGTAAATCCTGTTGTGATATCATAGGTTTTTAAGAGGATCCAGCTTGGTTTTGAGCTAGATAGATCCACTGTGATACTGTGCACAACAAGAAAATACAAATGGCTGACCTTTAGTACTCAGAAGCCTAATCTAAGCCCTTGGTAGATGATTTATCTGTGCTCCAGCAGTGCTCACACCTAAGATCAGAACTGGCATACATAGTTCATACACACATCAAGAACTTTTTCCTCTGAGACATTATAGTACATTTTGAAGGGACAGAGAAACATTCTAATTATGTTTTATGGACAAGGAAATGAAAATACAGACTGTAGCAGAATAGGTAGAACCTATGGAAACACATCACATTTCACCTACTTGTACATTAACTTCTTCATTTGTTACTCTTGGATCAATCCTGAAAGCAGGACATCTTTGCTTCCGTTCATTTGCTTCTTAACTAGCTACACCCAGAAATGAGGTATATAATAAAGGGGTATTTAGCAGAAAATACATTACAGACTTACAAAGAAGGTAGGTGATCCATTCATTTTTCTAGTTCTATCTGATTTATGTTGAGAATTAGAAACAAAGAGACTTTCCTGATGACTACACTACAGATATTCAACTTAGTTAAAAGAATTGACAATATTTAACATCATCACACAGGGCAAATAGAGAGCAAGCTCCTCACTCCGTGTTACCCAACAATGAAACTGGAGCCTAACAGCTTTTTTGGCAGCTCCCTGGGAGTGCACTGCTGCGGATCTCCCCAAACAACCCTGCACTTGCCTGGGATTTGGTGCCACGAGCGCTGGCCCCATGCAGTCCTGGTGCGGCGTAGTGTGAGAGGCGAAGACTGGGGAAAGCCCTTGCTAGCAGCAGAGGGTTGTGAGGTCACAAAGCCCCTCTATGAGGTTGTGCAGGTCACCGTCTTCTGCGATGAGGAGCCACGAGGCTGTGGGGATTCAAGACAACGTTCAGAATAGAGGCTGAAAAACAAGTTTGATAGGGTGTAGAACAGAATAGTGAGAACAAAGGCTCTCTCTAGGAGACAGAAGCAGAAGTGGGGCGGGTAATCCCCACCTGTTGACGACCGGAGGAGAAGCATGTGAATAGAAAAAGCAACTGTGGCTCCGATTGGATAAGCACTTGCAGGGGCAGTTATGTGAAGAAGACTTGTTAAGTGTTCTGTTGATATGTAGGGGGATAGAAAGTTAGGGGATGAAGCTAGAGATGTATATAAGGGATGTTAGAACCCACAATAAAGGATTTGGATAGTTCACACATCTGAGTCTGTGGCTGCAAATGGCACCCACTGTGTGGTGCAAAAACATGCAGAGGCTGAGTGAACCACTGGAGGATCAGTTCCTCAGGACAGAAAGTGAGCAGTTGGGAACCATGGGAAATTCACTAAGGAGCAACAAGTAAATCTTGGAAGTATTACAGAAAATTTTAAAATCTCAGATTTGTATCTGCCATAGCATTAGTCAACTTCCTTTAATGGACAAGAAAAAACGTCCCTGATTTTCCAGCATCTGATTGACAGAGCGGTTTGGGACAAAATCCTGATTCTCAGGCAGATGGACAACAAGGCTGCTATCAAGCAAACCAAATTACGCCTAAGTCTTCAAGATTATGGAGAGGAGGTGGAAGAGGAGGAGAAATCAGTTTCTTGAGAGAAAAAAAGAATCAAAGATGGTTTTTAACACAGACCCAGGAATTTCTCCTTGATTCTTGCCAACAGCTTTTCATGTTGTCGTGTGTGGGCTGTATGACATGCCAGACTCCTGGAGTCTAGAGAAATTAACCCCGCCTACTATAAAAACAGATAATGTCCCTGCATATACTTCTAAGGCCACTCAGAATTTTCTTTTCTTCAAGAATGGGGAGTTACACGTGTTACAGGCATTCCCCATTCTGCCACTGGACAAGCTGTCATTGAGTATGCTCATCAAACTCTGAAATGTACTCTTAATAAAGAAAAAAATGCGAGACACACCACAAGAAAGATTATGTAAGGCTTTGTGTTAATTCTTTTGAATCACAATCAGACAAATACCTTTTGAGTAGATGGATGTTTTAGGCCTCCCCAGTGCTCCTTCACGCCTCTGAGTCACAGAATCACAGAATTACAGAATTGTAGGAGTTGGAAGGGACCTCCAGAGATCATCGAGTCCAACCCCACTGCCAAAGCAGGTTCCCTACACCAGGTAAAGGTGTAAGGCAGGAGTCTGTGCCTGCAGACCCTCTATGAGGTCACCATGTTCTGATGACAGGCTGTGAGGCTCTGTGAGCTCACAAAGGACCACAGTAAGCCTGTGCTAGGGCACAGGCACTGTTCCGGTACTTGCAGTGGCTGCTGCAGCGGTGGTAGCAGTGTTGCATGTGTGTGGGTGACCATGGTCCCTGGACACCTCCTTCTTCTTCTCTTCGTCGTGGCCCTGCAGGCCTCTGGCACGCAGGCTGTTCCATGGCAAAGATTGAGAGCAGGTGAGTAGAGATGAGGCCCCATCGATGGGCTGCGCTGCCCATCATGCACTGCAGTGCTCTCTGTGGATGAAACCCAGGCTCTCCATATAGAGGCTGTTGCCTTTGCTTCGGCAACCTCTGATTAATGTCCCGTCGTGAAGTGCTCAGACAGCCCCGGCCAAATCACACGCTTTTATGACACCACTGTGGTGAGCGGCAAATGGCACTTATTGCAAGCAACACACTCTTTCTTATAGTTGTCCCTTATATCACAGTGCTACCAATCACCCTTGCTACGGTTATCTGTGTCCAATAGACATGTGGCATGTCTTGTCTTGCCATGTCTCATCATGGTTTTCTTATGAGTCAAGGAGCCCCCGCAGAGGCTGATGACTGTTACAGCCCCCCTTTCAGTATTCGCTAACCACACAAGGGGCCCACACAGATTACGCCTGGTTACGCCTGGTGACCTTGACAGCCCCCGCTTTACGTATTTTGTTGACTACATCTCTAACTTGCGTATTTTGTTAACTACAAGAGGCCCTGCTGCAGGCCTGAGGAACAGCCAGGGGCAGCTTTGGACTGCCCAGGTGCAAGTCTTCCCCACAAGAAGCATGGATGATCGTTTTATTTTCTATTGCTCTAACTAGGCCCTACTTTGTGTACGTTACTTCCCTGTACCAGTGGCACGAGGGCTGGATGTCCATCCAGTCCTCGAGGGGTGTAGCACAGAGCCTGCAAGAGTTTTCTGAAAGATGCCATCTACAAGCCACCAGGCCGCTCTGCAGCTTTGGAAATCCTGACCCACATAAATATTTCCTGTTATTACCTGGCCAACTCGTAACAGGTTACTAAGGATGAAGGAGATCACAATATATAGTGAGGGTATTTCTCCTTTGTGCTTGATTACAAGTTCTCATATTTTCATATTTGGTTACAGATGTGCCTCCAGAGAGGACTTTACCAGCCCTTTCACGGCCTCCTGCATTTGATCCAAACTGGCATCCCAAGAGTAGGTAGTCAACCCACATCTGCACCCCCTGTCATTACCCAGCCACTTCATGACAGGTCACTAAGGACGAAGGAGATCACAACATACACTGGAAACATTTCTCCCTTCTGCTTAATTACAGTTGTGCTTGTTGGTGATGAGTACAGAGTTCTGTGGCCTACTCCTCCCGGCAAGCCTCAGGGTAATTCTGAAGGTAAGCTGCTTGAAGAAATGAGCATTTCAGTGTTCCTTTCATGCGAAATGTAACTTCACCTTTCCTTGGCCAATGTACAGACATGGAAAAGAGCAGACTAAGAACAGGTTAAGCTTGGTGATTTGCCAAGCACTTTGGGAAAATGTCCTTGCTAGCCACTGCAGTACTTTTATGCTCCCAACACCTGCTAAAAAAACAGCTGGCATACTGAAGTTGCATTTGAACCTGGTGTGGTCTCCCTGAAGCTTCTGGCATCCCACGTGATTAGTTTTGTACCAGTACATTGCTAGTGAAGGTAACTCTTTGGAAGATGCTTGTCAGTAGAAGAGAGAGACAAGCACTGTAGAACAATCTTGTGCTTGAAATGAATTCACTGTTATTTTGATCAGAAGAATTCTACTGACATAGTTCACTAGAAATTCTCTGTCCCGTGTTTATTTAAAGACGTGGCAGTAGGTGATGGTTATCCAGCTTTCCAGCTGCGTTCCAGTACTGAACATCCAGGAAATCACATGGGTATGTGGTTTCTTACTTCCTTTGAGAGCTTTCAGGCCAAATGCAAGACAGGTTCTCTGCAGGTTTGAAAATTGCATCTGCATGTGTGTGTCCTGTCACTGCATGATCCCTGATATGCTCTGCTATTCAGTTATGCTGATGGCGATCACAGTATGTGATGGGAACTTCTTATGTTTTCATATTTGGTTACAGATATGCCCTCAAGGAAGGGTCTTCCAGCTCTTCCGCAGCCTCCTGTGCTGGATCCAAGCTGGCATCCAAGAGATAGGCAGTCAATCTTTATTGACTTAACAGAATAAGCACTACTTTTCTACATCTTTTTCATGCAAAATTTAACTTCATACTTTATGTTAAGGTACTCAGAGAGCACGTTATACAGCTAGAAGAGGAAAAAAGTCCCAAAAGACATCTGAAATCTTAGCGAAAACTGTGAAGAAACTGGTGCAGGTAGACTTTGGTGAGTTCCAAATCTTTTTTTCTTAAACTTTATGGATGTATTTGTGGAAGACCTGCTTCCTGAAGATAGCATCCTCCTGATGTGGAACAGATACTTATAATCCAACTCTCATGCTTTCTTTCTAAAGACCGATCTGCAAAAACTATGCAGCAGAAAGGAAGCCGTCAAATGCCACCAGTTTCTGATGTAGATAGAAAGGCAATGCATGCAGCTAACATACCTGGTAAGTGCTGTTCCCTGGCTACCCAGTGTCACAAACCAGAATTACTGCATGTCAGTTGGCCCTGGCCCCAGTCACCTCTCAAGTCACCATCTAAACCTGAATGAAGCAAGTGCTGTAGAAGAAGCCAGGAATGGCTCATGAGGATGGCTGTTGTGGAGATCAGTGCCACCAGTGAGCTATAGAGATGCTTGTAGACGTATGTGGAGTGCTTAGACATTTTCAACTCCCCACTATACTCAGTTCCCAGGTCTTGGGAACATTAGGAATGCTCTCTTTTAAGAACTGGTCAATTTAAGGGATATGACCCAAGCTGTTCTGCGCTGGGGTCAGCCTTCCCTCTGCTGCTGCCAGGTTGGAGTCTAGCTTCCACCCTGGAAGGCATCCTTTGAGGGGGCTCAGGAGATGTGCTCTTTGGAGAGCATTTCTGCTCCAGCTCTTCCCCCCTTGGATGAAGACTGGACTCTCAACACCCAGCTCTAGCCCATAGACTGAAGGAACAGATTGGTGCAGCCTCCCACTGCGATCCTTCTTGTCCTTTGTTACCCAGCCACCATAGATGGAGGAACCCTCTACTGCGTGAGATCTTTTGGACATGTGAAGCAGACTGCTAGATTATCTGTAGCAAAGAACTCGATATTGAGTTGAATTTTCTTTTTTCCTCTAGAGGTGGACTCTTGGAAGAGCACAAAAGCAGGCAGTGACAAACATCTGCGGTTGTATATTACAATGTCTTCAGTGGTCCCGATGATGATGCTGTCTTTGCGTCTGACATTTTTAATTCGCAAATTGTATCAGAAGAAAAAAGAACTGTAAGTTGGCTTTTCCCCAAAAATCCTCATTGCTTCAATTGGCAATGAAACCGCTGAAGTTACGGTATCCTGCTTGGCCAAGTCAGCTGATGGCAGTAATCTGCTCAATTCCTGTTGTAAGATTTTTTAAACTGGCTTCTTAATTCCCACATGATCAGTAGTATTTTCTGGAATCCATTCTTACAGAATGAAAGAAAAAGAAGAGACAGCACCGGGACAAGCTAACACTGACGCTGCCTCAATTGGACAAGATCAAACTGGAGATGCAGCGTCAAGGGAAGAAACAAAATGATATTCTTAACCCAAGAAGATGAGAACATCAACAACAGCCTTAGCCCATACCCCAGCACTTTTGCACCAGAATTCACTCAGCTTTACAGCAACATGAGTGCAGATGCCTCATCTCTAGCAGCATGTCCCAGCAGCTCTTGTATTGATGGTGGCTATTCTCCAGACATCCATATCTTGCAATAAGACCTCCAAATTATCTAGGAGGCAAGAGGTGGAAGGTGAGAGGTGGGTGTCACTATGTGGCAGTCAGCATCACTTTGTGGACAGATTTACATTTGAAACTATTTCTTTGGAGCTGTTTGCCTTCTGAAGGGAGTGCTCAGAGTGTTTACTGGTGGAAAATCTCGCCTGTGACCAAATAATTCCAGCTTGGTATGGGAGATTGCGGGATGACACCATTGTATCCTGTGAAGGCAAGATACAAGTGCGCACCTCTCTGCTCCCTCTTATCTGCTGGCAAGGCCCAGAAGATGGGAACAAAAGGAGTTCCAAAAGCCAGAAGCTGTCACTCCAAAAGGAGCTGACTTGACCACTTCGGACTTACAAATAAGCTTGAACTGTCGTTGCACAAAGTTGTCGTTGTCTTCAATCAAACAACAACCTCCGATGACCCATCGCAACTGATCATAGCATCAGATCACAGATCAGCATCTGTACTATGAACAACACTGGATCCGTGGTGGTGACTCTCTTGCTTTCTACAAGGACTCCTTGCTTTTATTTCCTATCTCTTTTCTATCAACCGGCTTCCTTTCCCCATCTCTCTAAGCAACTGGGATTTATAATAAACTGATTGGGCTAACATTTGACCCTTTATGTCTTAATCTCACCACTGGGTACACATACATTAAAAGAATCTCCTCCCCCTCCTATAAATTGGAGTGAGACAGCTGCCACCAGGCTCTAACCCACGAGACTGGATGTGCCAAGGAGACTTGATGTCCAAATGGGTTCCCTGAGCTGCCATGAATCAGGACAGGAAAGAGGCACTTGGATGGCTGACCACATCAAAGAGAAACAATATGGTGACAGAGGATGCAGGGTTGGAACTGAGAAGTGACAAATGAGCAGAAAGCAGGAGTGGGGCTAGGAGAGAGAGAGAGAGAGGTGACATCAGTAACAAGAATGGCCATAAAGATGGAATAGAGTATAATGAAACAATTAAAAATTAGATGTTTATTCCATCAAGTAAACAAAGCAGGACCCCTGTAATAAAAGACAGAGGTATATCTCAGAAGCTGTAAGATACATCTGGGCATCTGTGCAGTGGGAATGTTCTACACATGTAGGTTCAGCATCCGCAAAGCTGCCTGGGGCATGTTTAAGGGGGAACCTGGTATTCCCTGCCAGGAACACAGGCTGTCATCCCCTTCAGGCTCCATGTGTTTGAGTCACGGGAGAAAGTGCAGAGCTCCCCTCATTACTCATACCAGGCCCACCGATGCCTGCTTGCAGCCTCCATACCACTTTCTTCAGAGTTGGATGTGGAGGTGGGATCTCCCCCCCAGCCCCAGATGTGTTTCTTAGGACCTGGCTTCTGACAGCTTTCCAGACCATCATCCCTTTCCAGCTTGAAAGCCTTAAATCTGTTACTCAGGGACACTGCAGGCGTTGGTGGCACTGTGGCTGTTGGGGGCAGACGCCTCCTTTTGCTTCGAGCAGAGACGAGGGCCCAGCCCTGTTCCTCTCATGGGTTGTCAAGTCCTCTGTTCTGCAGGTGAGCAGCTGGATTGGCTACTTCTACTTGCGTGGACTTAGGAGAAGGTTGCCACTCTGCAGTAGGTGTAGGTTCACTCCTCCTCCTATGTGTCTCCCTGAGACATTCGCAGGAGCCCCTCATGCTGCTGATTTCTCACTGCAGCCTGGCCATCTGCTCAGGCAGCTCCTTGAGCAGGACACACTTGCACCCATGAGAGACCTCTCCTTCCTCAGGACCCAGGGCGACTTCCAGATTCCGGAGCTCCTCACAGTCAACAGTCTGGACTGCCACATGAGCCCTTGGGTTGCCCACATGAGCCCAGAGAGGCTGTGTCCGCTCAGTCTGGGTTGCTGCCTCTGCCTGGCCACTGCGATCGGTGCCCACCATTATAAGAGGCAGCAACACCCTAGAGGTCTCAAAGGAGGGGAGAGGAGAGGAGAGAGAAGAAGAGGGGAAGAAATGACCCTCCCTGCTCGCCCCTCCCTGCCCCAAGGACCCCACCAGGGAGCGCGGTGGGCAGCAGAGGAGGTGAGGCCTTGGGCTGGGCCTTGGCCTCTGCTGCTTACAGGGCCGGCTCCGGGGACGTGAGAGCTGCTGGCAAGTGGGCAGTGCTGCATTGAGAGCTCCGCCCAGGAGCAGCTCCTCCATACAGTGCAGCAGGGCAGTTAGCGCCCCCTGCAGGTGGGAGCGGTGACAACTGAGATGTGGCATGCACATCAGACAGGGAGAACTGAGAGCTCACTGAGAGAGGAAATTTCGTAGAATCACAGAATGGCTTGGGTTGCAGAAGACCTTAATGCCTATCCAGTCCCAACTCCAGATCAGGCTGCCCAGGGCCCCAGCCAGTCTGGCCTTGAGCATCCTTAGAGATGGGGTACCCACAGCTATCTTGGCAACCTAGAGGAAATGATTTTTTAATTACTTTCCTGAAAAAAGTAAAGAGACGGCTTCTTCAGGCAGATTAATCTGTTAATGATGAGCCTCATTCACAGTACTCTTTAATATGTTATCCTAAGAGATTATATAATGTAAGGATCTGATATCTATTGGAAAATACTTCATTGAAGATGTTCAGTAAGAGCACAATACTACACAACTACAAAAGCAAACAAATAAAAACATAGAATGACATAAACAAATCAATTATTTATGCATGGATGAAACTGACCCACCAGAGTTACACATGGAAGTTATGTTGATTCCTATGACATTTTCACTAACTTTTTGTAAATGACATTCTTTGAATGGCAGACATCAAAAGGTAAAGGAAAATGGCTACTTGTAATGTGAGGGAGCATTACTTCGCCAAAAGCTGTGAATATAATGAAACTAATTTTCCATATGAGATAGGTGCAGCCATAAAGAGCTTTATGGCTATATTCTGAACAGCTGCTTCGGTCTTTTCTAATTGCAGACAAACTAAATTGGACAGTGAAATATGTTTTATACTTGTATAAAAATCAGATTAGACAGGAATAGAGAGAAAACATGTACTAAATGAATAAGCAAGAAAAGTTTTTTAGCTAGTAAATGAGTGAAGATCATCTGACACCAATATTAAATTTTACCATCTAAAGACTCATTCTGTTTTATGGCTCAGTAGATTCACTACAATGCACAATTTTGGGGCAAGTAAATGCATATTTTGGAAATGTTTTTTTTTCTTTTCTTTTCCCCTTTCTTCATCATCTGTTCTATTTATATTTTCAGTGCATTTTTCCGGACTCGGGAAAGGACTGGCAGACCTAAAGTGAACTTTGATTTTAAGAGGAGGCACTTTTTATTTTGCCAAGTAACTCTTGACCACAGTCATTCAGTTTCTGGGAGCTTGATGCAGCACAGATGCTGTCAGCAAGAAATCCCTGATGTTCCTGATTGCCCAGCACCTGTTGCACACTTCTGAAGTGTACAGTACTTCAAAAAACATCCCAGATTGCAATTGCTCTCTCAAGCAGGCATGCAGGTCCAAATCCAGTCAAAAACTGAAGTGAGCAACTCATATCGCTGTGTAATACTGCTATCTAAACTTGTTCATTCTTTGTCAAGCTGGGACTGCCTACAAAGTGAGCGCTTCTTTTCCTTCAAAATCTTAATATCAAACACAATTTCATTCATCAGACACTCAGACTGGAAGAAAGTGCACCAAGATGGAGAAGGCAATCCATCCTGGGCATGCTGTGCAGATGGAATGCTCACCTGAAGTGCTGAGAAGAACTAGTGAAGGAGGCTGGTAGGTGATGTATCATTTCCCTTGTCATCAGCACAGCTTTCACAGTGCAGTAGGTTGTTGGTGCTGCAGCTTCCACTGTCATGGAAGGCATAATCTTTGTTAACACACTACAGTAACAAAAATCTCTCCCTCTCAAATCTGAGTCACCAGAGTATGCTTCATGTGTTTTATTCTTATTGGATAAATTCTTCCTTACTGAGTAAAATTAACAAAATATCTACAAATTCATTTGTTAAAATACAGGATCTGGCACTGATGAACCTTTTCAACAAATTTTGAGAAAATAATTTCAAGTTGTAAGTAGGATTCAGATCTATAAGCTGGAGTCAAAGTAGCTTAGAGAAGAACCTGAGCAATAAAATGATCAAAACTCTGCCTTGTATCCTCTAGAAAAAATTAACGAACACATGATTAACTTCTGGGATTTAGGAAGTCTCCTATTATCAGATCATTTTGCAAAATTTATTCCAATATTTTCTGAACTTCCAGCTACTTAATATGAAGTAAATAAAAATTCTGGGTTAAGTGAATAATTCTTTCATCAGGCATTATAGTGGATAATATATATTGTTGTGATTTAGCAAAATTAAAAGAATATATAAAAAACAAATAGGTGAGCTACTAGTAATATCCCTTTCTAAATGTTCTTTGTCTCATTACAGCCTCTGTTTCACAGCACAGATTATACAAGCGAGTCTACTCTGGTTTTATTTCACACAATAAAATAAACTGTGCATCCTGAATGCACGTGAAAGTTCCTTGGCAATGTTACAAAATTTTGGATAGTAACTGAGCTCCCAAATAAAGTGTTTGATATTGGAGAAATGAGGCGTGAAGTGCGGTAAACAGCTTCGAGCCAGGAACTAGAGACACTTGTCTTTCCTTTGGAGACAGGCTGTGGCAGTGTCTCTGATGGTTATTGCTGGGGATTTAATTTGCAGATGTGATCATGTGAAATAATTGATTAGTAATTTCTTTCAAATAAATGCAAAAGCCTTAAAAAACCACGAAGAGCAAGTAGTCATAGCTGTAGGTCTCCTTGCAATCCCAATTTAGCAGATTAAGCATTTTCATGTTGAAACTGGTGGCTTTCGCAATGAGATTTTCAGTTGCCACAAACACGGAGAAAACAACTCTCATTTAAAAGGCTATCTATTTACTTCATTACTGTAAATGGGCTTGGATAAGAGAGTATCAACAGAATCTTTCTACTATTGAAAAGCTTGCTATTGACCTTTTTAGTTTTCCTCCTACCACTTTATGTAATATCAGAATCTAAAAATGCTAACTTTGGCCATCTGTTCTTATTCCTATTTCCAGCATACTTTTTTGTTTTTGTTGCATTCCCTCAGTTTAACTCATTTTAGCAGTACTGAAACTCATTCTGTGACATTCTGCTACAGGGAAAACCCATATTTGCTTCTATACAATTTAATACACTCAATCAAACAATGAATATTCAAATTCTGGAAATAGCAAGACTTGAAAAAGAACTGTGGGGAAAAAAAAGAAAAAGAATCTACTGATAAACACAGAACCAAAATGTTAGAGAGCAGCTGTAATGAATGTTACAAAGGAGAATGAATATTGTAATTAGCCTCTAGACGCTACAAAGCAATATAGGATACACTGCCCAGACCAACAAATGGAATAAAGAAAAAAATATTTAATTATGCTAAAAATGAATGGAGATAGAACTAGAAAACTGTAAAGTTTTACAGTTTAATAGTTTATTCACTGCCAAAGGGAGAAGAGAAATGATGAGAAATATTTGCATATGTGGATGACATTTCAAGAAAAAAAAAGATGGAGGGAGAATTTTCTATTCTAGCATTTTGCTTTCTATGCTGGGGAGAAGGATCAGAATAAATGGAAAAAAAAAAAAGAAAAAAAAAAGAAGCTGGCCTACACCTGGCTGGAATTACCTTTCGGATATTGATGCCAAGAATTCCCCAGCTGTTTAAGTACATTTTCTGTCCCTACTTTGAACAGTGTGAAAGAACCAGGGTTGGGAGCGTGATCTGACAAAACATATCTGAAAATTCAGTTAAACCATCCATAAACAAAATGAAAGGATGCAAATAAGCAAACATGTTGTCATATATAAATGGCTCTGGGTCACGTGTGGTCATCTGTCATTTAAAAGAGGCTAATTTATTTGTTTTCCCTGGATTGCCTTTCACAGATGTTGCAAGAGAAATTTTGCCCTCTGTCTTTCTGCAGGATTGTGACTTCAACGTCCACTAGGGAGGATTATTCTGAGAAACAGTCTCTCCATCTGTTGTCTCTTTCAAACAGTGTTAAGCAATTTTTTTCCTCCCTGGGAAAGCTGTCCATACATTCCATTTCCACTATGCAGCAGAAGCCTGGAAGGAGCACCTAGGAAACCTAACTGAACGGAGCAGTTTTAAATACCAGTGTTTGTTTAATAGAGAATAAGAATAGATTTACCTTCATATGGAAGATTATACACATAAAGAGTGCATCTTTTAATGCACTGTAACCTGTGGCTTTTAATTAAATTCCTTGATACCTCAACAGTATGGTTTGCTGCAAAAAAGGCCACTTTCTGTTCTCCCTGCCAGCAGTTTAGCTCTGCTGGAGACGTGTGGGAGCCAGCAGAACAGGGCTGACTTGTTGCTTTTTCACATCCATCAAGGCAAAAATACTCAAAGAAGTGCTGGGGCAGCTGCCCATTTCCACGGCTTGGCACTTAAAGCCAAACTCTGGGCCATAAGATAAGATTATCTGTTTCAAGACTGGAAAGAAAGAAATTTTGTTTGTAAAAGCTAATGTCAGAGACATTAGGCTAATTAGCTTTAAAACAAATTAAAACTTCAGAATTTTTTATTTCCCACTGAGGACTGGGAAATTTCAGTTTTAGATGTGAACTTGTGAGCTTGGCCCCACCTCTCTGGGTTTTTCTTAGAATCTGTTCTGTAGGACCTGATGAATTATTAATAAAGAAAGACATAAATGCCTTTCTGCCGGTGGTTATGCAAACACGCCACCTCAGAGGCACAACACGTTGCTTCTGTTGCTGAGGGCGTTGCTCTGAAATTATAAAAAACTTAATTAAAAAGCATCTCTGAAAAAATTCAGCCACCTTATTTTGAATTACTAGTTTAAATAAGGACAGTGGCGTCTGCTGCTACACATGCAGACAGAAAAGCAGCAAAACAGCATTTATTCCTGGATACCTTCTGAGATGTTGTTGATGTGGTCTGACAAATATGAAAGCATACAGTCCATTAGTTTCTTGGCTTTTTCTTTGATAGAAGTGCAAAGAATTAAATCAATATTTGCTGAAAGAAATAGCTTAAAAGTTTTAAGAAATTAAATCTTGGTTTTAGTTTCTGAGACATCTTTCTAAAATAACGGGAGTGTGTACAATTAACCCAATAACTAAGAAGTATTTGGAAGCCTTCTAAAGTTCTGTTGCAGTGTCAGTTCAGTAGCAGATCAGTACTACCTCAAGTGGGCAAATCTGGGGATTCTCCCACTTCAATTTCTGACCCTATATATTTGAGAGTGGTAGTAGACACAGGGAATGTAAAAATAGGTCTTTCTTATAGCAGTCTTTTTAATTCCATTTCTCTTGTCTTGCTCTAGTGTTTATTAATATATAAATTAATATTTGATTTAGTCCAAGCCTTTGGAATAATAGAACACACATCACAAGTCCTTCAGACTTCAAAATAAGCAGAGCTACCTAATCATGATTATGACGTTATCAATTTTAATAACAGCGCAACTGTTTAATAATTAACATTGCAAATCATTATCCTAACCTTACTAGACATTACAGTGTTTAATATGTTTAAATTTATTTGAACATTTGTATTTTTGCAGTTATTTCTGCTCTAAAATTAGTTTTGTTTACACTGGAGTACTAAAGGGGTTGTGCTGATAGATTAATCCATTAGTTCTAATCACAACAGCTCCTCTCACTTTGCAGTAAGAGAACTGGAAAACTAAACTAGCAAGCTTTGAAACTGGAGGCAGCTTACAAATTATTTTTGTGTTTTTTTCTTCTTTTTTCTTTTTTCTTTTCTTTTTACCCAGACCTCAGATTTCAGCCTGAGCTGTTAAGAGTTTCTATTGCAGCTCTTCAGAAATATTTTGTGTTTTCAGTCCCAATTGTGAAAGCTGA
Organism: Lagopus leucura; assembly: GCF_019238085.1. Lineage (NCBI taxonomy): Eukaryota > Metazoa > Chordata > Aves > Galliformes > Phasianidae > Lagopus > Lagopus leucura. The sequence goes on along the minus strand of NW_024962278.1, from coordinate 5,070,669 downwards.
AGTGCTGAAGAGAGTAAAATACTGAATTAGTATGATTTTTTATCTTCCTATTACTGTACGGAGTCATAGCATCTCCCAAAATCTCATTTCATATGAAAAAATAAACTGTGGCAGCCAATAGGGGAAACATTTCTTGCAGTATACATTGGACTTGCTGAGTGACATATATGCATGACATAGAACTATATAGCACTATATTTAGAACTATAGCACTGTATTTATATTTGGGGGCAATAGTATTCTTGTAAACTTCTATGGGGAAATATATGTAAAAGCTCAAATCAAGTCTGCAACTGAGATCATCAGGCAACCTACATTTCAGTGGAAAAGAGATAATTCAGAGCTCACTTCTATTTTATTGTTATACAGTCTGTATAATTTATAGGTGCTAAGGAGGATAATGTAATAGAAAATTTACTATAAAAATATTCACTATTAAAAATTACTAATATTTACTATTAAAAAAAAGGCAAGCAAACAGGGAAGGGAAATAAGTGTATTGTAATTCTCTAGCAGACACAGTGATCTGAAGAGATTTCTGATGCAGTTACAGTTCTGAGTATGTTGTAAGTAATACCAGACCAAATACCATGAAACATAGTGAGTTTATTTTAGAAATATTATCCTGGAAATCATTACTTAGCAGTGGGCTTTCGTTTCAGAAAACTGAGCTTGAGAGGGAGAGATGAAAAGAAGCTACAGACTTTACGTAACATCCTAGGAAATCACTTTTTTTCTTCACTTTCTTTTGATCTTGTTCGCAATATTCCCCATTTCCCATCATTTTTTCTCCATTTGCTTTTTATCTCATATGCCCAATTTCTCATTACCTTCAATATGTGTTGTTTTTCTTATTTTTTTTCTCATTTAAATCATCAAAAATACATCTTTATATTTAAGTGGCTTCAAATATTTTCACTGCCCTTTAACCTGCTAAAGGAATGAATTTCTATGGGTCAACAAAGAAAGAAAAAAATCTACAGATAAAAAGATATTGGCTTTTTACTTTTATGTTTAAAAGCTTATCTGAGAAATTCTCGTTTGTTTAATTTCAGTCCATTTTTTAATATAAGCCTTCAGCTACAATGTATACACAGCACTTCTCTGTCAGTCTTTAGAAACAACAGTGAAGGGACCTTTATGTACCTGTTTGACTTCAGCAAACTGTTCCAGTGTTCCAAGATTCCTGCCATTTATTTCTGAATTTAATTAATTGGTACAGTATACATGCAGTTAGAACTTCATGCTATGCACATATTGAAAGCAAACTTCTAAAAAAAGTATGTAAATAGGTTGAATGATGACTGATCCCAATTATACTGGAAATGATTGATTGGAACTCATCCCACTGAAAGTACGTAGGTTGCTTTGAAAATAATGTCTCCTATTTATTTCAGTTTTTCAGCTAGGAAACGCTATTCTTCACTGTAGTCACCACCAGTAGCTATGCATTTTTGCCAGCAATGAACAAGAGCCTGCATGCTGTACAAGCAGAGCTGATGCAGTGTTTCACAGCTGCTACGACAGCAGCATTGCTAGGAAAATGCTGCCCACTTCTACCCAGTGCATCTTTCATTGTCCCAAAGAGATAGAAGTCAGAAGGTGTCAAATCTGGACTATATGTGGGTGTGGTAGGAAAGTGCAGCCAAGACTGACGATGTGGTCTGTGGTCTGACAATGTGGTCTGTGGTCTTCAAACAATTACCAAGCCTGCCTTTATCACAATGCAAGAGAAAGGTTGCCTTCTTCTCTGGCCTGACTCTGGAAGTTCAAGCCTTTATCTTGGTCCTCATTTCAATGTAGTGGTCAGAGTTGATGGTTTGTCTGGGTTCCAGGACATCCAGAAGGATAACCCCTTTTCTATCCCAAAAAACTGTACATCACAAGATGCTGAGAGCTGCATCTTGAACTTTTTCTTCAGTGCGGAATTCACATCTCACCACTCAGTGGACTACCGTTTTGACTCTGGCTCACAGCAGTGACACCACATCTCATCAACAGTAATGATGCAATCCAGAAAACTGTCAGTTTCGGCCTTATATTGGTTCAATAGGTCCTGACAAACTTGCACGTGGTGTTCTTTCTCTTTCTCTGTAAGCATTTGTGGGACCCACTTGGTGCAAACTTTGAGATATTCCAACATTACTACCATCATTTCCAATGCACTGAAGCTGATACTCAGCTCTGTATGCAGTTCCCTGATTATAATCAGCAGATTTGCATGGATAACCTCATCAAGATGCTCTTCATTTTTGGTGGGGCAGCTGTGCATGGCTGTCTGGAACATGGCATGTCTTTCATATCTATGTGACCAATGCTGAAAGTCACCACCCATTGCCTCACCATGCTCACATCCGCTGTCTGGTCACATTCAATAAGAATCAGTGAATGTCATCAGGTGCATTTTTTTCTGGAAGAATTCAGTGTCCCACTTCTGCTCCATACACACTTCCATGTCAGATGACGTTTTGTCAGACTGCCCTTCTGAAGCAACAACATGTAATGGAATATTGCTGGGAAGGTTCAACCTCTCTCGCCATCCCACCAATATCTGCTTCTGATGTTGTGGGCCATCATAATAAAATAGAAGGCATTATTTTTGGAGTAGCTCTCCAACATAGAGTTCCCTCATAACTCCAGATAAAAATTCCAGCATGATCCCAGAGACAGCAGTGACATTACCTGTCTGCTGTTCTTTCAGGAATGAGAGAATGAAGACAACTCTAGTTTATTCCTTTCCCCCTCGTTTCAGTACCTGACTAGCATAAGCAGGAACTGCCTTCCTGAGGTGGTCTCAAAACACATTGGTCTTTAACTTAGAGATTTAGCACAAGGTATGTGGAGAAAGCTGTAGTTCGAACACAGTTTCTTGACGTAAGCTTGTCCAATACAAACATACTCAAAATACTATGTGTAAGAAACCTTGCTAAAGATGAACACATATATAAATATATATCTATATATGGCTCCTAAAAATAGTACTTTTCTGAAACACTTGTGGAGTTGAGATATCTCCTAGGCATTAATGATACTGTTTAGAAAAAAACCATTATTGTGCTCCCTAGAACATATCTTGATATGGTGATTTTTTTCCAAGAAGAGTTAGTGTAATGGAGCAGGTTCTTTGAACATTACAGCAAGGGAAGACAGCTTTCTCAAGGCCAGTCGCTGGGATATGTGGAACACAGTTTGCTGAAAGGGTTTGGTGATCAAAGAATAGTAGATGTTTATAGTAAAAAGTACCCTTTGGTATGGCTTTTGCTGGCAGAAACTCGAAGATCTAAGTACAGTAAGTGAGCTTGTAGTTAAAAACATATTTCTGTTCTAACAGAAGATCAAAGCATATAAACAAAGCCAGTATTTTGGGGTGGTGTTATGGCAGCATTTAGGCTACCAGAATTGTAAGTCAGATGCTCAGAAATCGATAGCTTGGAATAGAAACCTGATGAAATATCTTAAATAAAACTATTTCTGAAAACAAAAATAACTTTAAACATTTCATCTGTTTTTCTAAGGATCAAAAGATTAGTTGATATGTAGTTATCAATGTCTGCTAAATCATCACTAGACAGCTTAGGTGCCAAGACAATGTTTCCCTTCTTTTTTTTGACTTTAAGAAACATCTTTATCATGACCCATATAAGCCAGTGTTACCTCTTATCCCAGTTTTATGCCACTTGAAAAGTAGCAAATGAGCTTCAGGAATATTTTGTTGTGGAGGTTTTTGTTTGTTTGTCTGATTGTTATTCTTTTCTAAAATGTCATGAGAAATGACAAGCTGATACAGAAAGGACTTCCAGATAGGGAAAAGATAAATGCAGTCTTTTCTGGTAATAACTTGGCAATCTCTTGACATTGGCAGTGTGTATATTTTCACTTTACCCCTTCCTTCTCTCCCATTATTTCTTTCCGCAAACCAAAGGGGTGCTGTCAGCTGTGGAAGAAATTGCTCTGGCTGCAGGGAATGAGTGGAGGGCGTGACCTGAGTTAAATACTTTGTTTTTATTTCAAACTGGATCCTTTTGTCTTCTCTGGTAATGTATGATACAGTATTTGATACACAGGAAAAATAATTTCAATAGTAAGGAAGAGCCAGGTTTTCTTTGGGCTTAAAGACACCTTGGAAATCAATGGGATCTGGAAACCTATACGTAAATGAACGAAATGTCTGCTAAAGGATAGTAGGATGCTGCTGTGTTATTCTGGTCTGATACAGAAAGTATGCTTTGGAACAATCACATTTGTGTTCATTTATTTTTCAAAAGACATCTTTTTCTATACAAAACCTTTAAGTCATTTGTTGTGAAGATATCACGTCTGTGCTCAGGGACAAGTTAATATGTGGGATTGATTTATCACACACAAAGTGCCAGATAAACATTTGACACCAGGCAGCATCCTCATGTAAATTTGGTCCTTTGTGATAATTTATTATGATGCAGTTCTGGAAGATTGCTGTACGATTTAAGCTTGCAGATATAAAATGCAGAAACCTGAGCTTCAAAGGCAATGTACTTGAATAGAAAACAGTCTACTAGATCTTTGTTTGCTGGAGCAGTTACATCTGCTGCAAATAAACAATGTTTTTCCCCACAAAGGTTGTCATAATATCCAGAATTATAATATAATTACAATATTTAAATGCACTGTGTAAAACCTGGTTTTGCTATCCCGTCCTCTAAGACAGGGCTACGAACTGTAGGATGATTTTGCATTCAAGACTAATTACAACCAACATTAACAGTGGGTACGTTTTATGAATCATGGTCAAATATTCAGGTACTGAAATGATGTCAGCTCTGATATCTACTCTCTAGGAGCTCTGAGAAATGTGATTTGACCTCTGTGTGGTCCACTGACTGTACCAGAGGCTAAATCCTTAATTCCCACTACCTAAGTTGATGTCCATAGTCAACTGCACACGTCTGAAAATCATCATGCGTCATAAAATGATGCCGCTTTTAATATGCAGAACAATGTATACAATCTTTAGGACACACTTATTCATCAAAATGCAATGACAGCCGATCAACAATATAAATAAAAGGTACAGTTAACATCACACCTATCAGAATAATATTATGGGATATTATTATTATATGGGATATTATGGGATAATATTATTATCAGAATAATATATGGGCTATATCTTTGTACATCTTAATGAATTCCAAGTGGTAGAGGATTAATATAACACTTTATAACTCCTTTTGAGATTCCCTATCTGTGATGGGAAGTGCAAGGAGAAAACAAACAAATAAAAAAATCCTGCACACACACAAAAACCCCATAAAACCTTAAGACTTGATACCAGGAGTTTTTTTTCTCCATTTGCAGACCCTTAGCCTCTCCAGCAGAGCATAATGAGCTGCACCTCTGGAGTAAACATGCAGAATAATTTTGCAGGGAGTTGAGGAATTATTTTCAGACAAAAAGGTTAGGAAAGATTTTGCTATGGGACATATTTCAGTAAATAATCTGTAGTGTAAAGTTGGTACTCCCTATGTTACAGCAGACACAGTGTAGTGAAAATGATAACATGAGCAGAGTTCAGATGCTTAGATCAACTATAAACAACGCTGACTCCCACATCAAAACATACACACTATTGTTAACCTTCAAAGGTATGTTTGGGTTACTAATGAGAGAGACTGCAGTAGTAAAACCACAAAAGTGTCATGCTGACAAGTAATAAAATGAACGATGAGCAAATGTTAATGTTTGAATATGCATACATCATACACATATTTACACACATATATTGATAGAGGAATACAGGGAGAGCATTTGGAATATTTTATAGCTTTTTATCTGTGAATATTTCACAGATTGGTGAAGTGACAATGAAAAATAAGATCAGTGATTGGAAATATTAAGAATCAAGCTCCTAACTTGGTACTTTGCTTGGAAACACTGATGAACATACAGAGACAATGTTAAATATGGGCATGAATGATCGTGGAAGATAGGATCTAGTTCCCAGATGTGTTTCATTCATTTGATGACATTGATCTATCTCCTGTTGTAGTTACAGATGCAGTATTTGGAAATGAAAAACAAAAATACATAGCTTGATGGCTTAGTGCTGGATCTATGTTTTTTGAGCTGTCAGCAGAACAATTACTGTCTGTTTTTCATGGATAAAATACATTCTGCATTTGGTCATTGGAGTTGCCACATCAGCCCAAGTATTGGCAGGTTTCAGTAGGATCCAGTCATCAAATTTGGTACTGAAGTAAATGCTGATGTCTTTATCCTATCTGAAGCATTTTACTTGCTTTCTGTTTGAGTGCTCCTTAAAACAATTCTTTTTTTCTCTCTTCTAGAGGGATGGGCTTGGAAGTGAGATGGCATCAGGTTACACTTATCGCTTCCTGCTTGTTATGTTTGCACATCAGTCTCCCAGCTCCTAAGCAGGTTTGAGGAAGCTTAGTGCTGTCTATGTTTGTTTTGCTTTTAGGCATAAAAAAAATTGAGGGTCAACAATTTGTTAGTGGTCCAAGTGACTGTGTTAGCAAGAAGTGCCCTGCCTCTGGGAAATCATGAGATTCCATTTGTTTTACTGCCAAAAAAGCAGCTAGATTACAGGTTTGAGCAGTGGAACTTGGGATTCCAAAATTTGGCAATATCCAGCTTTTATGGGCATCTAATGTTTCCCCTCTGTCTGGGAAGTATTTCCTGTGTTAGTTTAACCTGATTTTATTAGGGGGAGGGGAGATGAAAACCTTGCATTTCTCCCTAATCCTATCACACACTAAATCACCTCATTCATACTGACTCCACCAATGCTGCTTTCCTTATTTCCTGAGTTACTTAGCAACAACCATCCCTCCCCTTTCCACTCCCCCATCCATCCTTTTATTTTTTCGCTTTGCAATCACGATTTTCAAGCTGTTTAGAAAAATGAGGATGCTCAGCAGCACAGGGCAAGCTTTTCCTTCCAACCTCCCTTTTTATGCCTGCCAAATCCTTCTTGCCTTCAAAACGAAAATCCCGGCTGCCTGCATATGTGTAATCAAAGGTTAAAAAGCACCACGGCTGACACCACGCATGTGTTAATCTGTGCTGCAGCAGAGTGCATCATTTCCACTTTGACCTCGGAGTTAATCTGCATTCAGGCAGAAGCTCCATTGCTTTATTCTTTCATTTCTTTTTTTTCCTCTCATTTACTCTTTCCATTGCTGTTTCAGATTTTATTTTATTTTTGCATGTATGTGAGTAGTTCTGTAGATATGTGCATGTGTATGTGTTTCTCCTTCCCTTGACTGTTTTTATTCTGTGAGTGTCTATGTGTGTGTGTGTTTTTTCTGTTCTTTTCTCCCAATTATATTATTCCCCTGGATCGGGAAGCTGCTGCCTGCTGCCTGAGCTGACGTTTTTTGATTATATCTGCAAAGGGCTTGTGCAGATCTAATTTCTGCCCCCCTGCATATTAATTCCTGCAGCTGGGAGCAATGTATCATCCCACTGACGGGACCTGGTAGGGAGGGGGGAGAACCACTACCAAAAAAAAAAAAAAAAAAAAAAAAAAAAAATTAAAGCAGGGGACGGATCCATCTGCAACCAAGAGGAAAGGGGAAAAAACAGGGTTGGGGGGGAGAGAGAAAGAGATGATTCCTTCAAATCCAACAAGCCTGGGGAGCACTGCACTCTTGAATCCTGCATTTTCTCTCAAAATGATGGTGTGGGCACTTGTGTTCATCTCTCTCATCCAGTGGTAAGATGTGCTTTCTGATTCTGTTTGTTGGGGGGGGGGAGGGAGGGAGAGCTGGGGGGTGAAGATGCTGTTTGCAAATTTGCAGAGCCATAGTGAGAATGCCGGAGGTTTGTATAACGGCATTGCATTCATCTGTCTCCTAGAAGACTAGATCTTAGAATGTTTTATTTCTGTTACAATTGTGGCTGCTCTGAAACGGATGGGGAGGGTAAGCAGCGGGTGTGTGTGGCGATGGTACATGCCGGGTGTTTCATGGAATTTGATGCCATATTAATGAAGCCTTCTGTCTCTGAATTATTGTTTGCTAGAGTGCAAGGAGTTACAATACAGCTGTGTTTTGTGGGCAGATTGTCTGTGCCTTCATGTTTGTTTCCACCGAAGCAGCCGCATCATGGCTGTGCCCGGGCTCTGGGCTCAGAAGCACTGTAGTTTGCTCCATCTGCAAGGAGCCAGCGCGAGGATTTAGGACCAAGGACAGGGATGCAGATCTCTGCAACCCTCCCAAGGCAGGCAGTGGGGTGCTGCCCACATTTCCCGGTTTCTGAGATGCTTTTAATGCTGATGGAACAAGCAATGGGATGTAATAAAGTGTTTGCAAATCACACAGGCACTTAGATTGGATGAATGTTTACAATAGCTTTTACCCCCACAGGCTGGCACATGTTGTGTTTGAAGATAACCTCTGCATGTTGCATGTGTGCAATGTAAACATGAATGTAAGGAGCCAAAAATTTATAGCAGAGGAAGAAGGAGTTTATATACGGATGGGCAGAAAGTGGATGGGGGGGGGGGGGGGGAGTGAGTAAAGCTGCAGTGCCAAGCATTACGCTGAACTAGGCATTCTTGCAAAAAATTGAGGACTGTGCATTTAACAGTTTGAAGGAGAAAGTAGCACTGCATTGCAAAGTACCTGGCCTTTTAAATGGTAATAGACTTTTCCTCACAGCTGCACAAGCCATGTTGTCATATATACATCATAGAAGTTAGAACCCACTACTTTTAATTTATTAATGCTGTATTCATACAGTCTCCTCATTCAAATTTACCTTCTTTCTTATCTCAGTTCTTTTCCCTGGACATTGCTGTACTAAAACGTGGCTTTACTCATTTTTCTTTCTGTTTTTTCTGTTTAAGAACAATTGAACTTTGTAGCTACTGGGGTAGGATTTTACTTTCATGGAAAACAAAAGGCCAAAATTGATGGCCAGGAAAACTAAAGTTGCTGGTTTTTATGGTAACTTTCATCACATTAAGAGAACTTTGTGAAAAATTTCTCTAAAGATACATGTAAAATGGATGAAAATTGATTTTGTAAGAATTCCATAAGATTACTATGTGAATATAGCAATGGAAAATGAGGTTTTAGAGGATTTCAAGAAAGCACTTCACCTGAACAATGCTGAGGACTTCAGCTGAGGTGGCTAGACCTGTGTTTCTATGGTTCTGTGTGATTATTCCTTCTTTCCCATTATTAAGCATTCAGGTTACACAAACACAGTCTCATTTTGCCATAAAACTTCCACCAAAATAATCCCTGATAGTTATTTCAACACACTTCCTGCTTTTCACTCATCTTACAGATTGACATAACCTTCAAGGAATTTTGCCAAAATTATTTCAAAAGCTTCAAAAGAAACTCTTTATAGTAGAAATTAAAGTTTCAGCTCAGAAAAGGGTTGTTTTCTGCTCATAATCATCTAATTGGCAAGATGGTTTCCTCCAACACCTTCTTTACATCATATTTTAAAGAAGAATAGCAGACAGAGAAGAAACATTATGTAAATATAGTTTAAGGGGAAAATTCTCCTAAATGCTTTACAAAAATATTTTCAATGGATCAGCATGAAGATGTTCTAATTCTAATAATCGAAATACCTTTCTCCTCCTGTTGTGGAAGAAACTTCAGTGTTAGTTTTGGAAAGTCATGGACTGACAGTTATGAATGTTGATTTTAGATAGTGTTTCCTTATAGACATCATTCAGAAGCAAATTTTTTCGTTCTTAAAATTCATCAAACAGTTCAGACGGAGGGGAACTTAATTGCAGTATGTGTCACTTGTCTTGGACATTGAAATTCTTACAGACCTATGGAACTGAACACTAACATGTTCCGTGTTATGCGTGTGAACAAAAGTGTTGCTATAGTCAGTATGTGCAAAAGTTTCAGTCTTTGCAGAATCTGATGGAAGTTACACAGATTAATACTGCGTAGCGTATTTCCCCAATTCAATATAAAAAGATTATACTCTTGAGAAATTCATTGGAGAAAACCATTCAAGCACCACTGAAAACAATAAACCATGATTTCAATAATTTCAGAATAAATGTCCCATTACTGCACAGTAGCATATTACCTTTGCAGTAATTTAATATAATTAGTTTCATCACACCCGCACAGTACATCCCTATAATTGTGCACAGAAAAGTTCTAGGAAGCACTTCCTTCCATGTTTCATGATGTTTGTAACAAACTGCATAGTTTCCCCACCGTCCCATCACTCAAACACGTGCACTGCATTGTGCAGCCCACCTTCTTGACTGAAACACTCTTTTAGTGAAAATGAACCAAACAAAACTCCAAAGTTCTGTGCACCAAAATCCTGTGTTTGAGAACAGGTTTTAAAAATGTACAGATAATACTTTAAGATTTGCATATATCAGTGTGGCGTTTAATTGGAACTAATATTTGATTAAACTTAACAAACATGCAATGAGTATTTAATGCTTATTACATGTAATAGAGCTTGCTGACCAGCAAAGGTTCAGACAGATTTAGAGCTATACCCTGCATACTGTTTACATGCAGGTTTTATTTGTTATTTTTGCACAGCCATTGGTTCTAACAAATTGTCAGCAAAATCACATGAGAATAGTACAGAGCAATGCCTAGATGTGAAATGTTGGACACTGACTACTTTTATTTTTCTTCTTATAAGTGCCCAAGTAGTGGAACAGCAATATTTCTATGCTGCAACTAGATACCTAAAATTGAAAACTGTCAAGATTGGTCAGAAAAAACACAAGTCAGAAAATCATTTTAACACCAAAATATTTTGGTGTGTATGTGAATGTGCACATATTTGTTAGCATGGATATAAATAAAATTGTTCTTGCAAAGCACTAGCAGTGTCAGCTGGCTTCTTGTGCTGTGTGAGAAGTGATACAATAACAATGATTAAAAGGGGCATGAATATCCCTGAGCTGAACAGTCCTTTAGAATTACTGTAAAGATTGCTAACATCAGTTTGGTATTAATCTGGTAGATGTAGTCATTCATACACTAGCTTCCAATGCTTTCACACAGTGCACAGCACTTGTATTAAGCCAGAGGTCCTGCAGAAGTCACCAGGAGAGTTACTGGAATATGACATAGTTCAGCAAGAGTGAGTTTCTCAACTAACAAGGAATGGTCCTTTCTAAAGAGGCATCAGGACAGAAAATGTGAATCTAGGTGCCATTAAACAGTGACTTGTCCATGCTACTGTGAAAGTGAAGATCTAGTGCTGACCGGCCTGTATAACACGGTGTTTATTTGAGCAGAGGTGAGACTGTCTGGACAGAGGACCTCAACTCTACTTGGAATAGTGGGGGGCAGCAAGGAGGGCAAAACTGCCTTTGAGTTTTTACAGCCATACTGTATTTCTGACTGCTATCAATCATCCGTTATAATGCCAGGATTCAAACTGTTTCAGAGAAGGAACGTGGAACATCTATGATTCTAATAGAAAGACTACAAAAAGCAATGACATAAACTAGATTTGAACAATTAAACAAGATTCTCCCTTGCTCATTACTGATATCTTGATGGGAGCGTAAAAAATAGTAGACATAATTTCCCTACTTGCACTTGGAAGTGTGGATTAAACCCTGTAACTAACTTCTGTTTTAGTGACTTATACCACTTAGCCATAACTTGCATGCTAAAATTAATTTATTACAAATTACTGTGATGAATATGCAAAGTAATATTAGAAAGCCTTTGAAAATCTGAGAATCAAAACTTCCTAATAAAAATAACAACAAACTACAGAAAATATAGCCTTAGGAATGAATCTACTCATTAAATGTACTATTTCCCATACAGTCTGTATTACATATTTTCTCAGTGGCCATTCAAAACACAGCTTTGTGTCTTAAGTCTAAACTGATCTGGAAAAAAATATCTTGTTGATTTGGACTGTGGTCTTGTTTTCTTGTTTCTTGCTCAGTTGGCTGGTTGAGAAACTGTAACACTGCACAAAAAGTTAAAAGAGTGACCATCAGGAGCAATTGCATTAAAGGAAAGGAAGCACATATTTGGTCAAAGAAAACTCACTGCAAGTGTCAGTCCTGCGATGCTTAAACACTTTTGTACTCAAGTAATGACCACTTCTTGCTCCTACAAAGAACTGAGTTGTAAATTATGAATAAGGAGTAGGTAAAACATTAGATATAGGTGAGAAACAACTGACACACATGCTTATAGGATGGTTGATTTTTTCATATTTTCATCTCATATTTCTGCTGAGACTGTTCCAGCTCTGTCCTGCACCAGAGAGGTGTACTAGTTGATTTAAAGTTATCTCAGTACTTCGTAGCCCTTCTCATGTTATGCTCAGCTATAAAAGTTTTACACATTGCTAGATACCAATTTTATAATTTATAAATTTATAATACAGTTTTCACTTGATTGTTATTTGAAAACATACAACAAAATGACTAAAGTGCACTGTCGTCCTCTGCATCACCAGTGCAGTATAAACTGCTGCTTTACAAACTACTGTATGGCAGTGGAGAATACAATGCTAGCTAAAGGCTCCCTTAATACAGATTCAGACTTGCAATATATGCACACACACACAAAAAGACTGACTCGGAAAATAGAATTGAGTTTTGTTTGTTTTGATGCACCGTAGATTTATTGCATCATAAGTAAGGTTTGATTTTGCATTTTCAATTTCATTTCATTGCAGTGATGTCTCCTAAGAATTCAGCACTTTATTCTACATCTAATTCTGAACATCTCAGCAGCCTCATATAATGAACCTAGTTTAATCCTCTCAGCAATGCTTGACCAAATGAAGTCAGTCTGCTGCTGAGAGAAAAGCCAGGACCTATTTGATGTGAAATGTTATTGCTAGTTATATTCAAGCTCAGAGCTGGGAATAACCCTAAGTTAACTTGTAGCTTAAAAGAATCTTCAGGAAGTGTTTCTTACACTTACAATGCTTTTACTCTTCACAAAAAGATCTCAACCTACATTCCTGCTAACTGATTTACAATAGCTACAAACAGGCTTTTTTTTCTTCCAGGGTGAAATTTATTCCCAATAGAATATCAGCTTAAACTTAACACTGCACTTCTGCCCGCAAACTATAACATAAATTGATCTGAAGTGGCACACAGGTCTTGTCCTGACCCTCTGGCCATAAAAGAATTTCTTCATTAAAGAGCAGGGATTGCTTTTGGTTAGAAATTCATTTATAACGTACTATGCAACTATTTCAAGTGAGAAAATTATATATAAAACATATTTTTCATTTTATTCATTCAAAAAAGAATTTAAAAAGAGGGGGATCGTGGTTAGATATTTTCACAAGATCCAGCATCTGCCAACTTACTGAGACAAAGTGAAAGAGGGGTAAGGCAGTAGGTTGAAAACAGCTGTAGAGATAACAGTGAGGATTACAGTTAGTGTGATTCTGGGTTGGTTGTATAGTTGGGACAGGAAATTAATATGTGAATCTTGTCAGACTGAATATTGGGCATTCATTCTGACACACAATGATATCCTCTTATTTATCTGAATGGATAATATTTTTAATGCAACTACTTTCATGAAAAGGAGGCTTTACTGCTGCTGAAAGCCATCACCGAGGAGAAGTAATTCAGTGACTGCATAAGCAGAGAAGAAATCTTGCAAACACCTTCCCATACAAATGACTGCCTCAGCTGCATAATGCTTTTTCATATGATGTTCTAAGCAACATCAAAAAAGTTCATGACAGAAGCAGCGCTTGTGTTCTCTTACATAAAAGGCACAGAGCACCTGAAGAAATGATCACTGCTGTGTGAAAACTTAACAAAATGTTTTTCTTTCTAATCAGAAACTGCAAAGTCTAAAGTTTTATATAGAATCAAAACCAAGAAAAATACACCAAGGAGTATTAAAGTCAGTGGCAAGATTTCATTACAGGAAATCTCTAGCTGCATGTTTCTGAAAGCAGAGAGATTTTACTAGGGAAGAATTGCTATGTTCTTGCCACAGTTTTCACTCTTCTGCTACTGGCATATCAGATGCAAAATATATGACTTGATATATAGCTGATCTGACCCAGAGTAATCATTATTTTATCCTCATGCCTGCAAAGTGACGGCAGCTGATAGAAGTTCAGTAATTTATACAAGAATCTCAATTAAGCAAACAATTAAGTAAGAAAATCATTTATGTGTCATCTTTTCTTCACTACAGAATCAGTTCTATTTTTTTTCAGATTTAGTTGAAGGACATTTTCACACATAATCTGTAATGTACAACACAATGCGTAGGCCTAACTGTGAAATCTGGCCATTGTATATCAAACTAAATATTGCTCTTACAAGATAGAACTTTCATCTGTTCACAAATAGCAAAACATAAAAGAAATAGCACTTCTACAAAACCTAAGCCAATGTATACAGATTATTACCATAAAATATCAGTACATGGAAAGAAAAACATTTAAAAGAAATGAAAGATAACAATAAGCATTGGAAAGAATGGAATGAGGAGTACATATTTACTTTTTATGCCTGCGTTATTCCAAATGATGCAGGTAATCACATATGAAATTATATTTTCTTACTGAATGCTACCTTGGATGTTGGTGTGAACTCTTGAGATGAAAGGCCAGCTGTTCTCTGAACCACTTATATTAAGCTTTATGAGCTCTTTATTCTTACAAAAAAAATAGTTATGGCACTATAGACTGATAAGTGCATCTCAAAAAGATTCTCACGCATACCCAAAAATAACTGTCTGACAGAATTCCTTGGAAAACACTGGATGAAATCAGAAAATGCTTTCCTTCAATAGTGATTCAGTGCTGTATTGTGTAACACAAATAGCATGTTCTGGTTATATGAAGCTTTTGTTAATCTGTAGTGAAATATCTTCAGATATAAACAGAAATCTGTCTGCTGCAACAGATTGAGGATTATGTACTGAATTGCACTTTCACTTAATTTATCCTGTAAAAAAATGTCCTTCAGATTGTTTTTCAAGAGAAAGCAGGAAAAGAGATAGAAATGAAAAGAATGATAAAAGGAGAAATTAAGAAAAACTAACATTAATGAGGTAAAGTTAGAAAGCCTTATTACTATTAAATATGCTAGTAAGTGCTGCTGCACTTCTTTCTGTAACTCACTGATCCATGCATATTGGTGGCTAAGACAAAGGAAGTCATCAAACCAGTCTGAATTATAATGGTCTGATAAAGAAATCAGTCACTTGCTCACTTCTTGTACAATCTTTAAAAAGATGGTACAGGACATACTCTGCTTTTGTACTCCAAAACCTAATGAAGGCACAAAAAACTTTTCACTGTAGATTAACACTTAAAAGTCTTTGATTAGGTGTACATCAAATAGGCAAGGGAGCACAGCTGATTAAGGTTCATTAAGTTCATAAAGTTCATGCATCTTTCTCCTTTTGCTATCCCAAACTAAATCTCTTATTTCTACTTTTATATGTCAAAGAGTCATTATTACCTAAATTTAGGCACTCAAAATGTGCCTGTGTACAGAAATGTACTCAACTGACCAAAAAACACAAATAAATCAATAATATAGTTCAGTGCAGATTACTGGCTCATACTTATTTGTGGTACAGGCAATATTTTCAAACACTTGAGAAACCATTGCCCAAACAGATATCACACTTAAGGCAAACAAGCAGGCAGATGCCAGTGAATGAAGAATATAATCAAATAATTGATATAATTCAAATTACAGTCAGCCTGACTTTCTGCAGATGAATCATTGATAGCTCTTAGGGAGACTTCTGAGAGCAAGGGCTTTATCTGTGAGAAAGGCTGCACAGTTGTTACGAATTGGAGGTAGAACCGAAGGAGATATGGAAATGAATTATGAATAGGAATTACACAGTGTTTCAAACAGAGCGGCAAGAAGCCTGGCGTTACTTCAGATGCAGGGATTCAAGAGGATGGGTTATTATGATCAAATTAAGAGACCAAAATGATGAATGCAGGGCAACCTTTTGTATGAAGTGAAGTTGGGCAGTTTTTTTTTTTTTAATTAGAGAGAAGGGAAAGGCCATCGTGGAATGAGAACACAGATGGGAAGGTTGATATGTTAGGTTGTTGGGCGGACAGTAGATCTCAGTTGCGCAGAAAAATGAGAAGCAAAGCAAATCCATTACTACAGCGTGCAACTTTGATTGGAGATCTAGTGATGTGGTAAGAGGATTTGGAAGAAAGAAGGCACGTGATAGTGTAATAATATTTGCACTGCCAAGAACTATCTTAGTAGCTGAACTTAAGAATGAAAACCCTTATTTCTGCTTCTGTATAAATAAATAACTGATATGATGCAATTTGATCCTATGGCCAATGAAGCCTATGAACCCTAATCTGTTTATACATTACATTACTGTTTTTTAAGGTAGTAAAGGAATCACTGTCTTATTGGCAGATAGGGATTTAGAAGAGGGGAAGATTGCCATTGTTAAAAGCTCTGAGCACCTTAAAGGACAATCCAAAATATTACTGCTCTTTTGTTGGACCAAAATAGTTAGCTATAGTCAGACTGCTTTACAGTGAATAAATATATATTGATATTTGTAAACTCCTTAGGGCAAGGACAATCAGCGTTACATTAATTTTATACATATATATATATTCATTTTCTCTCCCTGGTTTCTATGGGAAAAGCTCAAAAACCTTACTAAGCTGCATTAAAGACTTAAAGCATGTGCTTAAAATGACTTAAAACCTTACTAAATCTCTAATGCAACACATGAGATTAAATTGCCACAAATCTTTAGAACCAAATTCTTAACTTCCAAGTCCAGCGTAACTAATCAGGCTATGAACACAATATTTAAGAGGCAATGAAGAGTAACATGAAAGCATTCTCTTCTTCCACTGGTCATGGTAATACAGTTCTTCAACCCTACCTGCTTGCTGTCAAAAAGGTTACAAAGCTAAGGTACCTGAATTTTCCACACATGAGGACAATGTTCCTTTCATCTTATAGCTGCCACCACTGTCTCTAGAGTGGTAGCTTCTCAGTGTTAGAATGAAGCAGTTCCAAGTTCATATTTGCTATTAATATCCAACAACTTCTGACCCTTTACTCTGGATAGGCATCGCCATAAGGGTTATTTTTTTGAGTTTCAGAATTTACCATTCATTTGTCCGGAGAATGCCTGTATGAAAACAAACCTTATGTGGGCTTCATTTTAAGAGGAATAAGAACAATTTCATTTTCACAAATTTCAAAAAGTGTATTTTACAAGGGCTGGTGTGGAATTAATGCCTCCTATTTTATTATTTCGGCCCATTATATCAGAAGCAGATGTTGGTGGGATGGCAGTAGATGTTGAACCTTTCCACCAGTATCCATCACATGTTGTTGCTGTGCAACAGATGGCAGCAGAGGGGCAGTCTGACAAAATGGCGTCTGACACAGAAGTGCGTATGAAGCAAAATTGTGGAATTGAATTCCTCCATTCATCAAATGCCTGCCAAATGTTTATGGAGACCAAACAGTGGATGTGAGCACAAAGAGGTGGTGGGTGGTGCGTTCCATCTGTGGCAACAGTGACAGCAGGTCACCTCCGCTGGTACAGATTTTTACACTCACAGCATGCAGGTTCTTGTTCATCGCTAGCACAAATGCACAGCTAATGGTGGTGACTATGTTGAAAAATAATGTTTTGTAGCTGAGAATTTGCTCTTTCAAATAGCACTGTTGTGCTCTTCACATCTGTTGCAGTTTTGATGGAAATAAATAGGAGGCATTACTTTTGGAGTTTTGTAGTAAAATTAATCTTTGGAAAGAAGCTAAGAACTATGGCTCACACGGTAACTCTGAGAATTTTCTGAGTGTTTGAAGACTTCCACAGAGACTTAGAACAGAAAACAATTTGCAGCTTTCGCTACAACAGCTGTTAAGGAAGGAAAAAAAAAAGGAAGAGGACAAGTACTATATCTGTAAAATCAATTCTTCAATTAGAGTACACAAAGCAATATTTGTTTTATCCTCGTTATAGTAGATTAGCAGCAGAGGTGATTAAATTCATTGTCATATGCATTTAGATTAGAGAAAGAGAAACGTATTATCTGCAGTTGTTACCTGCACACACAGTGGTTTTAGCTCTTCAATTAAATAGTAACAAAAGGTTTTAATGAAAAAAATGGAAGCTCAATAATGAATAAACTTAATGTATTTTAAATCGGACTTTTCATTTCAGTTTACCTGCAAAAATTTGTGAAGAATGTGAAGCATGTGAAGCATTTATTACTTTGATAGAGTTGTCATGTCTACCAATGACAAGTTTACCAGTATGGTTTTCTGCACAAGAATCACGATGCTAAGCAATTAGCAGTGTGAAGAGCAGAATCACAAAAAATCTGATGGAGATACGCAAAAATGGCAACATTGCCAGTTCAGTGTATTCCACTTACGTCCTTTCTTCTAAATCATTTTACTGAGAATGTCTCCTGGAAAATGGTAAGGTTTGTAACAGCACCTGTTCTTCATTTAATAAAATATCTTGAGGCATATTTGCCAAATTACCTAGGGATTCAGGGGAACAAACTGCATGTAAAAGGCTTGCTCTGCTGGCTCCCAGGGGAATTTCTTCTCATCAGTCCTCTGCCAGTTACTCTGCATAAGTCTGTTCATAAAAGGATGTTGGAGCAGGGAAAACTGAATATGAATTTAGCTATGTGGAAGATACGCTATGATTAGTAAAACATCTTCATCCTACTTCAGCTTCTGCTCATGTTCTGTTAATTTCAAGGCTTTGCCCTCTTTTCACGTTTTCCAGTCTCCATTGTTAGCTAATTGTCCCTTCTGTCATCTGCTCAATCCATGAAAACACTTCTTGTTTTTAAGAGATCTTGATGATGCCATTTGCAAAGTACCCACATAAGCTCGGTAGCATCATAGAGTTGTCAAGTGTTCTACATTTTTTATTGTGGAATCTTCTCTGCACCCATAGAAAATGGGCTATGAAACAACACGTTTTGCCAGTTACCTTATTTTTCAACGTCATGATGGTTTTGCTGCTACCCCAGGTATTAACATGGATCTTCCTTCTGAGCTCACAAATAGTATACCCTCCACCAATGGCACCCCATGGATTTGGTGCCTACATTTTCTAAACAGAGACCCAGCAGCTGGGAATGAACTAGTTCTAGATGAGCTGGTAATGTTAGATTTTAGCAGCTGTCCATCGCTGCTTGGTTTTGCATCTGTTCAGCTTTAAAACTTATGACTGTCATGGTCATAGTGGAGGTTACTTAGAGCTCTGAGAAGGGGCCAAGGAACCTGCTAGGGATCTAGACACTGTGGTCTTGAACACATGGAATTTTGGTTTATATTTGAAAAATGCTCTGCAGTATCTTTAGTGGGTCTTTCATTTTAGCTGCAGCGAAGACCAAAAAATAAAATATCCTCTTATATAATCTTTTAAAATGAAAGAATCGTTTTCACTTCTGTATGTCTTTCCTTACTCTGTATAATTCTCTTTGATATGTTCTGCACTTCTTACTGTCGTAATGATAAATAAGTTTTGAAAATCTATTTACCTGAGTCTCATTAGAGATCTTAATATTATTGTTTCCTCTCATGAAAGAATTTCAGGAATGAAAGAATTCCAGAAATAAATCAGTAATAGTTGTACTCTATAATCTTTGTTCCCAATGCTATTTTCTCTGTTTTTGGAATATTGTCATGGTTACATCTGCTGCTATTTCTGACCCTTGTAGCCAGTTCCACACATTACTCAAACTCAATGAGACAACTTTCTTAGCTTCTGCTTGTACACTGTGACTGTTCTGATTCTTGCCCTCTTTTTGACTTATGAAGTATCCATATTCCTCTATGTCTGAGTATCTTTTACCTCTAAAATATGCTCCTAGCAGCTTTATCTTTAAAAAACTTTATTTCTTTTACAAAGAAAGATTTTTCTGCTTATAAGCAATGCAATGAATATTTATTTATAAATTAAAATCCTACTTAACTGATGAGAGAGAGTGAAATAAGATCTACCAAAATATTTCTGGAGGAAGAAGTCTGAGAGATACATGTTTGTGTATGTGTGTGTGTATGTGAAATAGAAATGGCTCCTATTTTCCTGGTGTTTTGACTTGAGTTAGTAGTCACATTTAAACATAAGCGATGGGAAGATAGGCTTTGCAGTGATCATTATGCCCAGCCCACTCACATGTCAGAAATTTGAGAGGTAGGTAAAATTTGCATATTACATGCCTAACATTTTATTTATTGGAGACTGATAGAAGTTGCTGAGATATCTTATTAGTTTCATCATTAAACTAGCTTTTTTATTCAGAAAAAAATTGAAGTTTCTTGCATAAAAAGCTTAATACAAATGATTATCTTTCTATGCAATAGATATACAAAGCATTTTTATTTTCTTTTTACATCTTTTTCTGTACCCTGGCACTGCTTATTACAAGCCATAAGCTCTGCACCAGGCCTGCTGGGTCTGGACTTTTCTTGACCTGCTTACAGCTTTCTTTTAACTGGTTTAGCTGCCACAGCAATTTCTCTAATTGACCAGATCTCTATGGCTAACTTGTATGACTTTTATTTATCTTTGTATGGTATAACCATGGTTTCATAGACAACAGCTACAAGTGGTGACTCTATGAAGAATGAAGAATTTACAAAGTGATGCAGTGCAGAGAAAGTGTAGTACTATAGCTGAGGCCTTGAGAACTGAAGACATGGGATACAACATAGAGGAGTATAGGAGATAAGGCACAGGCTGGGAATGGAGAGCCCATAGCTATAAACATGTCACTGGTGGCCTGTTTAAGAATTGTAGACATAGAGCTAGGCAAATGTGGTTTAGAGGTAAAAAGAATCACAAATTAATACCTTATTTGGTACTATGAATTAGATACCTTATGTGGCAAGCCTGGATTAATGTGGAGCTGTAGATGGTAAAGAAAAAGAAAAGATGTAAAAGCATGTTAACAAACATTAAAAAAACTAATCCCAAATAGATAATTTGGGTGAGAAACAAGAAACTACTGACATGACCATCACATTCCTTCCAGACAAGAATGCTAGATCTCACTGTAACACCCTACTGCCAGCATTATGACACCACCAATCTCAGGACCTAATTGAGGAGGGAAAAGCTGAAACTAACATCAGGAAAAAGCATAGAATGAATATGTAGCATATATATAAAAACTTTATTATTATTATTGAAAATTTTTCTTCAAAAAATATTATTTCTCTACACAATTACATCTGCACTGATGATGATGATTCTTGTATTGATCTACCGTGATTTGTGTTACAAGTTCTTGGCTCGTTCAGTAAGGTGTGCTTCTTTGTCCACACACAAGAACACAATAGAATCGTGATTCCCATGGAGTTTGGATACTTTGCTAGCACTGGAGAATACTTTCCTTCACACCACAGCTTCAAAGGATCTTTGATGGAAGTAAGAATGCCTGAGACAAACTTGGATTCTTTCTTTGTTTCTTCCCTGTTGGGGTGTGAAAGGTGTCCGAAACGTTTCGCCTTCAGAACTGCTGTGTTTTTAAGCAGGGAAACATATGTTCTAATTCCCTGAACTAAATGTTTCTTGCTTGGTCTTGAATTTGTCCAAAAGTCAAAGCACTGATGGATTGTTTGTGTCTTTGCTGAGGATTAACTTTGTGTGCATAATCAAGTGGGGCTTCTGAGTTGTTTCCTCCTACAGGAATCTAGTTTTGACACATTAAAAATGCTCTGCAAGCTACATAAGCATGCAATAAATCTCCACTGATACTTGAGAGTTTATCTTCAGAGCTCTACTTCTTGGAGCCAAATCTTATACAGACAACAGCCTTGTCAGGGACAGAAGAGTAAGGCTAACAAAGCAAATCTTTCATCATGAAATCACAAAAGCAGCAATGGAAATGTAGAAATGAAACTTGGGTTCATAATAATTTCTTACTGTGCAAAAATGGAATGGAGTTCTGTACATACATGTACACGTCAGATCCTGCTTGATGAAACTGTCTCCTTTGACAATTCTGTGAAAACTGTTCCCTATCCATAATAGCCACAGTCTTCAGCATGAGTATTCACTTTTTTTTTCTTTTTTCTGTTTGTGAGTAGTCTGTTGTTTGCTCAAAGTCACCAACAGATCATTAGTTTACATCTCTCATTGTTGCAAATCTGAAAGGTGTAATAATGATCACTCTATTTTCTGACATACTGAAGCATGATCTGTGAATGTTTGTGTGCATTATTTTCTTTTGAAAAGTGACTTAAAATTGGAAGGGTTTAAGAAATAGCATTTTTAGAAGGTTTTTTTTTTTTTTAAAAGATTTCATTGAACGATTTATATGAAAAATAAATAGAGAATATGTCAGTTCTCCACTGCAGTGTAGCATGAGTATCATACACCATGGATTGAGCTCCATGTCTCTTCTCATGCACTGGAAATAAGATGAAATCTTCCTTTTGCACTTGCTGGTAGGGAAGAAATGTGACAATTTCCTCTGAATGAGATAGTTTATTCTTATGTAAGAATAAGAGATTGAAATATAGTTCTAACAATATTATAGAATTTTACTCCTCCTCTTTATGTGATAAAGATTTATTTATGGTCATTCTTTCTTCAATAGAAAAAAAAAGAGACATAAAATAAGGGGCTACTCCAGAGGTGTACAGGTCATAATATTACCACTATATTCACCCTAACGTGCATATAACAGCAGAGGAGCTAAAAATTCCTATATTGAAGCCAGGATGCTTGTACAACAAATAAAAGTAAGGAGATTCTGACCAGAACATGTCGATAGTATCAACCACCAAGGAAAGTCCACTGGGATTTCATGACAAAACCAACACAGTCCATTTTATCAAAATAAATGCATTCTACTGGGAAAATTCAGGCACACTTGTTGACAGATTTCCTACTCAGCTGACACAGAGACAGTAGCTCAACACTTACATTCTTAACGTATCACACATTTACCCTGTGATTAGGACTAAACTCCATATCCACCCATGCACAGTCTGTTTTATGGGTATGAGTGCAAACAGTGTCTTGCATGGTGTAAGTTGGTTTAAGTGGGAGCACATCAGTTACTATTGGTTACTGTGCATTAAAAAATGAAGTGAAATCAACAGGACTGTTTAAGAAAATAATAATTTAATTTTCACTATTTGCTTACACTCATTTTGTGAATGAGTTAGTTTCATGATGAATTAATTAAAGAGCTATGTATCAAGCAACTGTTTTCTGTTCATCGAGCCCTTACTTCAAGACACATTTTCTGACAAAAATGACTGTTACGACACTTCCATGATCAAAAGAAACAAGAATTGAAAAATAGAAGAAACAAATATACCTGTATTGTTCATAATTTATTATTGCCTGGCTCCCTAAATATTTTGGAATTACCTAATGCACTTGACTAAAGATAAGGGCTATCATATGGCTATTAAGTACAATGAAATCTGATTTCCAGTAAGGTGTGGCTAGTGATTGTTTCTTCTTCCATCATGAGATGTCTAGTCTTCCATCATGCCTAGTCTTCACCAAACACAAATAACAAAGCACATTTATGTGCCTATTTATTTTGTAAAAATACACACATACACGCAGAGTTGATGTAACTTTTCCTTACCAACATCTTTCAGTGAAAAGCACATTTACAGTAAGAAAATGGACTTGCTACTAAGCAATTAGGTTCCAAGATTAGATTAAGTCTACTCACTCAGGAGATACAGTCCAAAGGTTTCTCCAGGTGACAGAAACAAATTTGCCTTCAACAGTACTGCACTGGCATATCTGAATAAGATAAGTCAATGACCTAATTGAATCAATTAGCAGGAGTGGGACATCTGAAGTTTACTTCAGCAGGAACTCTGCTGGGAAAGCCTTTTAAAGTATTTATTTTTGAACGAGCAAATCTGAGGACAGGACTTGTCAGAGTGTGGATGCCTGTTCTAGCAATTAGGATGAGATGTCTGTATTCTAATTGATATCCTAAACTTGATTGATAATCAGCATGTTAAAAGGAAGAAAAAATGTTGACAATGCAGATTGCTAGAAAACTCATTTCATTTCCACGCATCTGTGTCTAAGTGTTGCTGTTCAGATTATTGACATTCCAAAATCCATATCCTCCATTACCATTGTTCTCCAGACTTAAAAAGAAAGCCTTGACTAGCCTAAAAGTTGATAAAAAAGTTTATCACCCTTGATAAAGACGAGAGGGTTTCCATTGACAAGCACTATCTCTAATATCCTTGGTTACAAAGATGCTTCAGGCCAGCATTTTACAGAAGTTTAACAGCTTTCTTCATGTAAAAGAAATTCCTTCTCACCTTCTTTCACTTAAGCTATAAAAGAAACATCCCAGTTCAGCCTTGAAAGAGAAGTCTATAATTTTTTATTATTATTATTCTTGTGCCCTGTGTAGGGCTATTCAAGATCTGATTCTGAATGCTCAAATTGCAGTATTGATAGTTTGGTTTTACATAGCATTGATACAGTGATAATCTCCATGTCAAACTTTTTACTGCTACCTTATTAAGACGATGTGCAAAGAAAGGAAGCACAAAATAAGTTTGTTTTTCACAGAAAGACTTTTCCTGTTCCATAGTTAGAAAAGCAACTGTTGTGTCCAGCAAAAAGATTTTCTCAAAGTTGGGAGGCTATGCTTAAGGTTTTTATTTCCTGACTTCAGCTAAATAATCCACTTAAAAACTAATGGAGCAAGGCAAGATTCTTTATTTTCTCAGTTGTCAATGCAATTGCTTATAGCTTTGCTCTTCTACTAACATTTATCACAGTACTGTCAGGTACAAAACAGAAGATATCCTGTACAGTGTAATATTATTAGCTCAGTATTTCTTAAATGACCTGGGTTAATAAAACAAGTAGAATGACAGTAGTTCCTTAATTGGGATAAGCATACAATGTTTCTGACCCCCCCGCCCAGTATGGGGAACATCACACTATACTGTTTTGCTGTGTTCTTGAACATGTGAGATGACAATGTAAACATTCTATGTTACATATTTTAGTCTAATGAAGATTTATAATCAGTTCAAAATGAATTTTAAAGCTTACATCTGTAGACAAAAATAAAATAACTCCCAATCTCAAAAAAAAGTTCAGGGGGTTATTTAATATGAAAAACTGCTGAAATTTCTGCCATCTCACATGTTTGTTTCTAAACACTGACAGATCACGAGGTAGAGATGACTACACCATGAATGACTGATTCCAGAAGTGACTTCCTTCTGGGTGAAATTACCACGCTGGCAAAATACAGAAAAATTGCACAAGTATTCTGACAAGCCATAAATATAAACATCTCATCGAGTATTACAGAACAAGAATCTTTATTCCATTTCTTCAAATCAAATTAAGCAATTGAACAACAACAATCCTGCCCCAAGTTCCTCAGATTTTACACACAGAGTTGTGTAGTACTGTTTTAAGAGAAAAGGGGGGGAAATAAAAGAGAAGGGAGAGATAGAGGTAAACCAAAAATATATCTTCTGAGACTTTTGTAATTCCAGGTTTACTCCTTTAACAATTAGGTATGCCTAGGCAATTTCAGATAAAGCAGAAGCTAAACTCAAACTTCATGCACAGAATACCTGAGCCTATTACTCATTTTCTTTTCATTTCTATCTAATGCTCTCCTTCACTTGCTACTTTAGTGTGTTGCCATAACCACAGTAAAAACAGACATCATCATATAGCCTGTAAACAAATTGTAAGAAAATAAATCCACACAAAATTACAGCTAAAAAAGAATTTAGAACAATCATTTTAAGTTATGGATGCTTATCTCCATAACTTAACTCCTGAGTTCATCTGTTCTTTATAAATACTTGTTATAACCAATTTGTGCTGAATCTTTAAAAATGGAAAATAGATTACTTAAATACAACTACTAAGGGCTAAAACTTATGATGTGTTAAGGTGTAGTAGCTGACTGCACATCTTACTGTATTACTTTTATCATGTTTTTCTTCTATGCTTCACCTGTTCTGTGACTTAAGAATGATGGAAGAACTCAACTTTTTTTTGTTTGTTTGTTTAAAGCAGGGCTCCCAGTTGTGAATGGGAGCTCACAGACCTGTGCCATTTGCCATGGCTACCAGCAACATTACATTAGTTATCCAAGTCATTAGTGTGATCATTTCACGATCAATTATTCAGTAATTTAAATGATTAGAATATTTCATGGAATGATAGCTGTAACAGTAGTCCAGGAAATAATCTTCCACAGGTGACCTACCTAAAATCCAACTACCCAAACCATTAAGTAACAATAAAAAACATTTTCTTTCTCCTTGTTGTGAACTTCTCTAGGCACCTTCATGACACAACTACGTGGCCTAAAGTAGCTAACACACTAAAAGCCATCTCTAAAACAAGGCTTTTCTAGAAATATTGAATCTTAGAATTTCAGATGTTGTGTGGCTCTTCTGGGACAAAGATCCATCTGAATACCAGAATCATGGTCTTATCAGTACCAGTGCTCTAGGAGAGGGAGGAAGACATCAGTACACTTTCTCTCAGTCCAAATCTCTCAAAATATTTTCCATTTCCTTTTATGCAACTTCAGATAACTGTATTTTCCATCTTTCTCTCTAAGCAAAGCATCATCCTTAGTTTCTGTCTCAGATGTTGGAATTGACATGTTACTTGAGAAGAAAATACTCTTCATATTAAATGAACTACAATTCTGAGGAAAATGATTCAGTCCTGTAGTGTACTCTATAATAAAGCAGCAAACAGGAATCACTGTGATGAGGACATTTCAATCTCTTTTGTCAGGTGACAAGAAAGAGAACATGAGGCAATGGTGTGTGGATGCAGTGCTTTAGGGGCATGGTTTAGTAGTGGACAGTGTTAGGTGAGGACTTGGACTGGTTGACTTTAAGGACCTTTTCTAACCTGTATGATTCTATGTCAGGTCTGGTCCTGGGTAAGACTTTAGGATTTAAACAATGCAAATGGATAGAGCAGAGATGTAAGCAGGGAGAGAAAATTTGGTACATTGCGTTTGAAAACATTTTCTACTTTAAATGAAATAGTTTTACTTAAAATACAATCAGCAGACAACAGAAGAGAGAACAGATACAGTTATATTTCCACAGGAACTATAATCTCCTGCAAATATGCTATTCGCTGAACACTCACATCTTTGTATCTGTAGGGAAACACAGAATATATCCTTCCCTCCCAGTGACCATTTTATCATCATGAATAATGTATAACATACAGATTGCAGGGAATTTTTATGCACAGGAAAGGATTTAGCTTGACTATTCATTAAGTTAAACAATGCTGTGAAGTAAACCAGCAAGCTTTGTTTCAGTCCTTCACTGAGAGGTAGAAAACGTTGGCGCTGTAAGTGGAGATTTACTGTGTGCGTGAGTGCTTTATTAAGCCTTTGTTGTAGGATCTGTAGCTTCTATAGATGTTTGGTATAAAAGATACAATTGTCGGATTTTTTTTGACGGATAAATTTTTACTGTAGTTAACTAATTAGTTGTTGGCTATTCAGTACTGCTGCAGGTCTTTTTCTTCAGGCACTTCGTGACCACTGTGATTCTACTTGCAAACAGCAATGCAACAGCAAATGGATTCCAGCAGGGATAACAGACACTTGCTTGAAGTTTCTTACCAGAACACTTGCAAATGGTTAAAATTCATTTTCTATGTTTAGAAAAGTTAAATATAGAGGTACATCAGGTAAAACTCAGAATATCTTCATTGAAGTCAGTGAAATTCCACAGAATCACAGAATGGCAAATTCTAGACATTTTAACCAGTTAAATATAAGATTTCATATCTGAGTACTGGAAGATTGAGCTATCATGGTAGGTGTCTGTTCAGATTAGAGCATTATGTCCCTTTTATTGTCTATACCACCATTCAAATTCTGCAGTGCCAAGTTGTGAAAATCACCATCCTGTAGATTAGGAAATATCTACTGTATTTCAGAGGAATATCCTTTGTGAGCGATTGCTAACTAATGAAAAAAGATGTGCCCAATCTGTCTCTCAGTTTAGACTGAAAAATTGTTGCTGTTGACTGTGATTTTAAATGATGTGTAGTGCATCCTTACTGACAAATGGTGGTGTCGTTCCAAGAAATGCTACATATGGTGCTTCTGGAAGCCACATAAGAGTGTCTTTCATATAAAGACACAGAACATCAGAGATTGTAAAAAGTTTTACCACTGACTGTAAGTTAGCAATTAAATAAATATGGTGGCTCTGAAAAAGATAATCCGCTCTTAATTTGAATTTTGAACTTTAGAATTTAGTCCAGAGGGCTCCAAAGCATACTAATTTAGGGCAGCTAAATACCATTAATATTATTACTTGCCAAATAAAAAAAATATATATTATTTTTACGTAGCTCTCAATTTTATTTCAGGGAAATAAAAGCAAAAATGAAAAAGCCATCATATTGAGTCTATTAAGTGGAAGACTGGATTCTGAAACTGGTATGTGGAGAACTGTAGCTCTGTACTGCTAAGAAGATAGGACATTAATGAAGTTTTTGACAAGCAGGCTTTGCTTTGTATTCTGGATGAGGTTAAGAAAAGAAGATGGAAAAAATGACTTTCCCAAAGCATCAGTAATTTCAAAGCAGAAGTATCATCTCAGAGTGACTGAACTAATCTTCCACTATTTCAAAATATTTCCAGTGAAGAAATGATGCTTTTGATGCTAAGGTGTCTGTAATAGTGTCTGTGACAATCAAATAGAGCATCTCTTTATTAGTTCTTCATCCCTTGATAGGAAAACCCATTTCTACCTGCAGTAGATAGCTCTGCCTAAAGAGATGACAGTCGCTCCATGAAGAACAATGACAAAATTTTGCCCAGATGGTACTGCAAAAAAAAAAACATATGGATGATGTGCACTAGCAAAGGAGATGATAATCTAAAATTTTAGCTTATATAATCTCAGTTTTGCCTGAAGTTACACCTCACCAATGAGAGCCTCACAAAAGAGCTATGTAAATGTTATAAATAAAGTAACAATTTAATTCAGAATTAGGATCATTATAGTGAGGAGCTGAGGAAGCTAAGGAACATGAGTTGAAACTTTTTCGACCCTGCTACGGTAAAAGCTTCACTGACACAGTGACTTTCATATACAAATGTAGAGTGGTTTACCAATTTACAGATCTTACACATTTTATCACAAAATAATGAAAAAAGGGACTCAGTCTTGTGCTGTCCTCTCTCCACAAAGCATGTTGTCTAAAGGAATGTACTTTATAATCCAAACTAAAAAATGTTTATAAATGTCTAATTATTTCTGCCCTCTATCTGCTTTGTGATGAGGTGTTTCAGGTAATGTGACACATCCAAAGAACCTCTCTGAACTTCAGGCTGAATAGTAGTTATATACCTACTAATTACAAGCATAGCAAACTCCTGAAGTCTCAAGTAACAAGATGAGAAGGGATTGGACCAGATGACCTCCAAAAGCACCTTCCAACTCTAATTACTCTATGATATGAAGTCTCAGATTCACATTCCAACCCCTTAAACTGTCTGTTTTTCAAATAGCAAAACTGTGCATACCTACATTGGTCTCAAACACATCTTACTACAACATTAATGTGAGAAGTAGGAATATCTCAATGAGTGAGATTTTACTGTGATGTCCAAAACATTAACTTTCAAAAAACTTACTGTTATCTGCAAATAGGGAAGCACATGTGCCTTTGCTTGTCTCTGTTGCTAGACATGAAAACTTCTAGCAGTCAAAAACAAAAACAGATTTCTGTGTGTATTTAAGTATAATCTGGACTTTACCAAATTTGTTCTGGATATTAAAAGCTCTTGCAGAATTTAGGCCATATAATCAGGAGGACTGATCTGAAAGTCTTAAGGAGATGAAAAGGGCTTTGTCATTATAACTTTCATTAGTATTAATGGCACTTGCACTGCAAAAACTCTGCTCATCTGGATATAGATGCACCCCTGATCATTCTGGCTGGTATGCAATTTTACAAAGACAGACATTTAGGCAATTGGATATCCATGTTGACTTATGATCTACTTGGAATTCAGATAAAAGATGGAATTTGGTGGCTTTATCCTTAGTTGCATTGGCTGTATTCCCCTCCCTCTCTTCCATGCTAATCTCATAAAACATTTGTTGCAGTTTGAGATTCAGAGTGCCAAAATGGTTTGGAATGACAGATAAGCAAACAAATAGCTATTACTTCCCTACAAATCAATACCAAGGGAAAGAAGTGCCTGCAGGCTGCTCTTCAATAAGGTTTTTCTAGATTTGAGAGGTGTCCCAGACAAGCGTGTGGTTTTTCATCTTCTCATTTCACAATGTCCAATATAACGCACTCAGTCCTGTCTGCCTGACTTTGGACACGTTTGCAGCACCTTCATAGTCAGGGCCTCGCTGTCTTTGTGAAAGGATGTATTTGATTTGCTTCCTCTTTTCCATTTAGAAAATGATTTCTTCTTGGAGAAGGGATATTTAGCTGACTATACAACAGGAGTATGGGTTTTTATACTTCAAATCATTTTTTCATTTACTCTGAAGACTAAAAACGTACAATCTAGTGCCTTCTGTTTGGAATGAATCTATTTAGAAGGATTTCCTTCAGGAGGGGGAACCCCTCTTCAATTATGTTCTTTTGAATTGCAATTAGATCTTTCAACCCTAGACAGCTGAATAAACAAATTTCCCTCACCAATTTAATTATCTTGGCCTGTTTTTCATTACCAGCAGATTACTATGTAGCATACTGCTGTTTAGAATTCAGCCTCTGATTGCCAGTAAAATACTACAGACAGGTTGTGGTCTGTATTGCCAAAGGGAGGATGGCTGGATGGCTATTGTTTGACATGGAATGCTGAAGCTCCAAGGGATGTATTGCTGATGCAGGATGGGTTAGGTGATGCCTGGAGGCTACAGTAGTGGTATTTAGTACAGGCAATGAAGGTACAGGTTGATGTAGCTTCACCAGCAAGCTCAGCACAATGCAAGCCTGGCTCTCTCATTCGTGCTGTGTGTTCCTGCTTGCTTTTATCCTGTGCACAGTCTCATGCTGCTTCCAAGTTCACTATACCTTCAGCACCTCCTGGGAAAAAGCAGTCTTATGTGATGAGGCCAGGCAGTGCTATGGCTCTTTCTCAGTAGCCTGTGCTGATGGAGGACAAAGAACTGAAAGTCTCTTTCCTACTGAAGTTGTATTTGTGCCACTGGCTTACACCTCCAAAGGCTCAAGACAGGGGAAGCCCTCAGGCTATTCACACTGGGTAGGTCTAAGCTGGAGGCATCACAGAGCACTGTGGGGAGGAACATGCAAGGCCAAAGCTGAGCAAAGATCTGTGTTAGAAGAACAGAGATTTTAGACTCTGGGACTAATTATTCCTTCGCTATCACTCCCACGAACACGATCGGCTGTGTCTGCTTTCTTCACATGTGCCAAACACGTGCTCTTGACCCCCTACAAATATGCTTCCCTGCACTTTCCCACTTTCGTGCTGTTAAGGAGAGACTACACAGACTCAGTCCCAAATAGGAACATTAATTTTTGATTCATTCATATCCAAACTCCACCCACTTGCTTAAGACATTTGTATTGTCATTAACAGTTTCAATATCCAGCAGAGCTCAAACTTTGTTGTAGAAGAAGGTCAGGGAAGGAAGGCACTGGTATGTTCTGCCAGAAACAATCTTACAACTGTTCAGCACCATTCCGTTCTGATAAGCACTGACATAGCTGGTGATGTCATATTCTAAGTTAGATTCTGTCATCTCCTCTATACCTGGCAGCACAGACTTCAAGATAGCACAACAACCATTAATGCTAGTCTACATGTTTCTGATGCCGAACTTCTTTTTTACTGCACAAGGAAGGCTGAATTTACTACATCTGCTGCCATACTGCTCAGAAGCTGAAAAAAAATGATGGATGGACTATTTTTTTTGTGTGTGTGTTCTGGTTAGCAAAAGTGAAAAACACTAGAAAAAATTTATGCTGAACTTTCCAAATGCGCAATAAGCTCAAGTTCATCAGAGTGGAGAGAAGCTGTGTGACTGAATGAATCTAATTATTGTTCTTGTCAGTAATGTGTTGCATCAAATTGTTCTCTCAAAGGAAAGTAATTCAACAACACTGTGTACATACTAAGTGATATTTTGGTGGAGAGTTGCATAAGCTAAATGACAATTAGATTTGTTTTATAATAGGTCCCACCTGAGTCAGTGAGAGGAAAAACAGACATGCCAAAGGTGGTAAGCACTGATGCTTCTCTGAATATACAGAGTATGAGCTCAACCATATTAAAAGATTTTGCTAAAGTGAACTACAACCTCTGCAGTAATGTGTGATCTTTCCTGTGAGTCTCCATTTATAAAGTAGGCTACTTTTCAGTGTTTTGTACAATACTATTGAAATCTGAAGTGTGTATTGTTTCCAGAGAGTTTACCTGCAAATTCGTACTTTTCAAGGCTTTCCATTTCTTCATTGTTATGTCTTTAACAGTTCCACACAAAAGGGAGATGATGATTACGAAGATTATACTTCAAATAAGACCTGGGTTCTGACTCCCAAAGTTCATGAGAGTGATGTCACTCTTATTTTAAATGGCTTGCTGGAAGGATATGACAACAAATTAAGACCTGATATAGGAGGTATGTTGGTTTTCTTTTAAGCCCAACTTTGATTAAGTGGTGAAGGGAAAGCATTTTCATACAATATTATACTGTGCATGAAGCAGAATCCATCTAAAGTGGTTATGAGAACAAGACAAGAAATAGTAAAATATCACTGGCACAAAAAGAAGCCATGATTTTGGAAATCTGCATACATTTTTAAGATTCCTAAATCTCTCCTGAAACAGCTAATAAGACTGCTGTGATTTGCTGAATCAGGCCACATGTAATCATGCACCTGCACAGGATTTTGGGGAAATAGGAAGAGTTTTTCTTCTTTGTGTACCTAAGAGAGGTTGTTAGAAAATCGAAAGTGTATATATATATATATATATATATCCTTTATCAAAATATATATATGTCAAAAGATATATATATTGGAAAGGAAGGCCTAAGTAAGGAGAATGCATGCTGATCCTTGCACAGAGTGATGGACTCTCAGAGACTCTGACAGTAACAGGTCTGAATTGACTGATGCCATTTAGAACCATGGAATGAAAGAATACCCTAAGCTGGAAGGGATCCTCAAGGATTAAGTCCAACTCCTGGCTCCACACAGTACCACCCAAAATCCAAACCCTGTCTGAGTGCATTGTCCAGATGCTCCTTCAACTCCAGCGACTTGTTGCCATGACCACTGTCCTGGGGAGCCTGTTCCAGTGCCCAACCATCCTCTGGTGACCAACATTTTCCGAATATCCAACCTGACCCTCCACTGACACAGCTCCATGTTGATCTGTTGAATCATTGCTCAGCAGAGCAAGAAGTGACTCAGGAGGTTTCACAAAAGATAAATACAATCAAGTAAATTTACTCTATTTCCCTAGATTTCCCCCACAACTAATGCATGTATATAGACTCGAGCTCAGACCCGTAATGGAAATCTTATTTGAAGTGAAACAGCTTTTGCAGGGATGTTTCCATTGATTACTGAGGGACCTGAGAAATAAAGGTCCTTCAGTTCGCAGGAGTTAGACTGAGAAGGCCCCATATAGGCACAGAACAGCCAGAAGATATGTCTGTAGAAGAGGATACATAAATAGCAAGATTGCAGTAAAACAAGAAGAGAATTCACTGGTAGGCAGAGGAACACAGAGAACAGCCAGGTTAATGAAAGAATCTTCTAACAATTTTATATGGGTTCACAAACTAAAGACATTTAACCTCCAGCACACGTACATCTAAATTAACAGAGGAATTTGCCTTATTCTCACTACACTAGAAGGCTGAGAGAAATTAAGCATTCATAAAAAGCATCTGGGAAATCAACCAAACGTGTTTTAGTCAAGGTACGTGAGAATAATGAAGCTGAAGTAATTTCAAAATAAATTATTCTAACAACTGGTTTTATTTCCTGTTTTAGAACTTTGAGTATTAATACTATTTGGGGTTCATGAAATTGTCACTTATCTACAGCTATCTCTGCAGGCAACAGCAGTCACATTGCTTTCGGCATAGTAACGTTAAATTAGTGATGCAACGCACTGTGAGAGGAATAAGTTTACTTTTGTTGATAGTGTTTTGTCTGATGTGTTGCTGTGATTTGACATGAAATACACATACTCTCCATCAGATATGACTCACTAAAGTAATGATGCTGGTTTCTGTATTAGTTCTCATAGCATAAAAGAATTTGTTCTGATATAATTATGTATCTGACAGATATTATACAAGAATAGATATTATACAATAAGTTGTATTGTTCAACTTATTTTAACCTGGAGACATTGCTGTAAAATTATATTTATTCTATCAGCATATTTTAATGTGAGGCATCCATAGCTATACAACAGAGGTATTAAAACAATCTTTTCATCATTTTGACTCTTTTGCAGTTGACTTTGACCTTCACTCATAGTAGTGACTCTTGTTTCTCTTACAGTTAAACCAACAGTAATTCACACTGACATGTATGTGAACAGCATTGGGCCAGTGAATGCTATCAATATGGTAGGTGAATGCCACATTTTTCTACAATGTTCAATTTGTTGCAAAGCCTCCATCATTTTTGACATTACAAGGTTTCCATAGTTTTAATGTCATATTTATATATAAATTATTTTCAAACCTCATTATTATTGATGTGAGGACTAGATGAGCTATGAATCTGGATGAGACAACAAGCTAAACTGTGAATAATAATAATTTTAATATATCTTCACAAATCTATTACTGTATTCTGCATTGTTTTGTGACAGATTAGCTCCGATGAGTTTGAGTTTCCAGATTACAACAAAAGAGGCAAAAGCATTCACCAATGATACTACCATTCCTGCCATAGAGAAATAAAAGAGGAAAACTTAGACCCTAAGAGCAAAGTTTAATTATGTCTTCGTATAGCTGATGGAAATTGGTCTAGCCTTAGCAGAACAATGGCTACTTGCTTCATTCTTGTAGTTTTAATGTTCAGAAAGAAATCTCAAATGATTCTTTTGCATTCTACAATTCCCTTTGCAGCAATTGGCTGCCTGGTGGATGCCGGTGAAAGTGAGACTTCACCACTTTGACATTAACTTGCAGTCACAGCCAATAAAGACAATCATATCAGCTGAAATCTTAGCTGTTCTAGGTCCAAGGGAATAAGTGATTGTACTCTAACATGATCAAGTGTGGGTTGAGGCATGGGGGTATATGTATAGTAGATACATAACTCCATTTTAATGCGGGTCAATCTGTCGATAGGAAAATAATGACAAACTTTTTTTTAAACAATAATCTTTGTTAAACAACCCTCTCAAAAGTCTCATTAAAATGTTTTTATCACTTCTAGTATCATCTGTATTTAACTTTTTGTTTTTCATATGACGTTAAGGAAAGTATGTCAGGAGCAATGTGAAATGCTGAGTGCTATGTTTTCATCAGTATTTCTGGTTAACACAACAGGAATATACAATTGATATATTTTTCGCCCAAACGTGGTATGACAGACGTCTGAAGTTCAACAGCACTATAAAAGTGCTCAGATTAAACAGCAACATGGTTGGGAAGATCTGGATACCTGATACATTTTTCCGAAATTCCAAGAAAGCTGATGCTCATTGGATAACAACTCCTAATAGGATGCTCAGGATCTGGAATGATGGCAGAGTGTTATACACACTGAGGTATTTATACTTGACTTTAATTTCAGTTTCTCAAGGGAAAACCAAAAAGATGGGTTCTGTTAATACAGGTCACTTGACATCAACACACATTGTTTTTCCCTTATGTGTGCAACCCTAAAAAGGAGACATATTTAGAATACACTATTTGCATGCAATTTATTTGATACTGACACAGTAAAATAGTTTCATTTCTACTTATAGATTTTACTGCCTTGCTCTCAAAATAGTTATATTTCTATACTTAAAAGAAGATAAGCACGGTTAAAGTAACTCATCTTCATTTTCATGTGTTTTATTGTTTACCTGTGGTTTGGACCATATTGCCTAACTTTTTATTGGGTTAAAATAATGAATCAGAAATGTCCTTGAATCAAGGAGATGTTATAAATGAGGTATTATCTGCAGCAGAGGCCTTGTACTCTGAACCAATTACTATTTAGATAGATAACAAAATATTGACAAAATATTTTATTCCTCAAATATATTAGGAGAAAAAGGAATAACTTTGTTTCATTGGTCATTTACAGTTTAGGTCAAATTCTCAGATATGCCCTGTTTCACTAAAATTTCCATGAATCCAAATTTGAAACGTCTGTCTTCAGATTTCTCATCAGCCTGGATAATTTTTATTTTGAGACTTTTACAAATCTTTTAAATAATGAAGTTACATGCATACCTACACTTTGATGTTACATATGCAACGTGTACTAATTAAATAATATATATTCAATTATAATATATTTCCTAAATGTGGAAGTTCTAGGTATGTTTTTTTTTGTTGTTTTTCTAAAGTGTTATAGTAGTTGGGCCTAGGTAAAGCAAAGATATGTAAAGCAAAGATGGTATCTGTTCAAGAGAATTTAAAATTTAAAAGGAGAATACAGAATGAAAGATGTTAGCTGTAAGACAGACTATCAGACCATCAGAGTTTCAGACTATTTTTACAAAGTGATTTTGATTTTATGCTCTTGTTTTACTGGGTGGCAAAAAGAAAAAAAAGCAGAAAAGTATGCTCATTAGCATTCTAATGAATCATTTGAAGCTTTCCTTAAGACAACCTTTTAATGTTGCAAATATTTGAATTACAAAAACGAGTTTCATTTTATAGTTATTTTACATTCATTACACATTGCATCACATTGCAAGAGATAAGAGAATGACTGGAATTGAAATCCAAGGTAAATCAAAGTATGCCTGATAAAGAAGATCCTAGATCAACTTTTGAAATGTTAAATTGGACTTAGATACACTACAATCTCTTTGGACTTTGTCACCTTTCTCTTCAGACCTCTTGGTTTCCTTCATTAGAATGAGATATGTGTGACAAAACTTACAGTTGTATCAAATATTTATGTATGCCTAGTTTCTCTGGTGAGTCACAGCAAACGCCAGTAAGGATTCAACCTGGTTGAATCCTGAGGAGAAATGTGGTAGTATCATTGCAGATCTGGGATTCTGTTTGAGAGAGATGGTTGATTTCCTCAATTCCTTCTCCCAAACTCAAGAACAGTCAATCTAGACCAGCAAACAAATCAAGCAAGCAGGTCTGCATGGATCAACACAAAGCTCCTGACAAAACTCATACATGAAAAGAAAACATACAAGAGATAAAAGCTGGGGGAATATAGAGACAGTGCCCAAGCACCCAGATAAAGGATTAGGAAAGCCAAAATTCAATTGAAATTGAATTCAGTGATGGACAGGAAAGCACTAAGAGTCCTTATACATGCATCTTCAGCAAAAGAAAGATTAGGAAAAGTGTGGGCACACCACTGAATGGGAATGGGGATCTGGTCTCAAAGAACATAGAAAAGGTCAAGGTACACAATGCTTCCTTTGCCTCAGACTTTACTGCTAAGACTAGCTTTCAGAAATCCCAAGTCCAGGTCCATAAGACGCTGGAGAAATGGGCCAAGATGACTCTGATGGAGTTTAGCATATGAAAATTTGAAGTTCTCTAACAGCAGAGGAGTAATCCTATGCATTAAGACAAATCAAAGGGGCCAAACAACTGGAAAATATCTTGCAGGAAAAGACATGAGGATCCTCATGGACAACCCATTCATAGAGATTCAAGGAGCAGATAAACACTACTGCTTTTTCCTCTCTCCCACTCCTTCCTCCTTTTCAAAGCCTTTTCTTTTGCTGCTTATTTGCTTAACAATTCAGGTATCATGCAGGTCATGCATGACTGAGGCTACATATAGGCTAATTAAATGAAAAATAATGGAGTTTTTAGCAGGCAAATAAGGGGATGCATCTCGTTTAATTTTGGATTTCTAAAAGTACATGTGTCTGCCTCATAAAGATCTGCAGCACCTACACCACTTGATATTCAGTAGAGAGAAAAACCTTTCTGGTGCATTCCTCTTCAGATTTAATTTAGATGTCTATTTTGGAATGAAATCAAGAATATCCCCAGAGTGCCTTTCTTTCCACTAGATAAGAAGATAGTTGAGATGGCTATCTTGGATGCAGATGTCTGAATTTGGTCTCCTGACTATTGCTTCTTAAGAAGTACTTTTTTTTTTTTTCCTGTAAAATATGTTTCCATAGTGTTTTTTGTTGTGACAAAGAAATTTGCTACTACTCATGAGAAGACCTGTGTATCCACTTAGGGATTTGTTAATCATGAGTAATGCTGCTTCAAAAGCAGAAAAACAGTTTGGAATACAAATTAATACACACATACTAATAATTTCCTCTTCCTTTCTATATTCATTGTATGTATGCATATTTCATACTCAGGTTCCATACTCGTAACAATCCTGTTTTGCTAGCCATTATGAAGCTTTTAGTATAAGCTTCTCATGTATGTTCTGTATATCTGATCTCTTTCTCCTCAGACTGACGATTGATGCTGAGTGTCAGCTACAGTTACACAACTTCCCAATGGATGCCCATTCCTGCCCCCTGGAATTTTCAAGCTGTAAGTAACATGCTTAGAAATAGCTCTTTCCTGACCCGTGCTGAACTACTTATTAAAAACTTATATACTTAGAGTCAGTTAGGGTTATGTTTTTGCTAAACATAATGCAATGATTTTCAGTTTTATTTTGTATTTATTTGGAAGTACGGAAATCACATGTGCACAAAGATAATTTAAGAATATTATGTAAAATTGATATGACTTCTGCAAACATTGCAATTAATATTTATGCTTAAATTTCAGCACAAAAGTAAAATGTTTTATCTTTGGCATTGGAGTCTTGTGGTCTGATACTTTCTCTTCACAAATGGGTGCTATGCTATTCCAAGAGATGGAGACAAGGGTTTGAATTCTGTGTTTAGGTCAAAGAGTGAATACTGAGCCCAACTGAAGTGATTTGGGCCTTAAAACAAACAGATGGTCAAAACTACATCCTACTGCACAATAAAGTGCAAAATTCAATATTGAAAAATGTACCTCAAATTTTATAATAGTAAAAATGCTACATTACTACTACATTTACTACTAAGTAACTAGAGGGAAAAGTATATATGTATATATATAAATTTACTTGCAATATGCTTCTCCAGTTTCTTCCAGAAATAGAAAATAGTATTTTTACTCCCCAGAGTACATTAAAATCCTAGCAATGACTATGAAACAAAGCATTCTGTATTTTCCATTGCAATAAGATGGTTACCCAAGGGAAGAGATCATTTACCAATGGAAGCGCAGCTCAGTGGAGGTGGGAGATACCAGGTCCTGGAGGCTCTACCAGTTCTCCTTTACGGGACTAAGAAATACAACTGAGGTGGTGAAGACAACATCAGGTAAGACAACTGATCTATTTACCAGTATATTTTCTTTTTATGATTTTATTGAAGGAAACTAAGAAGAAAGAAATCTCTTACTGTTTGGAACTTGACATTGGCAATTCACAGAATAGATACAGCCTTTTAAATAAGGAACTATCTAGGCTTTAGTATTTCCTAAGAGGAACTTACAGGAAGAAAAAGTTGCTGCCTGCTATCAGTTCTTGCCTTGTGCTTCTGAAATACCTGGCACTGCCAAGAGACAGCCACTACTGCGAAGGGTGGGTGGGCAAAAGAACTTCCTAGCCTGCGTCAGCATAGGGAACAGCACAGCTGAATCACAAAGTAATTATCTGATACTGGTTTGAATATTTAATAGTCCTGTTCCCAACACTCACAAGCAGAAAGTTGACCTGGACAGAAATCAAATCCAAAGTCCCAGCCTCTTTTACTACAGCAGCTCCAAGTGTATTTTGTTCATTAAAACAGGGCACATTTAGCTCTCAGTAAAGAAAACAGCCTTGCAAGCCTGAATCTCAGATGACTTTCCTGCATATTTTTATCTCCTTGGAAACAAGTACTGGAATTTAAAATAATAAATGAGGAAGGACTCTGCTTTTAATAAAAATGGCAATTTGAATCCTGCTAGCTTTGCAGAAAGTACATTCTTCTAGACATATATATTGTTTTATTTGTCAGCAGAAAGGAAATCAGTGAATATGAGAAAGGATGCAAAGAAGAATAACATTTTAATGTTCGTGTACATCATGATATCCCTTGTCTCTGATTCCTTACTTTAATGAAAGCATTTTTTCTTTCAGATTGCTTTTGATTTTCACCTGATTTT
The DNA here is from genome assembly GCF_019238085.1 of Lagopus leucura. Lineage (NCBI taxonomy): Eukaryota > Metazoa > Chordata > Aves > Galliformes > Phasianidae > Lagopus > Lagopus leucura. The sequence goes on along the minus strand of NW_024962278.1, from coordinate 5,030,336 downwards.
ATTGCTCTGGCAAATATATTAATTCAAAATCAGACATCTGTGTTTAGTCTGACCTGAGAAATATCCCCATCCATTGGAAAGAATAACACAATTCTTTCTAAAAGGTCAGCATCACTGTTATATTCAAAAGGCAAGTGAGCTACACTAGAGCTGAGAGCAGCCTGCTGTGTGTTGCACTGGAGTGCAAACAAAGAGTTTGAGAATTAATTCAGCTCCCAACTCCTGAGTCACTGGATATTAAGCACCACTGGCATGTTTAGTCTTATAAGCAGGGCAAAAATGAGATGAAGCCTCCCAGCTGTAGTCACATTTGCCTTATGGCGTCTTCTGCCATTTTAGCTGAGGGAAATATTTAGTCAGCTATTTAGGAAAGCATTTGACCTTTCTCATTTTCCCAGAGAAATAAAGGTGCAAAAGAGGACAAGATAGCACTTTTGTGTATGGAGCCATAGCTGCTAGTAACTACCATAGCACATGACATGTTGAAGTTGCTCTCTAAGCAAAAAAAAACCAACCAAACACAAAACAATGCATCTCACCTCAACCTCCCCTGCAGCAGTCACAGCACAAAAGCAGCAGTAACCACTAAGGTCTCATCCTGCCCAGGCTTAACACTAGCTTTACTTCAATTACTTGAGTTTCTTTTATTTGCACTTTTTCTTTCCTTTTCTGCTTTGACCCATTCTCTAATAAACTTATTTTGGTCAGAAATAGAAATCACTACAATTCTAACATGCTACACATTCAGAACCACATCTTGCACTGGTGAATCCAAAGCACTCTCTGATGTTCTGCTGTTGTGTAATGAGATTTACCGGAAAATACAGGTAGTAAAGCACACACACAGACAAATACTTTCTCATGCAAAGATAAAACTTTCTTCAGGAAATAGCCATTAAAGGCTGTCGTACTAACCTGGAGTACTACCATAATGTTGCATCAGTAATTTTCACATGACAACACACCTTTTAAATGAAAAAAGTAATTACCAGTTAGCACACCCTTCAAAGAAGCAAAAAGTCACTCTAATCGCTCAGCTACTAAAAAAGACTCCTGAAAGCTACTCAGCCTGAACTACCTTAAAGATCTGCTGAGTACAAAAATTTGCAAAACTAGCCTGTGCTTCTCCTCCTGCATTTATCCTACATTTGATTTTCCCTGATCCTTTGGGTTGTACAGTCATAAATGGGCAAGAAAATTAGATTTGATTTTGATCCAGGTGCAGAATCTAAATAATTAGAAAATGGGGAAAATAAATTAAAATAGAGATTGTCATTAATATCATCTACCCCCTACAGATATTGTGATATAGCTTGCAGGGCCCAAAGAATGTTCATTGTTACATAAGTTCTTATTAGCATGCTGGGAACTGCATTAAGCTCAATATTCCTTTGCCCAACAAATTCTCTACCTATAATTACTCTAATGTACACACATTTTTAACAGTTTCCCTAAGATAAAAGACAGGGAAAAACATGAAACCTGTGTGCACCCTGAGTACGCGAAGTTACAAGTTTGAATGCCTGCATAACCAAAATGAGATACAACCATTTATGCAACTAATTACAGTGCTGTGGATAATGTAGTTTAGGTACAAACTGACAGTAGTCCCACTTCAATGTTTTACAAGACTACCCACAGCTCTTCCTCCTAACTTAATTTGGCTGACAACAGAAATCAGTGAAACCTGAACACAAGAAGGAGGAGTTAAAAGTGAACGAGATTGAACAGATGTAAATCAGGAGGAGCCTACAGGTAGTACCCAGGCATGTGAGAAAATCGGGTAAACTTTCTCTAACTTCATTTACTTCCATTTCAAAATAACCTTTTGGTTCTGGCTTCACATCTCCCAGTGACTAACACATCCTAGTCTTTGAGGGCCATGCTGGCTTGGTGACTGGAGCAAAAAAAATAAAATCAGAGAGGATGGCTGTGACTTGGTTATTGAAAACTCTGTCACCTCTATTTCTGTCACGCCATAGCTGAATATTTGAGGTTTGTGCTGAGTTATGGGCAAAAGCATATAAGAATTGTTTGAGTGTAAGCTCTGTAAGATCAGATGGACTTGCTGAAGTGACTACCTGTCGGTTAGAAAATCCTGTCAAAATAAGACAAAGATGGAAAAACAAGGCAAACTGGAAGAGACAAACCATCCTGTCTGTTTATTGTATCTGAAGCAAGTCATTCAGAGTTGTCAGCTTCTTCATCTCTGCACAGAACATTCTAATGCGACTCTCATGTTTTTCAAAAGTCACAGACCAAGCAATAAACTATGTCTCAGCCAGAGGAATCTGCTGTCAATAGTAATGGGAACTGCTAAGAAAAGTGATGGACTTGCTGCACTGTTTTCCCACCTCATTTATTTCTTATTTTTAATCCACATTGAATCTAAAACGTCAAAAACCAGATATAAAATATTTTTTAAAGTAAAAACAAGAACTCTCCTTCATTTGAATTAAAAATATAGAGCAATACCGAATGAGCTTATTGAAAATGGAAAAAGATGTGATAGAGCAATCATTTATGATAAGGATAAAGCTAAAAAGGAGAAAGGAAAAAAGAGTCTGGGGGCTGCAGTAGTCAAAAACCACATTAAGATATGGAATGTGATACTGTTACAAAGGTTAGTTCTGCTGGCTATTTGGTGCTTTGCAGTGAATATTGTGTTCCTGAATACTGTATTTTGCAAAATCGTTTGTGAATGTGCTATTATTAGGGAGGTTCTGCTATTCCCAGTTCACCTCCATGACTGAGTAGTTCCTTTTTTGGATTGGATACTGTATATTCCTTAGCTACAGAGCAAGCCCTGAACTTTTATTTAATTAGATACACAGGCATTGTGTATCAATAAACAATTCAACAAGCTGCGCAAGACCCATGACTCTGGTAAGCCAACATCTCTAAATTCCATTTTACTTTCTTTCCTCTCTGTGTTTTGCAGAGGTAATCAGAGTGGTGTAACAGAGATTTTGTATTGCTCATAACTGATAAACAGTGTAAAATTTGTAATTAAATATTTATCTTGCTCTGCATCTATTTAGCTACATAAATAGATGTGGGTCTGATTTCTGCTTTATCTAAAAAACATGGTCAAGGCTGTTATCTCATGGAAGAGGATAAATTTACAGTCTTTTATATTTTATCTTAATGCCATATTAATGAATTGAACTGTTGGCAGGCACACGGTCTCACAGCACTCCAAAAGAACAGGAGCACTTTCTCATATTTTTTCATAAAGTCAAGATATGGTATGACAGGCACATTGAATATTCGAAGATATTTCCCTCTGTTGGGAAACAGACCTGGCATTAAAAAATGACTGGATGTGAATTTCCACTGTGCTTAGAGATAGTTTAAAACTGTTTTAGTTTCCAATATGTGCTTTGTCAGGGAGAATGTTTGTCTGAAAACTGACAAACTCCCTGTTTAAAGATACTGATCCAGTGAATGGCTACAAGATACAAGTCCCTGCATTTGGCTTTTGAACATGCTTTGTACTCAGCTTTGCAGAGGAGTAAATGTTGATGTGATCTGTAAGTCAGAGAACCCACCACACTGTGTCTTAAGTTGTTCTGTGCACCTTCATTGTTCTCCTGATAACTTGACAGGGTATTTATCTCAATATCTTAGGTTTTTTTTGTGTTTTGTTTTTTTTTTTTTTAAATGAATGCTATATTATTATCTTTCACAAAAGTATACTCACTGTATATGTGAAATATTTAAAGCAGCAGGCAGATACAACAGACTGAAATTATGTTTGCTGCTCTGAAGGAAACCCACAAGCCCAAGCTAATATCCTTAACACTTAAAATATCTTAAAAAAATGTTAACATTTTATTCTTATTATAAATATTCTTATCACTTCTGTACAAAGAGAGCACCAGTGAGTAAATGAGATTTCTTTTCTTTCCTTTTGCCATTTCAACTCTCCCTTATTTTACCGATTCAAGGTTGCTCACATAAACCACTTCTAAGCAGTTCCATATCCAGGGTACAACTATTTGGAAAAAAATGCAGAACTGGCATAACTATTTAACTTTCACATAGCACCATTACGAACCATTACAGAGTTACAGGTGATCTGTGAGCAGAAGGGAGATGTTTTTGTTGTGGCTCATAATTTTGATACTGCTGTCGGGGAATAGAACAGACAAGGTAAATGCTCCTGCATAATTATTTACAAGGAACTCTGAGTGTAAATAGCAAACTTTATTCAGATAAACCAGATAACTCACATGTGCTCCAGCAATTCATCAAACTAAAGAATGTCTGCTAAAGTTATAATGTTGTAAAGTTTGGTCACTGAAAATAGCCTATTTTTCATACTCACATCTTCAGAGTAGAGATATAATACAGTTCCATCCCTACCTCCCAAAACTATTATATACTCCACATTTTCTCATCCAAGTGGGTTAATTGTGTGGCAAATGAGCATTCATAAATTAATTCACACAAAACTGCATAAATGTTCTAATTCTGTAAGCAAGGTTTCTGTTTCATTCCTGTTAGACTACCACACTCTATGCACAAGTCCCATTTCAAAACTGCAAAGTCAGAACACCTTATATCTATTTATCCCCACGTGCTGTGTGCCAGACAGACAAGACGACAGGGCTGAGCTGAAGGCCTTCTGAGGATCTGGACCATGGCAGACCAGAGAGAGGCTGCTCCTGGAGTGGCTGGGAAGAATTGAAGCCAACTTCAGTGACAGCTCTTCTACTGTGCCAGCTGCTTGGTGGCACTTTTAAAGATCTAAAGGATATCTGCACAGTTGTCTTTCTGCTTTCTCTATCCATTCAAACACTTCTCTTTCCATCATCTGGTTCATAGCTGTTTTTAATAACTATAGACCCACTCCTGTGACAGCAAAGCATATGAAGATCCATGGCACCTTAACAGCATAGGCCAGATGGAAGGGAATTTAACACAAATCATATACCAAAAAAATGGATCCAAGGGATACATATTAGAGTTGAATGTCTTGTGGATTTATTTATTTATTTATTTATTTTTTAATCTTTTGAGATGAGTTTGGAGCATTCTTAACATTCCAGTAACAGAAATTCAGCTCTTTTACTCTGTTTTTCCAAGGCTCATTAATGTCAATTGAGTCACCCAGCAGTGACTGTCCCTGAAGAAAAGGGCTGTTAGAGCCCAAAACTTCTTGACCTCTCAACTGAACAAAGACTCTCAAGGGTCGTTTGTCTTTCTGGAAAAAAAAAAAAAAAAAAAAAAAAAGGCTTTCTGAAGGTTTCCTATATGTGAAAGCATGGTTTGCTCCAATGTAAACTGAGCTTTAGAAAGGTCAGGTAAGGATAAAAAGGATTAATATACAATGAGCTAGAGAATAGGGGATAATGTGGAACCTTACAGCACTTCAGCTAAACCGAATGCAATGTAATTGCAAGAGCACAAATGCTAAAAAAGGAAGGAGTGATTTTCTAGAAACAAAATTTTCTTGGTACAAAAGAACAATGGATTTAAGGAAAATATTTGTCCATTTAAGAGCAAGAAAATAATTAGGAATTTTAGGATTTTTTTTGATAGAAAAATAACCAATGATGGCAATCTTAAAATAAATTTATGCCAAAGTAAGCAAATTAATGAAGTGATCCTCTCAAAGGATTTCCTGCAAATATCTTAGTACAAAAATGTATGCAACGCCTCTAGTATATCTATGAATATATTTATGTAAATACTAATGAGTCTGAGACACAAAGTATATTAACATACCAGGTCTCTTTTAAATTTATGTTTGGTAATGAAATCATCACATTCCACCTATTGATTAACATTCATAGAAACTTTTGCAATATCGCAAGAGAAAATCATTGTAATTCCACTTAATTGATGTTAGATCTAATTATAATGAATTGTGGGATAGATTAGAAGTTAAACAAAAAACGTCTACTTAAAATTGTTTTAGCAATAAGATAAATGAATATTAAACATTTTTAGAAGTTTTTTGTCATAGTCAATATGTATATTTAAATTATTGATTTGAATAAATTTTTTGCTATTTAAATTAAACTTCAAGCAATCCTGTAATAAATTAGAGGTTTTGTGTGCACCTAAGTCTTTCAATGGTAGTGTCAAAGTAATTCTAGTAGCCTGTGAATTGGTTAGCACAACACTGGCACTTGATTTTCAGTCTGATGCTTCACTCGTAATCCCTCTTTGTGTTCAAAAAACACATTTGTAGTCCAGTGATTTTAAGATAATTTCTTTATTTTTTCCATGGGTCTTAACTTCCTTATTATCTTTGTGCTCAAAATTTGTTTCAGAGAAACAAACTCAGGAAGGATATTTGAAGGTGATGACAATTTAATGTTCATGATTTGTACAGTGTAGGGATAGGTTATGTGAAATAAGTTTGGATTTGCCTTGGGCACATACGTGTCCTAAATAAAAAAAAAACATATGTTTCAAACACTGTGCTTGCACAGCTAAGTCTCTTCAGTTTGTAAGCACACTTCTGAACTTCTCAATCTCACATCACTACTTTGCATTCTCAGCAAGCTACTTATCTAAGATATTGTTTAGTTTGGGCAATACTAAATACAGTGACAGTATTTGAATTGATATAAACTGTATTAGAATTGTCACTGTATTTGAATTGATATAAATGTAAGGCTGATTGGAAAAGATATGCCAGGCTTTGTAAACATCAGAGTCAGATGCATTGCTAGGAGTTAATAATGCTCAGACAAATATCTGACTTAAAAAGAAAACTAAACTAACGTAAAATGACTACATTTAAAGACAGCTTTGGGTTTTTTTTACGTCAAATAAAACAGAAGAAACAGAAAGAAAATAGATCAAAGTGGTAAATGAAAATGTGTGCAGTACGTAAAAACTTGGAACTCTCTGCAGTACCTCATGAATGTAAGAGTTCTATTTGTATCGTTAGATCCATGTGGTCTGCAATGCCATAAAACAATTTTGACAACATATTCTCAAAGAGAAACATAATAGAGTAACATTGAGCATGGTACTAGCTTTCAAATATTTGTCATTATCAATTTTTATAAGAATTAACTCCCTCATTTTCATTGTTAAAATAAGTTCTTAATTGTAAATAGCAAGTTTCAACATTGCTTTTTTAAACAAGGCATAATTGTCCTCATTTTGATGTACATTACAGAAGCTATAAATATGGCACTTATCTCAAAATGTGATACAGTCTATTAAGTCAGCTCTTTGCTATTTTCAAGAAGACTGCATAATTAAAGCCAAAGAGCTGCAGGATAAAATTTATGTAACAATACTTTCTTGTCTCATGACCTACATAGAAGAACCTTAAAATATTTTTCAAAATTTAATGCATAAAGTATCACAACTCCCTTTTTGTTCCTTGATGCTAGTGACTAGAAATGACCATGCAGCTAGTTATCAAATTGCTGTCTGTTCTTGTATATGTTTCTTAAAATGGAAAAAATTACTTTAAAAAAAACAAAATACCTTTATTATAAATACTGTGTTCTTGTTGACTGTAGCTCATCGTTAGTTCTTTTTTAACCTTGAGAATATAAGTTTGAAGAGGAAGTAGAGTTGTATCATTATATTAGTAGCAATAGCCATATAGAGCTGCTTACATTCTGTGAGTATGTGGGTTAAAAAAGCAAACAACTCTCTTGTACAGCTCAAAAATCTAAAGCCCATTCCTTGCCCATTCAATTTACAGACAGCAGTAACTATTTGACTTTAACATTCCTTCTCTAGATATGCAGAATGCAAAACCATGGTCAATAAATAACTAGCAGCAAGTTCTTATTTCTTACTGTTATCTAGTAACATTTAATAAAATAAAATAATAAAATAAAATAGAAATTGCTAGTGATTCCTACCACTCTTCACAATTTGTTTTTGTATATTACTGTAGCAAACTGCTGTTCTGAAACAGAGCTGCAGAAATAATCAAAAGAAGTAAAAATCATAAACAAAAGCACCAATTCCTATATCCTAAATAAATAACTAATTAGGATAACTTATTAGAGCACACTGTCACTCTCCTGCTGTTTATAATAGAGCTGAGGGTCTGAGCAATGAAAGAAGAGTTCATGAAAAACACCATTTGTCTTCATTCCAGAAAAATCTGTTTTGAAGAAAATCAATTTTATTTGATTTTATTTGATTTGAAGAAATTACATTTTATATTGCTTATTATTATTTTAAAAACCAGAATTTTCAAAAACAGAATGACTAGATGCAGCAATGCTGCAGGAAAAAAGTACACTTTCAAGCATGGGAAATCTGTGATATCCTTCAATCAGATAGCATGCATGCAGCAAGGAAATTTGTTGGGATTATGTTTTACTAAGCAAATAGGAAAAAGTGATTATGGATCTATAAGTCAGAGAAGAAAAAGGAAAGCGAAAAAACATAAACCTTCAGAATTCTGAAATATGGAAACATAACATTTCTGCCAACTCATGAAATAGCTCATTTTATGAGTGGAGATCCAATCTCAGCCCTACACCAGAAAGTAAAGGCGCTCTCTCATCCATCCATCCTGGTAGCACTGTCTTAGAGCTTGGCAATGATGGAGACTGTCACTGAATGTCCTACCAACTGGCTGACCTGCAATAACCCATGCCATTAGACATGGTAACGCCTGTTTCACGCAGTGGAATAAATCATTTAGTCCTCACAGTATAGCTGCCACAACTCCTGGACATTACATTCCAAACCAACTCAGAATGAAGCTACCCCAAGCAGACAAACCTGCTGAGCTTGTCAGCTTTGGAGCCCATCCTGGTTAGCCACATCCCAGACGTAATGCTGGGGTGAAAAAACCTCTCCTTCTTATCTCTTTCCTTGTGGCCTGCCCTCTTTCTTGCAGTCACCTCCTGAAAAGTTTAGAATGGATTTTCATTTTGCAGCATGATAGGAGATTTTACGTATGGAGAATTAAAAATGAAAAATGAATAGTTCTGTGAGCAGAAAGCTTATTTCTTGCAAATTTGGATCTTGTGGCAGAATTCCCCACTGTCTAATGAACATGTAAATGCCAACTTAGCTTTTTCAGCAGCTGAAGCATTCCTCACAGGTGCTCTTTCAGTTTCTCTGGAGTCTGATAAGAGCCAAATTCATGCTTTAACCTTTCTTGGGAGAAGAAACCTATGGAGCAGTGGATGGTATGGAAAGCAGCACTGCAATCTTATGTGACAACCTCTCCAGTCCCTCTGTGTGTATTTTTACATCTTGCAACTTCTGGTTTAATAGTCACAATTGATCAGTGTGTTCAGAACTATAAACGTGGAGGTCCTGAGATAGTATAACCTTGATTTCTCTTACGGGAACAGGATAAAAGGTAATATGCATCTCTTCATTTTACCAAGAACTTAAACAATATCAGCTTTGAGGCTCTAAAAAATGTCTATTCACTCTTTGTTTCATTTTTAATTAAATTTCACAAGCCATTGTAATTTCAGCCCCCAGATGGGACTCAAGGTCTATGAGCAAAAATGCTGCAATGAGAATACTGGGAATTGAAATGAAATCGGGAAACAATTGGGAGCTTTCTGGAAACCTGAGTTTTTAGCCTAATCTTTGTAGGTTGAAAAATGGAAATCATTTTATGTTCAGTTCAGATAAACATATTTCCATATCAGTATATAGTGTTCGTGGAATCAAAGGAATAGTAATATTCAAATAGTCACTGAATGGTTGCATGAAAATTCTCTAGCAGATATAAAGAAATGAATAGAAAATTAGTAATATCTGGTTCTATACCTCTGAAAAAAAGGAAATTCAGCTCAAGCTGAAGTGATTCATATAGTCTCTACCCTCCAGATTAGATTACATTAATGCAGAGACTTCATTCCATCTCTACTAAGTAAAATCAAAGACAAGTGTATGATCATTACTAATTTTCTTATCTGAATGGAGTACCAGAGGTACTACCCAAGCACAAAATTTGTAAGACACTACATAAAACTAAATGTAAATGAATAAGTAGCCCTTCAGAAAAGGGCAGTAAGGACTGATGTTTTTAATATGGTAAAGTTGTAATTCTGGGTAATATAAACTTGAGGAATAAAAACTTCTTTTCTTCTTGATGTAATATCTTTTATGGCAGAATCTCAGTCAACAATCAGGATTGCTAGCTCATGGTAGTACAACTGAACAACAAATTATATCATGTTCGCCTGCCTACAGAACTTTACACTTGTGTTCATACTTCCAAACATTCACATAGCTTGGCATGAAAGAATCTACATCATACAACAGATTTTTCAGAAATATGCCATCAGTCATCTTCTTTTGAACTTATTCTACTGCTGGAAATAAAAAAAAAAATAAAGATTCATGTGTCTGGGAACCCTTTGAGGTGCAATTTGATAACAACACTGCTGTCGTTTCTACAGTAAAAGCTAGTCTTAAAAAAAAAAAAAAAAAAGAAAAGAAAAAGATGAACTTCTTTTGACTCCACTTGTTTTTGAAGGGGGTTTTTTTTTTTTTTTTTTTTTGAAGTATTCTAAATTCTCTCTTGGCTCCAATTGCTCTCCCAGCTGCTGTATGCACAAAGGAAACGTGAGGTGCTGATAAGACATGGGGTTAACAGAGCTGAACCCATAGGGCAGACTGCTGCTGATACAGCCTCTGGTAGAGCAATGCTGTGCTTGTGGGGAGGAAGTGATGATTTCCCAAAGGAAACTGGATGGTATTTCCATAGCTATATCCTTTCCATGAAACTCAAAAGCCAGTTTCAAAGAAAACATTGTTTTCCTGAGCATAAGGACTCACTGCTTACAATTTTATGATTTCATCCTTGTGCTAAGTGATGTAACTTCAAGTCTGATCTGCAGTACTCCATAACAAGCTATCCCTGTGAGATAGAAATGACCACTGTATCATTTCTTCATGTAGTCTAACATCTCATCCCTCAAGTCTTCTATGATAGCACCCTCCACAGAAAGATAAGTGAAAAAAACAACAGGTAACTGGGGCATGTTTAAGATTTTCTTGTTCTTAGCCCAAGTTGCAGCCTTTTCTTTTCATGGAGTTACAAACACAGCAGCTATTTTTCTAGAGAAGAGTCAAGGAGACCCTACTACAACACCTCTTTGTAGGGTATGGTCTAGCCCATAGCACACATCAACTCAGAAGTGAGGGTCCTACAGCGTTCCACATGCAACCTTCTCTGTATGCCACACAGCATTTTAGTTCCAGTATCATCAGTTCATTTTAAAAAGCTTTACACTATATAGCATTTTCAAATGTTAACAGAAGAAAGTTTTAAGAAGATATAACCCACAGGAATCACAATGTTATAACCTCACATTTTGGAAAAGATTAAGAGTTTGTACTTCATGGCCTGAAAACACAGTGTGATGCTATTCATACTGTGATGTGGAATGGGATCCCAAGGGAACCTGTTCTGCAGTAGCCATGAACATCATCCTGAATACGTCTATTTGAGAAATAAATAGATCCTCAAAAGTATCCTCTTGAAAAGGGCAAGTCATTTAAATACCTTGTAGGATTTGAACCAGTGTGATTACACACATCTAGAAGCTCTACCTTTATCCCTGCAAAGCTTGGTAACTTCAAGATGGTATCTGCAGTCTCTAAAGAAGTTTTTTTCATCCTAAGCTTGATCTCTTTGACTTCAAATAGTGCTACTAGTTATAAATTATTCATGTTTCAGAGCTATTTCTTCTGAGACATGATCTACAAACTAAGCATTCTCTTCATCTCCATTCTTCCCAACAGGCCTGTTGCATGCAGACCTGTGGCCTACCTGATGCTCATGCCAGGTAGTAAAGGTAATTTTAGAGCACTGACTCACTGCTTACCATTTTCTTGTGTGACTTTTTAGTTTCTTGTATCAGCATTTAACTATATCCTAGTTTCTTCTGCTCAGTGCCTTTATTTCTTCTTTCTCTCTGAGAGCTGAAGAGATTCTGGATTTGACAGTTTTCCTTCCTCCATGGATTTTATTTTCTAGCTACTGTCAATTACATCCCCGTAAAAAGCTCAAGAGGTTAAAAATATACCCAGACATTTGCTATATCCTTTCTTAGCATATCAATAACTGCTCTGTTAGAGCTAGTTATTTCCATTCCATTTCCTCACCAATCACACTTTGGACTAGTTTGCAACACCTACTTTTGTCAGCGTATGTTTCTGCTGTGACATTAGCTGTGATTGTGAACAAGATTAATTTGCACATTGCTGAAGGCTTGCACCTGGCTTCTGTGAGACAAAATGCTCAAGAAACCAGAAACAATTTTGAATCTGTTCACAGAGCAGTCATTGTCCTCAGGCAAATTGATAGCAGGGGAATGACTGCTACTGTTTACCTCTCAAGCACTCATCCATGGTAGCCTCTTCAGAGGAATGTCGCAAATCGGAATACAAATGCATTTGTGATATTTTTAATTAAAAATGTTCTAAGTAGTCATTAAAAAAATAATGCAATTCAAAATGTCTTACTTTTAATATTTCTAGATGTGAACTCTGAAGTTACAAATCACTCCAGGTAGGCTGGCAGACTCTTATAGCAATAAATTGGATTTATCTACTTATGATCAGAAAAGAGAACATGTCTCAAATTCTTCCATGTTCCTCATTGGAAATAATGCAGTTTTCAGGTGTATACTTTCCCAAAACATATTCATGAGCAGGAGCAACCTTACCTGACATAGCAGGTTTGCATGTACAGAAAGATAAAAGCACAGCTTACGTGGAAGAGAATGTTCTTGTTTGAGATAGTAGATGCTCAGAAAGAAAGTAAAGCAACAGGTTATCCTGAGACAGAGAACACTGTAATTTCCATACCTTGGACAGACCATGCAAGATAAAGAAAGCTGTATTGGTCTTCGGAACAATGCATACCTCCATAATAGCCGAATTAAGCATATTTTCAGGTTTTCTATCCTTCAGATTAGAAAACTGATTTCTTTCAAGTCTCATCTGATCTCTTACTTCAAAAAGTGCTCTTCTAACCAATCCAAACTGTTTGCTATGAAGTATATTAGCCAAATTTCTATGAAACAAGCTCAAATCTATATCTGAAGGTATATCTACATTAGCCAAATAGAAACATATTCTCCCCAGAACCACCAATCTCAGAGAATGAACGAACCATAGACCACATTAATTTCTAGTTTTATTTGTACAATTTAAATGCAAACAAACTCATTTTTAAAAATGAGAGTTAAACATAACTCAGCTTCAATTCCAGGCAATCACATACTACAGTGAGAGGAAAAAGCCAAGTACACTTCTGTGCAGCTTCAAAAAGGCCCTAAGATTATCTGTATATAGGAACTGCTGCTACTTCCAGTGGGGGTGGGACTCAAAACTGAAGGAAATTTGTATGTTGTGTGCATAGGTGGGAAGATTCCTTGCTCCAGGCAGTCTAAGACACCAGTGCTTCTTTAGTTAATGGTTTATGAGGGTAAGCCCATGTCCCCAGAAAGTAATCATTCCTTTTTAGAAACAGTTCTATGACACTAAACAGAAGCCTATCAAGGAGTTGTACCAGAACTGGAGCCCTGACAGCAACTATATTTGGCTGCAAGTTCAGAAAGGCGCCCATGCAGCATTAGTAATAGCATAAAGCTCACTTTTCTGGTATAAAAACAAATTGCATACTGCTGAATATAGGCAGAGAAAGCAAGAGCATCCCATAGCATATAATAATTCTGAGAACATTGATGGGTACCAATATTTCACAAATAGTTACTTAAAATTCCCACCTTCTTCTCTGTTCTTCCTTTCCACTTACATACACAGACATTCAGATCTCTTTCATCAGCAGCTTTTCCTGGTGTAGGCAACTTGTACAGACCAACAGCAAACCTGATAAGTGCTGAATCAAGATTACCCTATGTCACAAGTTCATGCTTACTCCAGTGCTTTATTTGCTGGGAAGTGGAGGCAGCTCAATTAAAAAATGACATGAGGAGGCTACAAGAGTGGCTCCATAAAGAGGTAGCCAGGACTGAGCAAATCTTTAAACAGGGCAGACACTGAAATACCTGGAAATAGTAACCCAGTGCGTGCTCAGACCAGCACAGTTGAGGCACGAAAGGGCATCCCACATGCAAGGCTTGGGCTAACGTTTTAAATGCAATATTTTTGGTCAAAAGTTTCCTCCCAGAAACTGTATCTGCTGCTGATCATTTTGGTTTCATAGCAAAAACCTCATTAAATTCTGAATGCTACAGGCTAAATACTGCCGTTTCCTCCTGCTTTTCTCTCTCTCTTTTTTTTGTTTTTTTGTTTATTTGTTTGTTTTTTTGAATATATAGATGTTATTATTCCATGTTAACTCAGTAGTGCTAAATGCTAAAAAGCCAGTGCTGAGATTGACAATTTATGTTTTGGTGTTTGCTTTATATAACAGGAAACCAATTCCACTACGTCTTGCTAATGCAAATGAATACTAAGATATACACAGGAATAGTCATATACATCATAGTCATAGACACTACGTAGTCAAATAAGAAAGTTTTAAACAAGGATTTAGCATTAGATCACAGTTTAACAAAGTATATGAACATCCTCTCTTCCTGACTCTGTCTTGAGAAAATAACAGCTTTCTGAAGAACTTAATATGCCAACAAGCAGAACTGGAAGCTGAGGAGGATTCCTGCAGAATTTAGCAGGCTTTTCTACACTGAAACTCCTTATAATTAAACCATGGGTTTTTATGTTTGATGGTTTTTTTTCCCCTTCTTTTTTTTTTTTTTTTTTTTTTTTAAAGAGACAGAATAATCTTTTGCTATGAATTTATTTATTTATTTATTTAATAAGTTTACTCAGCAGCAGGAAATAATGCAAATTTAAAAGTGTTGGCATTTTTCATCTTGCCATTCTAACATTTTGCAAGTGCCAGTGTTATTTTTTTACAAAGTTCTGTTACCTGTAGTTGTTACCTTACTTCCACGTTGTTAAATATATATAAATATTACAAAACAACTGTTCTTTTTCGAAACACTGTAATGAACATGACAAAACTGGAAAGTTTGAGTTTTTTTCTTCTATTTTTAAGAAAACACTGTTTGTAGAAATGGAGAAAGTTTCAGACCCATTCTTATAATAACGATTGGCCCTTATTTGCAGTGAGTTTATTTTATTTTGCTTCTTTGCTCAACTATACCTATATTGAATGGCTTTTAGTGTCAACAGGAAGACAAGAGTGTTTAACAGATTTGTTGAAATTTCCTTAGGGTGTGAAAGCAAAAAGAAAGATATTATATAATATGTATAAATATAGACATAAAATATAAATCATATATTATGCAATGACTATTTCTTCTTTTTCTCAGCCACTCCCATTAAATATTTTCACTTAAGTTCAAAATAGAATCTGCCAGATGTAGTTCAAGCATACAGTGGGCAAATGTTCCAAAACCTCCATGGGAAGAAAGATGGGGTTGAGAGAAGAAAAACAGCTGTTTTACAGCCCTAAAATTGTTCATGGAGGTGCTGGAACTAGACCTGAGATATCTTGCTTGTTGCTTCAATGTTCTAAACAATAATCCACACTGCTGGAGATATTGTTGGGCTCTGCTGCCTTTCAAGAAGTCAGTTTATTTTTTATTCTGTATCTGTGTTGGGTTCTTGAGCTCAAAGTCATCTTCTCTTATTACTGAGCTGCCTTAGCTCTCTGTAGCCCCTGACATTTGGTAGCTGATCACACTGAGCTCTGAAGAAAGTTGGTTTTGATCTATGCTACTTTTGTTCCTTGATGTTCTGCCTTCCAGGATCTCATAGCTGGGCGAATTTTAGTCTTTTCTTGGTTACTTAGAATGGTTTCCTGGGGGTTTAAAATTAAATATTTGCTGATTAAATCTTCTAAAATATTTAAAGGATGCCAAAAATAAATGAAATTAAGGGTCTAAAATAAACATACTGCTGGAAGTCAAGCAATAAAGCATGTTGTATTCCTCCCAGCATCCCTTGGGCTTTTTGTTTATCATACTGTCTTTCTAGTGATCTCTCTGTGCATTCAGTGGAAGAAATGCTGGTGTTCAAGTGGTACTTTCTTTTATAAATATTTCTTTTGCTGGGGGGTTAAGACAGAATGAATCTGTGAAACCCATAGCTTCCCTGCAGAACTTTGCCTCCATGCACTCATGTCTTCTCTCCTTTGGAGAGGAAAGAGAAGAAAACATCAAGTGTTGTTGCAGCCCCAGGTTATGTAATACTGTCTCTTGGCTCTGAAAATAACTGGAAACATCAAGAGAAAAGATTAAATGTACTGTATCCTCAAATTCCTCTTCTCTCAGAATGAAAGGCCTTCAGAGGAATTCCAAAATGACCTTTGCCATGCAAAACAATTTAGGAAGATTTAAAAACAAACCTATGAAGCACTGCTGTACAAACTACATTAGTCCTGTGCAGTCAATTCAGCAAGCAGAACACACACAAAGCTTGTTAAAGAGTGCTTATTTCAGGGAGTTTGCTAACATGCCTGTAAGTCTGTTATTTAGATCAGAAATATTACATCATTTTATCTCCTTCTATAGTTTATTTTCTTCTATATTTCTATTTTCTTTGTTCTATCTTCTTCATCAAATAGGCTTGCATCTAGTTTTCTACCATTTCTGAAATTCTGAGAAGTCTGCAGTAGGGTACATAAATGCATGATAAGATGTGAACCTTCCTGTTCAGTCATGAGTAGTTCTGCCCATAGATTCATTCACTGACCTCAACAGACTCTATGCTCTAAGCACAATGTCAGCTGAGATGAGAAAGTCTCGCAAGCCCACCTGAGAACTGATTCACTTTGGGATCTGTTTGTCTCCCTTGACTGACCATTCGGTTGACTTGTTCTCATAGGTACTTAGGTACATAGGTAGTTATCTCCTGTGTTTAAGAGCAGCCAGGGTTGGATACTGCCAGGAAATGTGTATACTAGGGGTATATGACTTGGATACTTTGAAATGAATACAATAAATCATATTTCTTATTTGCTTACAGTGCTGATCTCACTGCATCTCAAAACCTTTCTTATAACACTGGCAATTCAAAACTAATCAAGTCTTGCTTTAAACACATGTGGAGCTGTCAGCTGTTGGAGTGTCATTTTTTATTTATTTGCTAAAGTGAACAGGCTTTACTTGGTTGTTCAGAGAACAAACAGACATCCAAAAGAGTCAAGGACACAGGATGCCTGCCTGTGGGGATTGTGGCTGTCTGCTTTCTCATTTTAGTTGAAATTTTTGTCAGTCTCACATTTGCTCATCTATTTGTTCCTATTTCCTACCACAGTACATCAAACAAGTTATTTAGAAACCCAACTTCTAACTGCCCAGAGATGAGATGAGATGCTGAGCTAGGCTAAGACTTCCTGGAGAAGAGAGAAGTTGGAAAAGGAGCAGAAGGTTCTTTAATTTGCAGATTATTTGCACACTGGCACTTAATGACTCCCTCACAGCAGTTGCAACCTATTACATCATGCTGCTGCCACATCTGAACACTAATCCTGCACACTAAAAATCCTCCTGCATTTGCTGATGCCGCTGTAGTAGCTAAGCTGCCTTCATAACAAATACTCCAAAACAAATTCAAGAAGTTCATAATTACATCCCTAATCAGGAAAAATATATATATATATGTTAAAAAAAAGAAAGGCTCTGTATCATACATTTTTCTTTCAAAACTGTAGAATGGACTGAGGAATAGAAACATACAGAATTTTACCTCCATTCCTGTGTAGTGATATTTCTTAGCAACAAAAAATTGTTAGGGTGAAGCATGTCTCTGTGAATTCAAAGGGAAGGTGGGAACAACAATAATAGATTTTAATTACTGTCTAGAGTCATTACATTCTTTCCTTCTATAATTAGAAACTAATGAGAAGTGGAACACATTCTGTCAAACAAACAGAGAAAACAGCACGTCATGTGGAACGAGCAGCCAAAGACCAGAAAGAAATTCAGAACTGTGGTCAGAACATCATGCCATACATAAATTCCATTTCTTTGGATAGCTATAATGATTCATCTCATTTTGCAGGAATTTCATCAGCTTGAGTTGTCATTTCACACAAACACAAACTAATTCCAGCTCCTCTCCCCTGGTCCTGCTGGAAATCAAGGTGCTTGACGTCAGACACATCCACACACAGACATACATGTGTTACTCTTTAAAAACAGAAAAAAAAAAGAGGAGGAAATCTCTTCCCGCCTTCCACCCTGCTGTTCAATGTAGTTAGGATTCATCCTTTGGAATGTAAATTGAAAACCAGGCTTGCTGCTATCTGAATCCCAGAGATAATCTTATATAAATGGACTATAGTACAAGCTTTGTGAAAGTCTTAATGTTGTTTTACCCCATTACATAATCAAGCTATAATCATGGCTTAGAAATAGATATTTAGCATTGGGGTGGAAGTCACTTAGTACAGCTGCCACGTTGGATCAGTGATGACTATGAATCGCCTTGTCCTTTATGTAACACCCAGGCACAGCAAGCACCAGCAGTCAGGTAGAAAATGAGACTGTTTCCAAGTGCTTCAAGTCTGTTGCAAGCAAATACAATGCCATTGCAGATTTCCTTTCTTTCTTTGCCCCAAAGGCTAAACATTCACTGTATTTTATTTCACATCATGACTTCCTATGACACAATACTGGTATTTTACTGCTAAAACTCAGAGAAAAAGAGAATGTTGAGCAGTTTTGAAAAGGAAAAGACCTAATTATTTTCTGAAGCTGTCTGGCACTTATGCATTTCAAAAATGAGTCGATGAAAGAATCTAAAATTGTAAAGTACAGAAGCAATGAAAGGGTATCTAGGAAATGATGAAATAATGAGGAGTCATGGTCAGATACCTAGGGTGCAGTACTCTTTCTGACTCTCCTTCTTCCCCAGTCTTTTATTTTACCTGGCTGTGGAAAGCAGTAAATCTTGATAATTATCAGCTTATGATCAGCACTGTGATCAAGTATCTGTCTTTATGAAAATTCACTCAAGTGCTCCTGTGATCAAATATTTTGGCCAAAATGATTTTACTGTGATATATGTAAAAGCACAATGCAAAGATAAGTAAATGTCATCATCTCTTCCTTTGACAAATAACCACTCTTAGAAGTTCGTTTCCATTAGCAAAATGGGTTTGCAGGACTAGGCAAACCTTAGGACATCCTGATCTGCAGTAAGGAAGAAATAACATATCAAAAATATGTGATATTAGATGTTATATAAAAGAGTAATTTGTGTAGGTTAAATATGAATCCACACAAAAAATTCTGCGCTGAGAAAGGAATATGTTTTTCTTATACCACAGTAACATCACAAGACATCTCACTGACCTCTTACCCCTAACAAAACAATAAATGCTAGCAAGACTTCCAAACACAGACCCTGTCAAGGCAAGAAAAGAGATGGAAACAAAAGCACTGAAATGAGTACACCAATCTTAAACTATTTACGTGATATTTCTTTCTAGATTAAAGATGCACTGTGCAATGCAGCCCACAGTCTGACACTGGCCTGGTTTGGGAGAGACCGGAGTCCCATCTCCTGTTGTCTCTTCTCCAGCCTGCCCTGGGGATAGCACTCTGCCCCAACCACTGCTGAGCACCAGCGCTCAGCTGCCATCGCTTTTCTGACATGAAAGAGAAAAGGCTTTCCCCATGTTTTACCAGTTCTTTTTGTCTGTTTGCCCTGCTGCCCTCCAATGTGTCAGAAGTGGAAGTATACATAATATACCAGAAGTCTGTCATCTTACAGGCAATTTAATTACCAATTAGTTATTTATTATTATCATTTATCATTATCATATTATTTATTATTATTAAAGCTCATTCCGTTCTCTGGACAGCCTGTGCCAGTGCCTCACTGCCCTCTGAGTGAAGAATTTATTCTAATGCCTAATCTAAATCTACCCTTCTATGGTTTAAAACCAGTTACGCTTGTTCCTGATAGAGTTCCCCCCAAGTTCTCCCTTAGGCCTCTTCTAAGTACCAGAAGGCTGTAGTGAGGTCTCCCTGGAGCCTTCTCTTCGCCAGGCTGAACAAGCCCAGCTCTCTCAGCCTGTCCTCATAAGAGAAGTGCTCCAGCCCTCTGAGCATCCTCATGGCCTCCTCTGTATTTGAATATCTGAATATACAAATATCTGAATATTTGTATTAAAAATGGCACCAAACCCAGTCCTTTAAAAAAGATAGATGCATTTAGAATCTCTGTTGGTCCCATTTGCTAATATTTTTATACTAAGTACTGGTCTAAAAAAATTGAATTTTTAAGAACTTGAGAGAATTAGAATCTCGTCTGGATTCAGTAGGATTTAAGTATATATCTCCAGTCCAGATACTTACAGCACTGAATTAATACACAGCAAGGTGCAATTCTGTCAGCTCTAGAAAAATAACAGATGGTTTTCATATATTCTAGAAATCTGAGCATCTCAAACAATGGCCCGTTTGGGTCTGGGGACATTTTGTTTTATGTGTGGGTAAATCGTCACAGAAACCAATCAGTGACTAAGGCCTTTCAATTCTGTAAAAATACTGTAGACATTTTTCAAAGGCATTCTTTTAAATGTCTCACAATGTGAATGGCCTTCCTTTGTCTTTTTTACTGAGATTAATTCAGAGACAGCTTACCTTGAGCGCTGACAGCAATGAACTTATCACTACAGCTGCTCTATTCCATTAAACTCCCATTTACCTGTTCATTCTTTAAAAAAAGAAGCAAACAAAATGATAAAAGAAAGCAGCATTAGCTATGATCTCCTCCTCACTGAAAATGAGACCTCTGGCCATGTTAACAGTAAAAGAGAGAGAGAACAAGGATGTTTCTATTACTTATTTATGAGGAAAAGAAAATAAATTCTGCTGCTATGGTTGTTCCTCATTAACAATTTATGCAGTTTATACACTCATTACGTGTAGCACAAAGGTGATATTCCTCTGGTAATATTTCTTTCGTACAAAAATTAGTTTTATTCATACAAGTGTTGCTATATTAACACAGCTGTAGAAATCAGTTATGCCAATCCAGTGTTTGTGCAAGTCAAATGGAAAATATAATCACAGAGATTTTTACAATTCAGTTTTCCACGGGCAGACTTGGAAACGCTGCTCATTTCCAGTCTGAGGTGACAGTGCCCTCCTGTGGCATGATTTTTTTTTTCCCTATGTACAGTCCATCCAGTGACAGAGCTAAGCAGAGTTTTCCATATATAATGACTCATTTATGTATTCGTTTATACCATTTAAATGACAAAACCTTCCATTTCTATCTATATTTCTATATGTATGTTTTTCCAGAGAAATCTGCTATTTGGTTTCTTTTTAAGATTAGGAGAAAAAAAGAAAATCAGCAGTAGAAATCTGGGCAGCTGGTGTGTGTCTGGGTCTGTATGCACCATGTGGATGCTGTTGGCTGCATAAACAAAATTGTGCCTGTTAGTTGCTGTATAAACAGTGACTTATGTTAAATCCCAGTGGCTAGTCATTTGAGCAGTCCTTGAAGAACAAATGACGGCCTGCAGGGAAAATTCTGGGGGAATTTGGCTCATATATTACCCTTGCTTTCTTCAGTATTATGTAGCTACTTGATAGAATTTTTTTCTGCCAGATACTGATTCATCATTATTATTCTGCTATGGAATATATTTTCTCCGCAGATTTTTGTATTTCAAGCATGAAAAGTACAAAATTATAAATAATATGAAGACTTACTAAAGCACTCGTGGATTTTCACGCTGTTATACCTAATGAAAATATTCAAGGTAACCAAAATATTGAAGGAAATTCACGTTCAGAACGTTCATGTTCTTGGGGGAGAATTGCTCCTACACTATGGAATCGGCACGAATTGAAGAGCTCTTGCTCTGTAAACTTCCATCACTTACAGAATTTCTGGAGATTTTAGGTATCATCCTGTCTGAAGGAACAAAGAAAGTATGAGAACAGAGCCATCTCACTGTATGAGCATCCATCTTTTTTTGTCTCTTTTTGCTGCGTCCTGCAGAGCAGTGTGTGGTTTGGTAGGCAGCAGAGGCAGCATGAAGCTTATCAGAATCAAGTCTTAGCAAAAATTCTCAAACAACTGCCTACATCTATGGACACATGGGTTGTTTTCCAAACTGTTAGCTTAAAAAGATTTCCACAGAAATGCCATCATGTAAAAAGGCCAGACCTTCACTTAACTGAATTTTCTTGCTAGAAACTCTGTATATTTAACAGGAGTGACACTGAATTTTACCCACTCCAAAACTATCTATGGGAATGAACTGAAATGATACATATGGGTAACTCGATCAAATTGCTAACATAACATTTTTGAAGCTCTTCTGAACTTTTTTTTTATAATTTAAACTTGTGGTTTAAAACAACAGAAAATGGGATCCTATAATAATAGTAAAGGTGAGGCAATCTGAGCTGTAAGTGTTGCTACCTGAACTGTAATTAAGACACCAATTCCCTGCAATAGAAAGCTGTTCTTCTCTCTAGCATTTTTACCAGCTTCCAAATAGGTTTAGAGAACAAATTAGAGTCTTGTTGCCCCAGCACCTCACACATTGCACAGTCACTTAAACATGCATTACTAGTAGGTATAATTTCCCCCCCACTTTGCACAGGTATAACTGATTCCACAAGCGGGATGTAGTGAAGGATCACACCCACTGTGCTGATTAAATCAACTAAGTGCAATGTACATCTCCCCCTGGCTACACTTCCTGGCACAACTAATTCCTTCTATTGAACCTTTGGGAATTAGGCCAGGACATACGCACAGATGGTTCCTCAAATCAGGAATTCACTTCCCCTTATGTCTAACAGAGCCAGAATCTGAGTACTCAAATTGCTGTATTACACAAGTATATGGAAAGAAGAGATTCAAGCTCCCACTCCAAGCGTTGAGTCTGTGTTTATTAGAATGGTATAGGACTGTTTGAAAAAAAATCCTCTTGTAAGGGCTCACAGAAGTCATGATCATCTGACACTGATGGAAAATTGATCTCCATTTCAAAATATCTCTTGCTCTATAGATGTGAATTTAAGCCCACACACTTTCTCTATATGTAACAAGGATTTTTGCCACCAAGAGAGATCCCCTATTTCCAATTAGAAGTAGCATCATGAAGAGGCTGTGCCTGAAGTCAGAATCCTGCTTCATGTCTCCTGCTCTTCAGAAAATAAATAACGGGAATATGCACTTAGTAGAAAATGTGATGAGTATTTGTACATGAATATAAGCATGATCTGAAGAACATTTTCCCAAGAGAATGCATTCTGGTTAAAAATTCAAATACATGTTGCTGAAGAAACTGCTGAACTGATTATCATATCTGTAGACTACATCTAGCTATCTATATATACTGACATAGAGGAATGGAAGATATATACATATTCATAGGGTGGAGGGGAGAGAGAAATGATGTGTAAATATATTAAGAATGACTTGTGCTCTTCAGTGTAAGAGGATTATTTTTGCCAGAGAAATACTGTATTTCTTTACAAGTAAAAAACACTAGGTATTTTCTAAACATATATAATAATGTATATAAACCATAGAAAGGGTAGGACTGTAACATCTCTAGTGAAAGGCTAAAATAATCCAATAATTATCTAATTATAGCGCCAAATGTTAACTATGTAGGTATGCTGTGTCGCAGAGAAGCTGCCAGGTTACATTATCATTGATTTCCAAAGAAGTCCATAAGTATATCAGTCTTCCCAACAGCCATCTGGCAGTCTGAGAATCTCTGTAGCCGCAGTATGCAACATTGGATAGACAAGAATCGGAGTTCAGGGAACAAGGATGAGGTAATAATGAAAAAAAATAACAATTTACCAAGTGAGAACTAGTGAATAACACTGTGCTAAGTATCAATTCTGGTCATTTTTTACTAAAATAGTGTCTTAGCTTGACAGCTTCATGCAGGCATCACACCAGGAGTGAAAATCACCTCAGGCACAGAGATAATCTGAAAATAACAAAGTGTTTAAGCTGGCCCCAGCCGAAGAGCAGAGAAGACCATGAATAAAGTCAGAAATAAAACAAATATGGATAAAAACAGCACTGAGGCAAGAATCCATTTTAAGAGGCTATGGTTCTAAGTCATGAAAAGTGGGATTAAAGCAAAATGCTGCCAAGTCCATGTCTCACAGAGGACTTAATATGCTTTACCTTTTGGATGTACATCTTACGACAACTGGTATTAGGTCCTAAATTGCACATGTTTGGTCTTGCATTACTTTGTATGCTTCTATAGCATTACGTATTTGATTATTTCCAGACTACTTGCCTTATTTTAAACCACACATCTCGAAGTCCTGCTTTTACACCGTTATATTGTGTACATTGCACCATTACATATAAAGGCAACATTTAGCATCATGCCTCTATGGGGCAATCTTGTTTTCATATTACTACATATTACATATTACATATCTGTTCATATTACTCAAAGGCTGGAGGAAATATTCAATACTTTACGGAATTGTTGGCTTGCCTTGTCACACAGCCTTTCCTGTCATATACTGGTAAAAAATCATCTCTACATCCCACTTGCCAAAATCAGAACAAAGCAAGATAAGGAAAAATTATTTATCTTTGTGGTTTTAATGTTATTCCTTTCTCTAGTAAGATTCTCTGAAGTAGTAGTATTTACTCCACAGCACAACAACATTTATAGCACCAGTAGGCTTTCACATTAGAAAGCAACATGTAATTTAAAAGAATTTACATATACTTAAATAGTTCTTCAGAATGGAAATCTCCATGCTGCTGGGCAAGTTATATCGGATATTCAAGTCCTGACTTCCTCTGCTTTAACTGCTCAGTTTGTAAAAACCTTAAAGCTTGTTAAGTATATAGGGGTTTATTTAGTTGAGCTTTCTGTAGAATGTTTCAGATTATACAAGGTGTGAAATATGGTCTGCCAAAACAGTGCTGTGGGCTTTGCTACAAGCATCAGAAACTGACAAAAAGAATTTCCATTAAATATTGTTCTGGACTGGCTGGAATTTTTTATGTACAGATGCACTAAGAAAGACAGGCTTTGCATGATGAAAAGTCCAATAACATTTATGGGAAATGAGCATTATCTAGAACAATTACATCACTTTCTAATTTTGAGAACACACTAGCAGAAATATGCTATTTCTAAATTGGTTAAGGTCAGTATTAAAAAAAAAAAAAGAAAAGCAGATGGAACTGTGTTAAATTATATATAAAATTCTTCCACTTGGATTGTCTCCAGTAGCAAAACCTTTGTGTTTGGGATACTGCTGTCGCTCTGTGTAAATGGACTGTCCTCAGAGCATGTCATTGAGATGACAGAGATTTCGAAGTAATGACTCATTGCTGTGGAATGGACCAAGACCTTCACACATTAGTTAGCATTTTAAAACCTGGCATGCATTACATTGTTGACAAAATACGTGTTCAATTTAAATAAATGCGTAAATTGTAAAAATATCAGTACAATAGTTCACTATTCAAAAAAAAAACAAAAAACAAAAAACAAAAAAAACGACTTCCATCAAAATAAAAATCTAAATAAATCTCACTGGAGACCTGATAATCTCCACCAGGTTTCCTAGGGAAAACAGTGAAATAGTTATTTTTTTATATAGTATTTCACTATTTTATTTATAAATAACATTTGTGAAAATCACCTAAAAAACTGAAAGATTGGAGTCGCTTCCTCTCCCTGATATAAACGCATTTTTGTGTGTTATTCACACCACTTGGTGCGGTTGCACACATGGTTATTGAAGAAGGAGTCTCTGTATGAAGTCTCTGCAGCACACCCCAGTCTGGGTCAGATGGATTTACTGTTCATTTTTTCAGTGCTGGTGCCGAGTTGTGGATTTGGCTCTAACACCTTTGAGCAGTAGTGCTGGCTTCTGTACTTAATTGCGATATTTTTTGTTCTTTTGAGTAAAAGAACCTACAAAGCAAGAGTGTAAAACCAACAAAACAGGCAAACAGACGTGCCCAACTACAGGACAAACATTATGGGCAAAATATATGAAAGAAGTAGTTAGCTCAGATCTGATATATCTGCTCAGCTACTCCCCAGGATGGTCTACTGCAGCTGGAACTTAAAAAGAAGCAAGAGCAGAGAGAAAACAACCAAATTTTGTTTCAATTCTGAGCTAATCTTTTCTAACTTCTTATGTTATCACATGCTTTTGGCTTTATATTTCCCATCTCTTCTTTCTGGTAATTTGTTGATTCACTAAAGCAATACAGTAACACTAAACTTGAAGACAGCCTTTTCTCTGAGGCTGTTCACTTTGAAGTATCACAAGTACTGCTTTAAGTGATCTCTACAATAATACAGAAGAGGAAAATAGGAAAAAAAATAAGTGGTTTTGAAAAACCTATGTTAAGAAATTGGTTGCCCAAACTGATAAAATAGACACTTTCCAAGAAGTCAGTAGATGTACCACAGAGATGAAGAATGAGACAGGCTCCAGTTCTAGTGATCCTGGTCAATGCCTTGCTTAGCGCATGACACAAACATACAAGACAAGTTTATCTGTGAATTGAGGGGATAATCAGATGACATCTACTTGTTAAAACTGGTTGCTCATGCTCAACCATATCTTGTAAATCCCAAGTACGTAAGTTGCTTTTTAAAGTTTCTAGTTTCCTTATAATGCAATGAAATTAAAAACCAATTAATCCCTTGTAAACAGACATTCATATTGGAGGGAAAAAATAAGAACAACAAAAAAAAAGCCACACCAGCTGAAAAATTAACTTTAAAGCTTCTTCTATGACTAAGTTCAAAGGCGGGCAAATTAACATTTTCATTACATCTGAAAACAGAACTTTCTCTGTTAAGGAACAGTACTGGTCTAAATGGAATGCATACTAGCCATAGGGACTTTTGGGTATCTCCGGGAAAGCATCTCACTCTGGATTTGCAAACCTTCTTCTGTTTGAGTTTGGGAATTATCTCTAGACCACATTTCTTAGAATTGCAATGAAGTCTATTGCAGCCTGGGGTTTTGCAGTTCTTTTGCAATCAAGATTTCCCAGGAGTGCTGTAATCTGAAGCAAAGATGAGATCCAGGGTTTTTTTTGTTTTGTTTTGTTTTGTTTTTTGTTTTGTTTAGCTTAGAAGAAATACATCAAAATCCAGAGCTTTGCTTTATTCCTGAATCCTGAAGAGAAATATCTATACATCTGCAAGATGTGATGAATGAAGTGGTAAATTAGAAGCCTGCTGTGCTATGCAAAAGAGATTACCCTTGAAATCTGAAGTTCAAGCTACATAAGTGAACACGCATGGCTTTCATATATACTACAGACATAGAATAGGAAATTGCTAGCCAACATCTAGAAATTCTACGACCTTATTTAACATATTATTCTACTTCAGTATCTTTTTATTTTACAGGAGACTATGTAGTCATGTCTGTTTACTTTAACCTGAGCAGGAGAATGGGTTATTTCACTATTCAGACCTACATTCCCTGCACACTTATTGTTGTGTTGTCCTGGGTCTCCTTCTGGATTAACAAGGATGCAGTTCCAGCCAGAACATCACTGGGTGAGTTGCTTTACTTTCCTGCTTTTATTCAGCATTATGATGTTAAACTGACACCAGTTTCTAAATGCAAGAGGGGAGAATTTAATACAAGAGTTCCACCAGTTTAGAATAATGTAATCACTTCCAAGGAGTAACAGCACTTAGACCATATTTGTCTCTCTTCCATTTTACCATGTCACAACCTAACTAGGAGTACTGACGATCATCTCCAAAAGCTTTTGCATCTTTTCTGATTACCTTTTTTGATTTTTTAATGAACACCAAAAAGAATGAAATAAATACCATGAATGAAGCAATCTCTCTGGCTGTGTGATGCAGTGGTAAAAAGAATGCGGTACCAGCCTTCAGCTTGAAGCTCCAAAGGTCAAATATGTCCTTCAGACCAAAAAAATCAACTGAATTTGCCTATATCTAAAAGGTGAAATGCAATTAATCTGAATTAGCATTTTCTACACAGTTAGCAGCTCTGACACGAATGAAGGAGCTACCGAGTTCAGCCTGCTCACACAAACCAGCTGCATCTGCAAGAGCTAGCAGAGCAGAAACCAAACTGAGGAGATTAAAAAACACTGTTTTCTACTTCTGAATTAAACCTGTGCTACTAAGAATCATTTTAGTTTTTCCTTCTGCATTTTCATTTCCTCAAGAACTACAGAATAGAGCACTGCAGGGAGGGTCAGCATTTTCATTACAGATTTCCCTTGAAAGAAATACAGGAATAGAGGACCAACAACCCCAACGCATAATGCTTTATGTGTTTTATTGCTTTTTTTTCACTCTCTGAAACAAGAAAATGCGCCTTAAAGTATAAAATGAATAAAGGCATTCAGCTGTTATTTTTGTTTTTGCTTAGACGTACAATGCAGACTTGTCTCTCTGCTGAAAACTTGGCTATTCATACCTCTAAGATGCACTCTATTAGTGGTATGAAATTTACCATAAAAATATGATGAATTTTAACCGTTCTGATGCATTTTTAATGTTATTTACATCACACAATGGTGAGGACAGGCAATAATGTTCTGAAAGGAGAAGGGAAGGTGAGGCCTGTCCTAATACTTTTCAGTTATGAGCTACAGTCACTTCTGAAAACCAGAGGAGGCACTGCTGAGAGAAATCTGACCTCACAGCGTGACAATTGTAAACAGTCCTGAGAGACTCTCTTCCAGCTTTATTTGCAATAAATCACTTAAATAAGCAGCAACAGAGAATTTGTGTGGAAATCTGGGGCTAGTATCGTTTGCTTACAACTAGAATGCATTAAAAATAAGAGAAAGGAAACAAAGTCTCGTTTACACAGTACACATACAAATAAATAAACTTTTTGATCTGAATTTTCATCTGGATTACAGGCTTCCTTAAGAAT
Source organism: Lagopus leucura (assembly GCF_019238085.1). Classification (NCBI taxonomy): domain Eukaryota; kingdom Metazoa; phylum Chordata; class Aves; order Galliformes; family Phasianidae; genus Lagopus; species Lagopus leucura. The sequence goes on along the minus strand of NW_024962278.1, from coordinate 5,001,483 downwards.
TTTCATAATTTCTAAATCATATAATGGCTGCAAATGCATTTCTTACTGGCATTGTTGTCATTACTGATATGAATTCCATAAATGACACATGCAGGACAGCATGGAAAGTTTTATATTAGAGCCTTTTATATTATATTTTTATTATATTATTTATTATATATATAATAAATATATGATAATATATTATTTATAATATATAATATAAATTATAATTATATTATATTTATATTTAGAGCCTTTTATATTAGCCTTTGGAGTACTTCAAAGAATGGATTAAAGTGACAGGTATATTTTTTTCTCCACCTGACCTCTCACTCTGTTAGAAAAAGTTCTTTTCTCTCTATCAGTTTTGGGATTCAAGAACATAAACCCTAAAACTGCATTTCTCAATTAGAAATGAGAAATGGATACCTAAAAGCAAAACTATAAAGCAACAAAGCTGAATTAAATACATTTTTTAAAATTAGAATCCATCAGCAGGGCAACACTTGCAATGACTATGCAAAAATGATTCACGCTCCCTATTCATCCTTGAAGCTCTCACTGAATCCACATTTCACTGCTTGGGATGGGTTGATATTTTTGCTCTCTATCAGAACTGCTGGCATCCTTCAGAAACAGTCAGAGAGAGAAATGGCAGCATGGCTTTGTTACATGAAGTTATAACATTTCTGATGTTTTCTGTCTGTCTACCAGGTATTACAACTGTCCTGACAATGACCACCCTAAGTACGATTGCTCGTAAATCTCTTCCAAAAGTCTCTTATGTGACAGCAATGGATCTTTTTGTGTCAGTTTGCTTTATTTTTGTTTTCTCTGCACTGGTGGAATACGGAACTTTGCACTACTTTGTCAGCAACAGAAAGCCAAGCAAGGATAAAGACAAAAAGAAGAAAAATCCAGTATGTATCTTTTTACCAGTGAGGTATAAAATTAAATTACATTATCCGAAGGAATACTTCTCTCTATGCCTGTACTCTCATTTGAGCATATCTACACTTCTGTATTAATAGGAATAAAATCATTTACCTTAATAATTAAGAATGCATATATCACAGTTGTCTAGACAGCAGAGAAACGAATGTCTTAAAACAAGGACCCTTTTTGCCAAATTGTTCTACAAATAACTATCAATGAAATTGTTATTTATGTTATAGATAGAGCTTATACTATGACCGCCATGGAAGAACTCTCAGAGTCTCTTCGTTATCTTTAGCAATATTCTCTGCCATTAACTTACATATGTATTATTGGCATGATTCTGTTTTTTGTAACGTTATGTTCAAACGATGGACTGTGCTTTCTTTCTAATTCCCCCATAAGCATCTGTTTCCTTTTTATTGTTTCCTTATCTTCTTTTTCTTGTATTCTCTCTCTCCATTATGTATTTCTCTCCTTTTGAAAGTGATTTATCAGCATTGGCAATGTTACTTATTGATGCATGCTACACAATAATAAACAATGTATATAATAACCACAGTAAAAAGAAAAGACCCAGGAATACCCTTAGGAGATTTCTAAGAGTATGCTTAGGTAGGGAAAAAGTATTGTCTTATTTTGTCCAGGGCAGACTTCTTGCCTTTTGCTGCTGATTGAGAAGTGTGTTGTCTAGAAACTGTGAGGTGAAAGGAATGAGTGTAGAATACTATAGGGAACAAAAGCAGCCTAATCTTCTTCAAAGAAAAATCAAATATGCATCTGCAAGATGTGACGAACACAAGTGTTTTACATTAGTTAAGAATATTTTCAAATCCACTTCAGGCATCTAGGAAATAATGAAAGTGTCTGGATTTGCTCTGCTAAAGTCCTTAAGATATTCTCTCTTAGTTACACAGAAGCAAGAAAGCTTGCAAGAAAGAAAAAAAATAGTAAAATATATAAATTAAAGTAGTTTTCATTACACTTACTTGTCATAATTTCAATTTTAAAGCTTGATGAGAAATACACTCTTAAAATTACAGATATACACTGCAGTGGATAAACAGCCAGCTAAACATCCGTAAGACTACACAGGAAGAATTTTCACATTACTTTAGGTGTGGTGAATTTGGATTTCATCATAGGTGTGTTTAGATCAAAAAGCACTTTTGGATGGTGGCACATATGTCTGTCTTAGGCTGAAATAAATGGCTGCTTATGTGAACCTGTGTCACAGACAATTAAGAGAGCAAAGATTAACTATCTCAGATCTATTTACCTTGCTTAGAGATTAGTTGCTCTTTACACTTTTTATCTGGGACAATCCTGGGACAAATAGAAATAACAATTCTCCAAATCTAAACCCAGAGTCTAGAAAACTTAACACTAGAGTCTTCAGTACTCAGTATTCAGGTAGCTTTTTCTAAAATTTGCTTTCATAAGCTCTGAATTGTCTTTTCTTTCAAATCAGTTCAACATAAAAGACTGGAATACCTTGAGAATATGAAAAGATCTAAATGGAGTTTGATACACTTTGTCTTTGGTCTGGATGTAGTTACAAGTCAGAGATAAGATAAAGATGTGTGGGTTTCATAGCATAGATTCTTGTTTAAATGGCTGTTACCCCAAACTTTCTATAAATTTAGTTCTTTTTGACTTACTATGTTTTAGAAACATATTTTTAATTTACATTATTTTTTTCTCTTTCTTTCTTTCTTTCTTTTTTTTCTTTTTTTTTTTTTTTTTTCTTTAATTCAAACCAAAACCCTCTGATTCTCTTTTCTGTCTACAAAATGAAAGCTTCTTCGGATGTTTTCCTTCAAGGTATAATGTTTTTTGGAATGGAAATTCACTGCATGCGACTGCTGAATTTAACTATTAGAGCTTATATGAGAGTGCTGTTGTTTGTTTGTTTTCTTAAATTAGACATCTAAGCATTCTACTCTAGGTAACTTCCTAATTAAGTAGAATGTTTATGCTTCTCTAAATAATACGTAGAGTTGATTCAGCAGCCCAATTATTGATTCACTATGATTTTGAACTTACACTAAGTTCAAGAGTGACCAACGTTATTGGATCGCATGAATTAAGAGAGTTTCTGTTCAAAATATTTCTGCTTCTCTCTTTGTTAATTTCCCATGGGATCCAATGCCACCAGCTACACCAGAAACCGCAATACACCCTTTTAGAACTCAGATCTGATCCCTCAGTTTATGACTTAACTTCAAATGATAAAACTAAATTTGTTTTGATATTGACATGAATAAAATTCAGTGTCATCATCAATCACTCAAATGCTGTTCCTTATGCAAAAAAAAGTCAGAGTTTTGAAAGGGTTTAAGACGCACATATTTTTTAATGCTGACACTTGACCAACACATTCTTAGCAAAATTAGCAAATATATCTAACTTTGTAATGTCTAAATCTTATCTTCATTCAGAAATGCAGAGATTTTGTCCAAACCAAAGAACCACTGTAAAATGAAAGCCAATAATTGTACATGCTCATGGAATGAAACTATAATTATTTTACACAATCTGCAGCAAATTTTAAGACTCATCATAGTAATGTTCACCAGTGCTTAACTGCATTTTAGATACATAGCTCATTCAAGTCACTCGAATAAATGTATGCCTGCCATATAAAGTTGGGTACATGATGAATCTTCCAGTTGGTGAACACTAATAGATGGTGAACTGCATACATTCAAATTAACTATTGGAGACTCTTACCAAGATTTTCATAACCTTAGTAAAAATACTTTAATTGTGCCTTTTTTCCATATATATATATATATATGTATATTTGCACAAACCAGCCCAGTAATACAAATAATCCTGCATTTCCAACTGATTATTTTCGTTCCACCCATGCTCAACACCCAAACTGCCTTCATATATCAGGCAGTTACGTGAAGTATAAAACAGAAACAATTCCAAATATCATCAGTTCTGTTTCTTTTAACCTCTATGGTTTACTTAGTCTGGCATTAAAGCTAACTGTCCTCAGCTGTCAACTTGATCTTGATTTGTGCTGCTTTCCTGTAAAGTTAGTGTATGATGCAACTGATTTAAGCTGATTTTTAAGTTCAAGGTAATATTACCAGTCTCCCATGTACCCCTGTAGAACCATCATTCCCATGTTGACCATTAATTTCTGTTTCCTGTTGGTCTGGTGATAATAACAGAGTGTCTCCCTCCTGCCATCTTTTCCTTTTCTGCCATTCCATCCTAGGCACCCACAATTGACATCCGACCTCGATCAGCTACTATTCAAATGAACAATGCTACACACCTCCAAGAAAGGGACGAAGAATACGGGTATGAGTGTCTTGATGGCAAGGACTGTGCTAGTTTTTTTTGCTGCTTTGAGGATTGTCGAACAGGAGCATGGAGGCATGGAAGAATACATATCCGCATTGCCAAAATGGACTCCTATGCCCGCATCTTCTTCCCCACTGCCTTCTGTTTGTTTAACTTGGTGTATTGGGTATCATATCTTTACCTTTAAAAGCAGGAGATCAGTGATACGAGCCTTACTCACTGAATTTCTTAGAGAGATGGTTCCCAAAGTCCACTTGAAGTATTGATGATGCGCTTTATAGTGGTCTGAATTCTTTAGTGCCATAACCCAGTAAATACCAATTATATCATTTATCCAAAAATTGCCATCAGGTTATTGCGAATTAATTGTCCATTCAACATATTAAAATATCTCAAAATAAAAATATCATAAACAGGTAATACTCAGCTATACCTGATGGAATAAGGAGAATCAGGGCAGACAGGGCAAGGGGAGCATGGCAACATCACTCACTAGTAGATGCTGCCATTTAAAACAGGAGTGACAGAGAGCAGAATTCCCAGGTAAAGTACTGTACAGTTTGTTAACATTGGCTATAATTGTGTTATAGCTTTATTCTTCGTGGGCTTTTCTTTTTGGAAGAGTCATCTCTCACTTTGAATATGTATTAATAAGCTAGGAAAATAACTTTTACTCCCATCCAGATAAAAATAGACCTTTCCCTTTGCCATCCCTTTAAGAGCACATGTACAATTGCTGTAAATATTTCAATACCTTGTAGTACATAAAGTCTAGTGCATGCATCTTTTGGGGGCCAAAATAAATGAAACAAAGGTACCATAAAATATTGTCTTTTATTTTGTGTCTCTGGCTGTGCTATTGTAATTGAAATGTGAATAAAAATCATATTTTTTTCCTTGAAAAATGTCCCCTTTCCCTCATGCATGGAAGATCCAAGCAGACAGCACTTTCATGTAAGACATTAGAGAAGCCTTAAGGATTCAAATAAATAACATGTAGACAAATCTGTATGGCCAATATAATAGCTCATAAAGTATTCTGTACATGTCTGCTGCAGTTGTAGCCTTCATTTTCCATCGATAACGTTGCTATATTTCAAATGAATTTCCAGTAATTATACATTGCAAGATCAGCTTCTGAATTTAATCCACATGTTTCCATTGTTCTTCTCCCATGCTGAACTATTATATTCACATAAGGCTTTTTTTTCTTTTCTTTTCCCTGTCCTTTAGTCCAGTCCAAGAAATAGGTTTTATTCTAGATATTATTTTTACATAAGAACTTCTTTCTGAAATATTTGTATTGTGTATACGCATACAGTTCTCTGCCCATTCATGTCCTTGATCAGCAATAGTTGTTGCCAGTGCTGCTTTTCACTCCATGAGTACCTTTACTAAAGAAACCCTTAAACCATAGCTAGCACACAGATATATATCCTTGAAAACAAAAGGGAACAAAGAGTGTCTTGGCTACTAAATCATATGTACGCAGTTTATGTGTATTCAGAACCTTCAGCCCTCCTGGGTGAATCTTGAAACCCACATACTCACTAGTTTTCAGCACCTAATGATGCTCAATTATGCAACCTTAAGCACATGTACATATGACTGACTTTTTTTTTTTTACTGTCAAAGATGTAAAATGTCAACTCCTGAAAAGTGGGTTTGCAGACTGAAATGGGAGATATTTAATTATCATTACAGAATTACTAATAGCTGAAATGGAGGAAAATGAAAGTTTTCCAATGTTTGTATAGTTTTGGAAATAAAAAAAAATGTATAAAAAAGGAATAACTCAATCATCAATTGCTTCTTGTCCAATGTATTTGAAAATCTTTTAATAAAGGAATTGCACACACCTGTGGACTTTTTCCAATAAAACTGCTGCACTCAGCTCCAGAGTTTTCTTTTGATTAGTTTGTTAAAAGCACATGTCAAGGACTAGACTCGGCCCTAAGTTCGATTCATGAGCTGTCTAAACAGAAAGTGACAATAATCCTCGTAACCCTCTGCACTGTCTCATTTTGTAGTCAAATGGCCCACTCACGTTTTCGTGGTTTGAGACTAAGTGTCTTCAAAAGTATTTTGAAGATTACCTTATTCTACCCAAAAAAAAAAAAAAAAAAAAAAAATCTCTGAGCTAGACTTATCATCTTGAAAAGAGAGAACTTTTCCTTCTTTATTTTGAGCAGAGTATCTCTACTCCCTGAATGGGTTCCAATCATCTTTCACAAGGAAATGCATATCAGCTGCTGCCAGACAGATCGCTGGCTAATTATTTTCTGCAGCGGTCAGTGACTTAGCAGCTTTCTGTTAGCAGCTTTCATTTAATGAGTGGCAGGCGTCAAACATTTACAAATTCAATTTTTACCTGCATCTTTTCCCTTCTCCCAAATAGACTGTATAAAGATCATTATGAGTCTCAGCCTAAATCAGACCTTTAATTCCCTCAGGCCAAGTGGATTTCAGTTAACATGCTTACATTGTTTTTCTGTCAAGGTCATTGAAATGAAGGATTCAGATGCTCAGAACCCACTAGCCTAGTTCAACCATCAGGCTGAACATGCCTATGGAAGGCCCACGGCACAACCAAATTGCAGGCACTAATGAGGAGCGAACGATCAGGTTGCTTGTGCAGCAGCGTCTCCTCCCTCCAGGAGGACAGCGGTTCAGCTCAAAAATCACAATACCCCCAATGAAATAAAGCACAGTATACAAAAAGAATCATGCCAACTCTGCAGCTCAGGATTTGAGTGACATTTTCTTACCATGTATCATTACTGAAAGGAGAGCAAACAAGCCCTTCCTCAACTGTAACCAAATACCTCAGGTTCTACCACTCCTGTTTAGGAAATTTATAATTTCCTCCAAAAGCAGATGCACGAGTCTGAAAAAGACATTTCATGCTGAAACATGTAATTACAGCAGGGAAGTGCATGATGCAGTGCTGACTGAGCAAGAAGCACAGTGTTCCTCGGAACAGAGACAGCACTAGCTATGCTACCCAGAATCAAACAATGACTCTTGTATTGTGGTTAGACTGCCATCACAGCAAAGAAAATAGTGAGAAAAATGCTCTTTTGGTGTGAGGAGGGTTGTTATTCAGAAGAAAACTGCTCAGAAACCTAGCTATATAAATATTTGTACATATTTATATATATAATATTTTTTATATATTTTACATATATTAACCTTCCCTGCTGCATTTTAGGGAAGAAACACTCTCCTGACTCATCACATTTATTAAAATGTGTTCAAGTTCATCATGTTGCAGACTGCTACAGCTGCTCTGGTATGTGTCTCTGGATGTTCGGATAGTTGTTAAAATTCAATCAAGTAGAGGTTAGCAGTGCAATTATTTATTTGCTATTTGTGTTGCAAGTATACCTAATGTCCCGATCAAGACAACACATTTTTATCCCAGAAATCATGGCAAATATGCATATCAACATAGCTTATCAACAGAGAATACACTCAAGGCTTTTAAAAATTAGAAGTTTATAAAATTTATATAATCTTCAGTTTGTATATAACTTCTATATAACCTCCTATCATCAAAACTTGGCAATCAGAAAAATGTGAACAGAACATAAATAGTCAGTACTGAAGACTTTTAAGCCTCTGTGTCTCACAGCTGTAATTTTTCATTTTTACCATGATAAGAAGATAAGAAGCAACATGCTAAGAAGAGGAGATAAGAAGCAATATGATCTGCAGGAGAAAGTGATTGTCAAGGTCAGAACCACAAAAGGTGCAGGTCTCTGAACCAACTAGAGCACAGTTTGGGTTCAGGCTTTCACTACGTTGGTGAGGAACCAGATTTTGATGACACTATAGGAGAAAGTTCATGTTATTTAGAAATGAATGAGGATGTCCAGTGTAAGGACTAAGGGAAAAAATGAAGCCTATTCATAGCAGCTGGAAGAAAAAAAAAATGCCTGTTCTAAAATAAGCTGAGGGATACAAGGAAGATTGAATTCTTCCAAGTACGAACATGGAAAGAAAGATGCAAATATAAAAGACCCATCAAGATGAAACTTAATTAAAGCCCAGGGGAAAAAGTGACATTTTAAAATGCAAGTGTTGTCTTCCATAAAAAAATTCAATTGCTTTGTAAAGAGAATTTAATTAAATCTTATGAAAAACTTCACAGGTAAATCAGCTTATTAAACTCATGAGAGATCTATTGTTCCATTTATACAAATTAAAAGCCAGTGCACTTCCCTTACTTATTTAGAAGAATCCTACAGATGATAAGATTTGGAATTCCTATTTACACGTCACCATATTTTTCTTTTTAAATTCAAGATTCGCAATGGAAAACGAATCTGTTGAATATGAAAAAGAAAGTTCATGACCTTTAAAAGACGTTGAATAACAGACATAAATTAAAAGCTTTGCTTACGTATCAGAAAGCCTCTCTGAATATTTCATTGAGGAATGCTGAATTAGTTCAGAAAAAGAAATATTAAAAAAGTTTGCCTTTCTTATAGGAAAAATAAAAGGCGCAGTATGATGAGACTGGATAAGATTTTCTCATTTAGACTTACATAAAATTCATATCCATTATCAGAATGAGAACAGGGAAAATAAGAAATGAAGAAACATGAGTATAAATTTAATTCAACTAGAATGAAATATATTAGAAATATTAATCTTCCCACCAGAGACACGGCTTGTGATACCAGCACATTGAAATCTGTTTCTGATGAGCTTCAAGTATTCCTGACATTCCTATTTTTCCCTAGAATTTTCAGGTATGTGCTATAAGCCTAATTATAAACTCAAATATTTTGCTTTGAGAAGCTTCACATTAAGTCACTCACAAAAAGAGAAGAAAAAAAAGCAACACAACACACAATCTTTTCATTTCATTCTTGAAGACAGACAAGAGCACAGGAACATTTGTCAACTTTATACGTTTATAAGGTGCATATAAAAATAGTAGCTTAGGCCACAAACTCTTTGAAAGTTAGAGAGTCCTGCCAAAGAGAATTTTGCACGGTAGGAGACTTTGCTGTGTGAAAGAAAATGAAAATTGCAATTTTTGCTAAATAAATAAACCTGCACCCTTGTACTGAAGAGACAATGCAAATTCAGAGATTTGCAAAATTTGTTTCAGTATTTCCCTTCAGCCTTAAAGCAAAAGATTGAACTTATAATTTCAGCAATTCCAGATAGCTTTTCCTATTGTATAATCTCATAAAACTGTATGGATTTCACCACTTTTTCTGTTTCTGAGATTCTTCTCTTATTTATATTAGGGCTGCTAAACACACTGCCACAGTGAGATTAATATTTCTTTTATCACAGAAAAAAAAGCATTTCTCTTTTGCCCTCTCAGAACACTCACATGAGTTTGATATCTTTCCTGCTTTATCTGACAGCTCTCGATCACGGAATCACAGAATTCTAGAGGCTGAAAGGGACCTCCAGAGATGACCGAGTCCAACCCCCCCCCGAAGCAGGCTCCCTAGACCAGGTCGCACAGGTAGGCTTCCAGATGGGTCTTGAATATCTCCAGAGAAGGAGACTCCACAACCTCTCTGTACAGACTGTTCCAGTGTTCCATCACCCTCACTGTGAAGAATCCTTTTTCTGTCCCACAAATCACTGCATTCACAGCTTCTTCCAGCTTTTTTTCTCTGACTCCACTTCAATTCTGAAAAATTCTGGTAATTTGCAAACTATCACTTTTAAAGAAACTCAAAGTGAAATTACAGAGTTAATACTCAATACTCAATACTAAGAAGTTAGTAAGACAAACATATTGCTACATTCAAGCTTGCCTTCACTTTCCTTGATTTCAGCAGAGCTGATGCCAGCTAGTGATAAGGCCCAGTCTTTATAGACTGAATGTTGGTAGCCCAGAGAATACATTCATTTGCACAGCCTACAAACCATGGTGGCACATCACTGTGGCCTGAGCTCCCCAGGACTGTACTCTCCTCATACAGCAGCACTCCTGCAGTGTCAAGCACCTGGAGATGCCTTCTACATCCAGGTGCTCTAACTCCTTTAATACTTTTGGAAAACAAAGGCAGTGGTCACACAGACACAGCTGTCATGACCTCCTTCCAAACCTGAGCGACACTTCATCAGAAGTTTTTGGCTGCCCTCAGTGGATCCTGCTCCCTCAGAAGTCTCCAGCAGTGCTTTTTGGAACAGTGTGCACCAAGTGAGCACACCCTGATGGCTCTTGGATACTCACAGTGTCTGAGAATCACAGATATAGACTAGATCAGTGAAAGCTCACCTTGACAGAGGACATTGACAACTGAGAAAGGGGAGCTCCCTAAGTCTTCTATTAGCAGTGAACTGATAACAGAACTTTCGTTGTTTGGCTTAAACACCTGGGATAGGGAAGAAATATCAGCTCTGCAGAATAGGAACATTTACTGAGTGATACTGCAGGAGTAGCTCAAGGGATGGCCATTTAGCTATTGAAGAGTTTTCCTCCCCTTATTTCTGAGAATAATTTTGTAAAGATACTATAAAAAAATTAAAAAATATAAAGATATGAAGGAAGGCTCTTGTTTTGATTTGTCAGAATAATTTAATTTCAAATTTAATATAAAGATAACCTAAGAATTTTTAGAAAGTTGAGGAAGTGGCAGGAGCATCTCTGGTGGTCCTGGTCCCATAGAGAAGGTCCATCAGAGCATTTGGACAGACAGGTAACAGGCAGCTTCTGTTATAGAACTGTATATGGAATGCATTATTTCAAAGTACAAACGTACTGAAAATTTCTACATAGAAAGTACAAACGTGTGGAAGAAAGCACCTCGCAAACTCCTAATATGCACAAAGAGATTTGCTTCAAACTGCTCTGCACGATCTGCCATAGTTAATCAGAAATTATTCTATTTGAAGAGTCATCTTGTTCTAGTAGATTAGCCTATGTTTTAACAAAATAACATTTTAGGGATTTTTGTCCTTCAGACGTTCACTTCAAAGAAAACGTAGGGCAGCTCCTCCTTCCAGCTGTGGCCGACCTCATCCCCTACCACTTGTGTGCAAGGATACAAAGCTAAGCCCCAGATATCTGGGAACTGAACAGAACTCTCAGTTTGTGAAGCTTTTTTAGCCAAAATCATAACTTTCTGCCACAATTTTTACAGAGCCTTCTCACCTGCAGTGTGCTGCAGCTTTCTGTAAGCATAACTTTCTCCGTAACTGCATATTTGCAGCTATTCGAAAGTTGACAAAAGTGCAGGAGGTCCACCCAGTGAAGATGTAGCGGATAGCTCTGTTCAGTATGCCTGAAATTTGAGAATCACTTGGTCCTCCCCATTTTTTTTTTTTTTCATTGTATATGATTTTTGTCCTTCACAAAGAGTTAAAGAGCAAAACACTGACCTTTCTGAGAGAGGTCTTAATATTCATCCCAAATCTGAAATAAGATACACTGTGGTAAAATTTCCTAAGGGATGAGCTGGAAACAAGCTCATTGTGTGAGCATATAATTTATCCCCTAGAGATTTTTTTTTCTATCTGTACAAGGAGGACCAATGATAATGCTGTTGTAGAGATGAGCAGTCAATGCAGACATGTGGGCGTTGATTGCGTTAGCAGGTGGAAGTTCACATCCCATGTACAGCTCAGATAATTGCAAAAAATTCTTCTGAGGATTTTGCCCCATAAATGCAAAGTATTACATTATTGCTCCTACCACCTCACACTGCCTGGCCACCAGGCACAGGAGAGGTAAGCTCTCTGTAGATGTGAGCTCACTGGAGATTTCTCCTTTCACACACAGTGTAAAGGAAGAATAGGAATTTCAAAAACAGCCCTTCTTTACACATATTTTAGAAAAAAAAAAAAAAATCACAGAACTGAAAGTAGCATTTGAGGAAATTTTAAAAAGGAAAAAAACTGCAAGGTGGCCATCAACATTTCCAGATAAAGAAAGATAAAACATTGGCAGTCTAATTCCTGGTCTGCATTCTCCTTAAAATTTTAGGAGAATGAGCAGCTAGTAATTGAGAAAAGGAATCTTGGTGTGGTAAGACCATTATGACCAGTTCTACAAGAAGTACATTAGTTTCTAAATCATTCTGAGAACCAGTATGTTAAAATCATCCTATCTTGCTTGAATAATTTGTCACAGTTCTAATAAGCGGATTGACATTCTGATGTTACCTAGAGCACGTGTTCAATGAACATTTAGAACAGAATGAAAGGGTTCCAGTTTTCAATTTTAGTAACAAAAAACCTTACTAACTTTTATAGCTTTGTTTAATGTAAAGGTAGCAGGCAAAGCACTGATCAAAATGCTAAACAAAAATCACGTGAGTTGTAGCAGAAGAACGAAATGTTTTTTTTCCTTGTTAAAAGGTAGCAACAGTGAATTTCTAAAGGTGCTTAACAGTCATGAAGAACAATATCTTTTTAAAATAAATAAAATGCAGACTCAGCTCCTTATTATTATTGTTGTTAAGAAAAAGATGAAAAAGTCCAACCAGAGGTTGGGCTCAATGATCTCCAGAGGTCCCTTCCAACCCCTACAATTCTGTGGCTTTAAAGGAAATCAAAGGAAAGCTGGCAGAAAGAAGTATGACCAAAAATACAGTAAAATAATGGAAATTGCAAGATGAAAAAGTCACTAGCTACATTTTTTAAGGCTTAGGACCCTTGAAAAACTTCATGCTCTCCTTTTCGGTGTAATTTCAAATATATTACAATTAAAAATCCGATTCCTTGCATTTATATTACAAGTATCAATGAATTCATTGCCACCTGAAAGTAACTTAGCACCTATCTATAATTTTATTCAGATTTATCTTGTTCAGAAACAACCTTCAATCTCTTCTACAAAACATTATAAAAAATAAGTTATTAATTATCAAGATAATAATCTCATGGTAAAAAAAAATTACTTTCTGTTTACTGGAGAACAGACAAAGAAATTACCTTTAACTAATAAGGAACCTATTCTTTTTTTATGATTAGCCCAATATCTCACATGCCCATTTATATGATCTATGGTGTACCGGATAAATTGCCAGTGAGGTTTAGCATGCAGGACACAACTGAATGAGAACACTGTGAACAGCGTTAGCCAAAACTGACCCCAGAACTACAGAAACATCTGCTGTGACCTTCTGCATTTTGTCGGAGATTTTACTGACTATCCAAACCTCACAGACACATGTGGATGGCCACACTTCTTTTTATAAAGCTCAATATAAATACACATAAAAAGGCAATAATATTCATTTTTTCTTGTCTCACTCATACCTGCAAAGTCTTATACAAGTTAACAGCATTAAAAATGCCATTTAGGTATAGCATCTTTTAAGTAATCTTCAGTTTTATTGATTATTTATAAAAATTCTTTGGGAAATATCAGGCTACCTGGATATGTTCTGAGAGCAGGTGAAGCCCTGCTTCGCATTTTCAAACTGCCTAGCAATCTGCCTGACCCCATTAAGGAGGGAAACACTTTCAATGTCACCTTAAGAGAGCAGCAGTCTTATTTGTCTTAAGGGATACTGGTGTTTTTTGCAGGTTGAGGGGTAACATATAAAATTATACTGCATTATTCCATCCCTTTTAAATCTAAAATGTTAAGATTTTCTCTGTTTCAAGAAACAATAGCTTAAAACTGAATCCTCCTTGGAGTAATCACACTTGGCTAGTATTATAAACTGTATGTTGATTTGCTTTGTATGGGTTATCTTCAGAGAAATTAGTTTTGCTACAATATAAACCAAGGATGCATACTCTACAGCTGATCTGCAAGATACACCTATCATCTGAGTTTGCTCATTTTATGTTGAGTTTCACATTCAGAGTCCATGATGAACTGAAAACCCGTGGCTAAAAGCTTTTTGCACAGAAGTATAATGATTTAGTTCTAGCCTTCTAGGGCAGGACAAAAGAATCAGGGAGACAGAGCAATTGCAGCAATTTTGTGCATCTGTGCAGAGCTTTTCTCCTGTATTTTTGTATAGGCTCCCCAATCTGCAAGTAAAAAGCGGGTAAATTGGTTTGTATTGCCATGCAATTCTTCCTATCAAGAACATTTCTGATGGTGATGCTCCTGGGGACAGTGGTAAATGTAATGGCCGTTTATTCAAGCCTCTTCTTAATTCTCTTTTTCCATTCATTTGGTTGATTCTTTTCCTCCTGAGCATATTTCACAGACTCTGAGTGAAGGTAAAAGTCAGCTTGACACACTGTTCTCCTTTCCTACAGGTATTAAAACTGTCAGCAGGTAATACCAGATGGCTTTCAAACAGTCGTTTAAGATTGCTTAATGTACAACAAAAAACATCATCCTACTTTCATCAGCTGGGAAAAAAAAAATTATTTGTAGAATGACACAGGTTCACTCATTCACTAGCACAGAACTCTTCACTTGACTGATGCTGTAAGTATAGAAGACTGAACACCATTAGAGTTCCTGTATTGTTTTCCAAAGCACTTCTTTCTTATTTTTTGTATACTTCCAATACACAAAAAAGAAAAATTGGTTAAAATTAAGCAAGAGATAAACGCCCAGCTGAAAAGGAATCTGGTTTCATTGTGAGTTTAACAAGATGAAAGTCAGATGAGATATCAATCCATAACTAAATGAGAATGGCATAAAATAAATTACCTTCAGTAAGATATCACGAGTGAAAAAGTAACAGCTTCCAATGGGAGTGTTTTAAAGTGTTGACCTGCGTTTATATGCTACTGATATTGCCCTTGAAATAGCCACTGCTGTCTGTGCAGCATCAGAAAGATGAATTTTCATTTGTGCTTACAGATCAGAGACATCTACATGTTGAAATACAAACATATCCTCATTCTTTTCACATCACTGAAGTCTGCTTAATGTTTACTTTGTGCTATCTATATTTCATATTGCTAATAGACATATCTGGCATTTTATTTCATTCAGAAATACTTCATCAGTTCAGGTGAGAGAAGAGACCTACAATGAGTGTGCCCTCAGCCACACATTCTGAAGGGATTATTAGCATGTGCACAATTGCTCCTCTGAACTGGAGATATCGTGCAACGCCAACCAGGCCTAAATTTCAGATTATAGCAAGGTTAGCTCTTCCAGTACATAGGCATTTTGCAGACTACAGCATCTAAATAGACTGAGGTACACTATTATCCCCATATTACAGAGGAGAGGAAAAGAAATAAAAGATACAGACGATGTGAAGTCTGAACTGACAAACATACAAAGTTTATACCAAAAGATGTAAACTGAACTAGAATCCTTTGAGACTCAATCTATGCCTTAATCACATATCTGTCTTTCTATGCCAGAAAATAAAAAAATCTTTCCACCTGCCTGTCAGCCAGTGACAGCATTATAAGAAGATTAAAGATGAAAGGCTTTACAGAGGGTTTTAAACTGCAGATCTTACAGATTCTTCACTCTCTCTCTCATGAAGATTTTATTTGTTCTCATTTTGTATTTTAGTTTTCCTAATCTAGAATGAAAGTCACTGAGAATGAAATGTATGTTTTGCTCTTTATGCACAGAGAACACAGCAAAGAAACTGTCAGTGAAGATCAAACTGTGAAAAACAACAAATTGCTTCGAGAGAGCAAAGTGTAAGTGTTGAGAGGGTTCCTGCATAAGAAGTAGAAATAATAGAAAAAAGCAAAAAGAGTAAGCTATCAAGCAAGTGAGTAAAGCAGCATATTGCTCAAACGTGGAAGTTTTCAGTTTAATTGAAAAGAGTGAAAAAATCTTGTCATGCGTTACCAAGTAGTAATTAATATTTTCTGCAAATTCTCCCAAATAAATGAGCAGTTTTTAAAAGTTACTACAACTCTTGTGATTTCCCCCCCAGAACTACTCCTGGAGTAAAGAAGGACACAGAACAACCCTAAAATTATTCACAATTATATTGATTTGATTTGGCAGTTAATTCCCCTTCTCTTGGTATCTTAAGGTCACACAGAGGTTTAATAACAGGCATGGGATGGAATAAAAAAAAAAAAGTAAACAGAAGTTTCTCATGGACAAAAGTGCACTAGGACTCCTGGTGTCTGAACCTGTAAATCTGGGCAAAAAGAATATTAAATGCAGTGTATTAGGGAGCCTTTCACCTCAGCTAACGAAGAACAGCTCTCACACAAACTGGACCACAACAGCATTTTGCCAGGCTGGATGGAAACCCACAGATTACTACCTCTAGTACAAGTTATGCTCAGAGCAGCCCTGCTGAGAGCGTACGCCAGCATCACATGTACTGCTGAGACCATGACTGAGAATGGAGTCACAGTAAGTCTCACTAAATGTAGAAAACAGACCACCAGCCAGAATTCCTGATCTGCTTTCTACTTAAAATCATCTTGAGACTCAGAAGATGCAGTGGAACTTTTTCAGTTGTGCACTACAGCTACACAGTACAAGCAGTGATCTGACTCAAGACACCATTTTCTGTTTCCCTATAACAATTTAACTGTTTTGCAAATTACATATGCGGTTAGTTCCTTCTCCATTTTACAGTGCCGATAAGACTACTGAGAGGTGACAAGATCACTGCTTTTGCTCTTTTCAGAACCACGGCTATCTGATATCAACGCACTGCAGACCTTGCCTGACACCGGATAGAATGTTACCTCCTTTTCCTTTGAGTTTTGAAAAAAATGTATATGGAACACATCGTTTTGGGGGTGACAACTTCCTGCAACTGGGAGGCAACCTAACCTCATCCATCTCTATCTCAATCACTGTTTCCTCTTGCAGAAATGCAAAGCACCATTTTGATGCTCTTAGCTCCAAAAACCCCGAGTTCACAGTACATTTTTGCTTTTGCATCTTTCTCTTCTTGTACATCTGCAACTCCCTGAAGATTTAACATCAGTTTATAACATTGCAAACACATCTGTTTTCAGATGTTCTGTGTTAAACAGTCTGTCAGCAGGTCATAACTGTTGTTATGATCTATTGCTAGGGAAACAGAAATTTGCAAATCTTTTTCTAACTTCTCAGATTGGAGGATTAGTATTTTGCTCCTCAGCTGATTCTCCTTTTCCAGCCTCCAATTGTGGTAGCCATTAGGAGACTGAAACTTTTAAGTCATTTAAACATACAAGAACCCAAGGAAAGATATTATTATCATTAACAGTTTTCAGATATTAGGTTATATTTACATTACAGATTTAATGATGCATCTAAATGACATTATTTTCCATAGTAAATGTAAATTGACAAAATAATTTACAAATGATTCTTAACTACTATATTAATTTTCAATACCCAGCTGTTCTAGCAGCAAACTCATACTAAAATATCCTCAGTGTGTATTCATGCATCAGGAAACGTTCGGCTCACTATTTCACTTCTCAAACTTCCTTGATTAGTTTCACATTCTCTCTGTGTAATCTCTTGCATGGAACTCTTAAGAAACTAAACTCTCTCTCTCTCTATATATATAGACTATTATATATATTTTATATATATATATATATATATATATTATATATATATATATATAGGCCATTTAAGTTATCAAGCTCTGGATTTCAACCTGTAGGCTGTTCAAGCACTCAGTCCTTTTACTGTGATCACCAAAGTCACATTAGACCAATTCTGTTCCTGATTATGTGATCTGACCTTTGCAAGCTATTCCCACTTGCTGAAGTCTTGCTTTGATTACTCAAGTCTTAGTATCGTATCAAATTTTTATTTAATCAACATTCACACAAACCAAGTCACACTTGCAAAAGTGATTATGGAGAACCAGTATACAAGAGGGTCTGAGGGATACAGTATCCTAATTAAAACTGAAAATGTTTAGAAATTGTTTTTCCCCCACTATATATTAAGGCACATTCATGAGCTGCAGGTTTCCTTTTTTCTGGAAAGGTTACTGTAGACAATATAGCCCCATTATTTAACTGGTCCACGACTGTGTTTCTTTCAGCTATTATGACACAGAAATGAAGATGGTCAGTTGATTACATTAAATTATTCAAGAATCAAACACCAGAACATAGTTGAAGAAAAACGCCTTCTTTTATACTGTCAAATTGATTTTAAAGGCATGTCAGATGTCTAACTGAATTAATTGCTAATCTGAAAAGGAGGGTGATATCATTAAGGCCAGCACACGCTGCATGAAAAAAGGGAGCATGAAAACTAGGTTAAGTTAAATACAAGCCATCTCTGCATTACATTTTATCATACGTTCAATTTCACATTTCTGTGGCCCTCTTCTGGATGTGCTCTAACCAGTCCAAGTTTCTCCTGTGCTGAGGACTCCACATCTGGACGCAGTATTCCACATGAGAATGCTGACTTTTATTTTTTTTAATGCTTTTAGCTTCCTTAAACCAGAACAATAAGACATCTTGTTATTTTTCTTTTTTTTCTTGAAGAATTTGGTATCCAAAATTCATTCATGAATTTAGGAAAGGCATCTGATATTCATGGGCACACTTGAACATGTTCCATCTTAAGAGTCTGATAAACTTTAATTGAACTGATTAAAAAAAAAAAAAAAAACAGAAATATTACTGATTTAGAATGGACAAGTTCAAGATAATAGATTTACTGAAAATTCATAACTCACAGCAGCAACACTGACTTACACCAAGACCAGGAGGTTACTTATGGGTTTTCACTACGCTTCATGCATCTTCACCACAGTGAGAAACTTTGGGAATCCTCTCCCTGGCTTTTTTCACATCTACCTCTGAAAAGTTCATTTTCTCCCTGCAGAGACTTCTCAGCTGTTTATGAAGTAACAGTTGAACCATCACACATTAAACAGGCACTGACTTAGTTTATGCTAATAGCCTAATGTGTCTTGTTGTAAAGAATGAAAATTCTTAAATAAACAGTTGAGTCTCCCCAGTACAATGAGGATACAATCTCAGGAGGTAAGTGGAAATGCAGCAAGAGACAGATGCCCTCCACTCCTCTTCAGACTGAGACTGAAGTTACGACTTTTACCAAAACTTAGAGATTAGAAACTTCCTCTGATTTCTGTTTGTGTCAGAGCAAAATCTTCCCAAGAATTCTAGAGTGAAATAGATTTCTCAGCTGTGCCACCATACTCTCAATACCCCAAAAGTGAATTGAGAGTCTATGCTATTTCTTTCAGTGACTTATTTCTGGAAAACTTAGTCAACAATTATACTGCTGCTAGATAACTCGGCTTCAGTGAACCAAGTTTGTTCAAACCAGCATCAAATCATAGAGAGTATCCTGCTCAGTGTCTCCTCTTTCCTAAACATTAAGTAAATACAGCTGAACTCAAATTTATTGTGCTTTTTTCTTCCCCATTTTTAAGCCAAAAATTATACTTAAAGATAGACCTAACTATACCCTCTCCATAGTTATTACTACAGTTTTGCTAACGAAAACCAAGTCTCTACAGTTATCTCCCTCTGCTCTAAGTTGTCCTACACAGTGTGAATAAAATAGCTTTAGTCAGATTGCAGAATCTGGATCTCAGACTTTTGAAAGATAATGGAGATACGTGGCATATGTTGCTGCTGGCAAGTTGGCATTATTTGAATTCTCAATGAAACTAAATCAGCACTGTTGCTCGAAAAAGTAGAATTCAAAAGTGTGAGATCTTTAATTAACCTTTAATTTCAAAGGATTGATCCTCCACATCAGTGTTTTTGTAAGTTGGTTGTACAGAAATTGGCACTGCTACCATCTGCAGTATGGATAAGCAGCAAACCTCATAGCCCTCATCTTCTGGGAGCAGAGAAAAGCTTTGAATTCTGGCTGTGGTCAAGGAAAACAGCCCTTCGTAATTAACTGTGCATGAATCTATTAGAGAGGGCATAATATCACAAGTTGCTGGACTGCCAGAAGAGTATTGACAGGTCTGCTGGTGCCTTGCACGCACTACAAAATAGAGCTTGGTAAGAAAGGCAAGTCACTGCAGTTTTTGGAAACAAAATTGAAATTCTTTTTGCAGATGAAAGCCTAACTAGACTATATTCACACTAGCTAATTTTGTCTTCGTTTTCCATAGCTGCTGAGCACCACAGCTTCAACTGCCTTCAGGTTTTGAAATTCAGGTCACTGGAAACAACCTGAAGAAGTTTTAGGCCAAGTGCCCAGTAATAGTCAGGTGCTAAAAATGATTGCTGATGCAAGACAGAAAAAAAGGGACTTGATGGAAAAATTATCACTAATAAGCAGTGCCAAAAAAAAAAAAAAAAAAAAAAAACCACCTAAAAGACTTCTGGAAAGTTGCCTCTATTACTTTACAGTGGAATGGATGTAAATTAAAAAGAACGGAACATGCCTTGGGGACAGGAGATGAATGGAAGCACTGAGAACATAGAAAAAAAGTTTATAACTCTAGAAAATTATTTTTGCTTTATGTTGCCTTAATTAAGCACCATGCCCTTACAGAAAAGCACAAATACATTGACAAATATACATCGCTGAGAAGGTAGATGTAAATAGTAGCTCAACGAAATATATTGAATTAATAAAGACAGTTTTCTTGTTTTCTTCTATAAGTCAGAACTACTGCAAAAAAAATGTAGCAAGTCAGTTCTCTGACTTGTTTTCCAAGGTCTCTTTTCACGCATTTGCCAAGAACTAGTACAGCTAAATAAAACTGAGATTTGAAACCAAGTCTTATGGAATATATATTTTATAACGTTTAATTTTGAGAACGGAGGCATACTTTAGAAATCTCCCTCATTTCACTTCTCTCATTTAGGTACTTTCAATTCAAGCATTACCTCCTACTTCTGCTCTCACAGCCATAAAAACAAAACCAAGAACAACTGTGGCATGACTGAAAAAAAGATACCAAATTCAATTTCTTTGCCAAAACTCAGATGATTTTACTATAGCTAACATCACAAAAACTGCCAGTTGCTGCTCCTGGATCTCTCCTTACCAACTTTCTTGCCCATTTATGTCAGCTTTGTTTTTGAAGTCTCTTAAAACAGCAAATAAGAGAAAGATACCAGCTTCCAAACTCCAAGCTTTCATCCTTTATTACTTTTCCTCATACATGAAAGGATTTTATTCTCCTGAAGGTGACAAACTATACAAGCCAGTCTAATTCTCAAAAGGTATTTTCAAAGAGATTCATTAAAAACAGAAATAAAGGAGAAAGTGGCAGCTGTGTAGGAGGAATTGGTGACAGAAAATAACATTTCTGAAAACCCCTCTCAGAGAAAGCATTCACTAAAGCAGTAACTGAATTCTAGAAAGAGATGTCCATTCTCAAAGCATTATTTTTCCGGATGTTTTCCATCAGAATTTCATTTCCTTCTATGTTTGTTAGGTTCTTGTTTCTCTGTATGCCCAGACCTATTTTTCAACCCCCTTGTCAGGGATTTAGTTCCTTTGATGTGCCTGGCTTGCTGTCAATCCAGACGTACTACAGAAAGGCATTTCCCAGGCTGTTACACCTCATTATCATCTAAGATAACTTTTTGCTAGCCCACCCATGCATCTTCCCACATAGTTCCAAGATGACCATGGCTGGTACAGTATATCAACAGACAGCTGTAGCTGCCAGTTTGAAAGTAGTTATGCTCACACTAGAAATCTCTTACTGGCAACAGACAATTCAGGATGAAAACCTAAGCATCTTCACTCCCATTGCCTCAGAAATATCTCTACCCATTTCAGATGAAAAGCGCCTTCAAGAGCAAGAATAGTTTCCTTTTAAACCATCTATGTCTTCATCCAAAATATATCTTGCTAGAACAAACATGTGTTTTCATAATTTTTAGTTTGTAAATTATTAATAATGTTCCTGAATGCTGATGCGTACTTGCTCCAGTGTACAGATCATTATTTTTCCTCTTTTAATCTTCAAATTGCCTGTGATTATCAATTGACATGTTCAATCCCTTCCCTCAGCAAACAACTCCAAGTCTGTGAATCTCACATGGAGTAGCTCGTAATGAGTATTTCATGTTTAAAATATATGAAGTATTGATAAAGTTATGCAACGCCATTTCTTTTTTTAATGTTTCTGATTAGCTGCTTCATATAAATAACCAATACTGCTTAAAGTGAGAATGTTCTGTTTGCTACAAATTACATTTCAATTGCAAATGCATTTCTGTGGAGTTACAGCATTTAAATTTAATGAGCATACACCAGTGTGGGAGTTTAACCTGGTGGGTGGCTCAGCACCACACAGCCATTCGCCCACTCCCCCCCTTCCCAGTGAGATAGGAGAGAAAATGGAAAAAACAAAGTCAATCACGAGTCGAGATAAAAATATTTACCAAAGGAGAGAAAAGGGAAAATACTTATGACTACATGTACGTATAAATGCATATAACAAATGATGCACAAAGAATTGCTTACCAGTCCCTGACTGCTGCCCAGCTAGCCCCCTGAGCAGCAGGAGTGAGCGAGATGAACTCCCCACCTCTTTCAAAACTCCTTTTGCTTGATGCCATATGCTATGGAATATCCCTAAGGCCTGTTTAAGTCAGCTGTCTGAATTCTGTACATCTCTACCCAGACATAAGGAAGAGTTTTTTTTCAATAAGGGTAGTGAGGCACTGGCACAGGTTGCTCAGAGAGACGGTGGATGACCCACCCCTGAAGACATTCAAGGTGAGAATGGACAGAGCTCTGAGCACCTGACTGAGCTGTAGACATCCCTGTTCATTGCAGGGGATTTGTACTAGATGATCTTTAAAGGTCTCTTCCAACTCATATGTTTCTATGATTCTAGCAAGTAGCAATTAATACTAGTCTATATACTATCTGGTGTGCCTTTAGTTGTTAGTTATTAGAGTACATACAATGTATTTGGGAAGCCAACCAAACTGATTCCGCAGTCACCCTCCCTGTCATACTACAATCTCTTACTCTTGACATGGGACTAAAATTGCCTAAGGAGACTTTCCTGCTAGGAATCTCCTATTTAAATGGGAACAGTACTAGCAGATGCTAGGTGGTGGTGATTTTAGCAGTGCAGAGTAGCATAAGACAGTTTGTATGTTAAAAGCCATATCAAGATTAGAATAAATATCTTTTCAATCTATTCTTTCACATCCTTCAGCCTTTTTTTCCTCTTAGTGTGATGGCATTTTGTTTAATCTCAAACCCACATAGGCTCTACTGTCAGCACTAGAACATCATGCAGCTGTAAAGGATGCAGTCAGGCTATTAATTTACCACTCAGTATTTACTATTACACTAATTCAGTAACCTTCTAAACTCTGGAAGATGCAGGTAGAGCAGAACCAGCATAAACCTTAAAAACTCATAGATGAAACAACCAGATAACATAATATTAAATTTTCTTAGAGTTTCTTGACATTATTATTTCTGTAAAATGCATGTTCTCTGAAATTGTTTATAAAGTTAAATAGATTAGTGGTGGTACTCAAGGGCCATCAGTAAAACTGTCCTAAAAACGCCTGCAGTATCCAAAAATTTAATAAACCTTAATTAGAAGATATGGAACAGAGTAACTTCAGAGAAATGTTTGTGTGTAAATTAACCTGGCTTTTCTCTCTGCCAAATCAGAAGAGTTAAAAGTTTTAGCTACTGACCCTTGCTTAAGAAAACATAGGACAGAAAGTTTATCATGGATTATTGTTTCTTATATTAAAGTTTCGTTGAAATCTACTCAATAATATCCTGTATCTGATATCCTGATACCCCTGATATCAAGGGGCCTAGGATAATCTGAGGCCTGTGTGTGTTCCTTTACTACTGGACTAGCCCAGAAGCTGCCCTGCAGTGCTCAAAACTCCATACCTTTCCTGTGCCATTTTGGAAAATAAAGTTAGGAAAGTAGTTACTGTATTTTATTGATTACTGCAGTCTATAAGACTGTCTTATATATACCATCTCAGTATCACCACCACTTGCTTGCCATTCCTACCTATTTTTACTCTATCACTGTTTTACTGAACATTGAAAAGAATATTTGCTGAATACGAGGAAAAAGAATAGCTTCCTCCAAGTATGTACAAATACACAATTTCTGCTACTTTAACAGCTACTGGAGGTTGAATTCTACTTGTAGAAGCACTCTTCCATTTTCCTTTTTCTGAAATTCATTACTGAGCTGCAGCTTTCATCCACATTACAAATGATTGTTTCCTTCACAGTTGTACATCAATATGTTCCATAAGCGGACCAGAAACTCTGACAACAGTGAGTAAAAGCAAATTCTTCATATTACCGACTTGGAACAGACAAACTCTTCTGTCAAATAAAGAAATATTGTATTTGAGGAGCAGAACGGTGAAATTCAAATGCCAGGGTTCTTGTGCTTTTTTTTGAATTACGATTCTTAAATATAACACTGTTCAAACCCCGCGGTTCCTTTCTTTCATAAAATAAGGCAGTAAAAGCCATGTAAGTAAAGAAAGCTAACCTGTGTTGAGCAGGAGCCAATGCTTATATTTAATGGAAACTGATTCCTGTCATACAGCTGGCATACATCATTATCAGTCTTATATACATATGAAAAAAAAAAAAAGCAGACACACAAGCTTTTTACAGATTGTGACATTCACTATGAAACTGTGCTCAAAAACTCATTTCCTTCTTTCAAACACTCTCAAATGTTCATTAGTTTCTGTGGCTAACGAGTAGAGCTACTGAAAAGAGCTACTGTGTAATTAATACTCGAGTTCAAACTTTGAGGCAAAGGACAAAACCTCTGAAAGACATTGTTCACAAACAATAACATGGCTAAGTCATTGAAGCTGTCCTTGCCCATTCTGGGAGCGGTCACATAAAAAGCAGGAAATGAGCCAGAAAGCAGATGAATTTCACCAGGTAACAGCAACTGTAATGAATCCAAGCATTCACCCAATTTTCTTTTTAATGGATTACTTATTAATGTAAGGTTGCTTCTGGATTGCTGTGAACAGGCATCCTCTCTGAGGTTTTCTTTGTGAAGACATTTGATAATTCAGTTTGGAATCTTAGAGGTTGTAGTTATTTTCTCCTAAACACAAAGAATCTGTATTTCTAGTCTCTAATTAAAGTCTAACAGCAACTCTTGTTTGTTTTTCTTCATCAGGTACATAACAGAAAACAGCACTGTCACCATCCCAGTGCTGTACCTAGGGGATCAATAAAGACAATATAACTGCTAGGCCTACTAGAATAACATGATGTGGTATTTCAGTACTTCCATTACGCTAGATTAATTTGATGGGATTGCAAAACACCTCATGACCTAACTGTATACAAACTAGGCTATCACTAGTATCTCAGAGCTGCAACAGAGTTGGTATATTTGGGTGCCTATTGTTTATGGAAACAACCTACAAGCCCTCTGTGAAGAAGGATGATGTGCAGATTCACGTTTGTATGTATTACTGCCAGATAATTAGCGTGATGTTGTTTCTCTCAAACTGTTTGGGGCTGTGTTTGAGCTGTGGTTGCCTGGGAAACACCTGCTTGCAGATGGGCCTACCAATCACAAACATTACAAAACAGTCGAATGTCAAGTCAATGAATTTTCATCCTTCTATTTTTAGAATCTACTCCACAATGAGAGTAGATTCTTCATTCTTACCTAGCCTGATGAGGAAGAAATCTCTAGAATAATAGTTTGTTGATACTGATCTACTAATTATTTTACACCTTTATTTGTTATATTAGAATAACATAACAGGTAAGGCATTATAGTCTGTGAGAATATCCATATGCTACCATTTATAATCCATCCAGGAATCAGAGCAACCTTTACAAGTATAGCAAATTTCAAACAACAGAGAAACAATTGCCAAGTGTGCTGACCTTCACAGTAATGAATCCTACTTGATCAGCACAATGCCTATGTGCTAATACATGGTCATGTAAACTCTGGCATGTAGTTATATCCCAGACCATTATTTGTGCAAATTATATTTAGAATTTTATACTCAACAACTACTTTAAAAATTAAATGAGGTTGAAAAGAGAGTACTTCCTTTTGAAAGACTGAAGGATCTTTTTGTATGACTGCATATACCACCTAAACTTAACTCCCTAACAGAATTGCTGTCACTACTGGATATTGAGCACCTCTTCCTCCCCAGCTGCCATAGAAAGCTCTGTTTTTATTTGTACCAAGTTTATTTTTATTTTAATTTTCCATGAGCAAATAAATGTTACAGTCACACAAATATATTAACACAACTTAAAAGCTGATGCTTATATTAGCTAGTTTAGCTTCTATATACATAATTCTTAGTTCTGTGATAGTAGAGACGGAACAGAGTTGGTTCAGAGCTACATCTTGTAGGTGCCCATAGCCATCACAATGAGCAACGTAACTTCACTTTGCAATACTCATCTGTGCTGCAAGCAAGTTAAATGAGAACATTTCCTAATTGAGTAAAAATGAATAAATTTAAACGATTTCCATTTAAGAAGAGCAGCAAACATTTCATTTGAAGTAAGTAAATGTGCCTGGAAATACTTTTTCTCTGAAGCACATGAGAAAGAAAACTGAGAAACTTCCCTACTTTAAAAGTCTTTCACTAAATCTTGGGGTCGGCACAAGTCAGCACATTTTCAATAGATTGCAGAGGCGAGTTCTCATTTTCTCAATAATGGATCAAACTTTGTCACTATAAAAAATTTTCTTGATGCCTGCAGTTCTTTTCAGACTTATAGGAATGCTTCCCGTAGGAAACCCACATCCGAGATGATTACCAAACAGGACGCATTTCACAAAAGCACTGAAGTCCTTTCCACTACATTTCACCTTGAATTCAAAGAGGCTATTTGTTTAAAACTGACAGATTCTTTAGAAAATATTGATGCATAGGGTTTTTCGCACCCACCTGTGTGTAGCCCCGTTATCTATAAAGCATATATATATATATATGTATGTATGTGTATATATATATATATATACATACACACAAGGCTGGGTACTCCCAGCCTGCAGTATTTCTTTAAAGTGCAAATTCTTTTGTGAAATGACCAGGAGTACATAGATAAGTGTTGCTCATAGCAGAACAACACGGGTCTTGCTGCTGCATTATCAACATAATTTTCTCATCTATACACTGTTTGCATTTACAATATTACTAGCACCAAGTACATTTGCATCTCAGTATTTGACTACTTAGGTGAGTCACAACTCGTTCCAAGCTGCACTCCTACTCATTTGCAAGGCAGAGCTCACTTGAATTAATTTTTCAAGTACTTCCACATAAAATCATATATCGATATGACGAAAAGTAAATTAAATATGTAAAAATTACAGTTATCTTTTAATTAGGAACCCAACTCCTTACTGGTGAGGTTAACATCTGTTCCAGGCTGCTCTTTATGCTCTTTATCTTTACTAATGATTTTTTTTGGAACTGTCACTTGCTGAAACACCAATCCCAATGAAGTTAAATTGGTAGAGCAGGAAGACTGCATTCAATGCTATAAAGTTTTTGTTTTGTTTTGTTTTGTTCTTTTTTTGTTTTTTTTTTTTTTGCTATGAACATATTTTTGGTCTGTATCATCTATAGCAGCTTGTTACATGGGTAAAGTAAATAGAAAGGTCCTCAAAGTGGCTTTTCACCTGCTGTACTACCAGTATTGTGACTACTAATACTCAATATTACGCCCAGTAGTAATAATAAAATTAGTAATTAATATAGTCATCTTATTGCTCCCTAAATCCCTTTTAAAATCCCAAATTTCATCTCTTAAGATACAGTATTTAGAATATTCCAAATGGACTAGAAAAAAAATAACTCAGATCTTACAATTACCAAATTTTGGCAGATAGCCTGGAGGAATTGCTTGCTTTAAAAGGGATGCACAGCAATGAAAGTTTGCCTGTTACACTGTGCTATTCATCTTCAGTAAAAATGAGCATTGGGATTTTCATGTCCACCAGATTTTTTTCTTTATGTAGACTTTCTTTTTCTTTAAAACAAAACAAAAAATCAAAGAACATAGCCAGTGATAGCCAGACACTCCAGACAGGAAAGAAGATGATTACTCATCTTAAAGGCTTACCTAAAATGAAAACTCATTCTGTGTATATACTGGCAACATAACACATCAGTTTGTGCTGTAAAATTTATTTTAATGCTTTTATTCTACTTTGCTAGCTTGTTCAAATATTCAGTATTGATAAGCAAATATAGTGCAGATGCACTTGAAGCAGTGCTCCTAAATGTTCATTTTGCTGACGCTGCATCACTAAATGAGAAATATTTGTAAACAGGAAGAAAAAGGAAGTAAAATTATAACTTTTGGACATCTTCAAAAGAGACAAGCCACACTCT
Organism: Lagopus leucura; assembly: GCF_019238085.1. NCBI lineage: Eukaryota > Metazoa > Chordata > Aves > Galliformes > Phasianidae > Lagopus > Lagopus leucura. Next base: position 4,973,070 of record NW_024962278.1, on the reverse strand, counting down.
TGAAAAAGCCAGTGAAACTTGAAGAGTATTGCTGGCTTTTCAAAGGACCTCCAGTGACAAGCTGCAGCCGTGGAGTTAAGCCACGAGGCACTCCATCTGCATCCACATCTGCATTTTTTTTGGTAGAGAATACAGACAAGAGAGGTGAAAGGTCCAGATTTAAATTTGTTCACTTGAGAAGAGCTGTCACAGACTATCAGGGTGCTCCCTTGAAAAATAATCTGTAGCCTCTTATATAGTAGAAGGTACTCAGAAGGTCTTAATTCAATTTTCCTGCAATTGTGTGAGAAATTCTGAAAAAATAAGCTATAAACTACAAACTAAATTGCTAATTTCCTGAATTACACAGCCAGTTGCAGAGGTCAAGGTTAGAGTGAAAGGAGAACAAGAAATACATAATGAAAGCTTGCCCCGTAGGAAAGAAGTTACAGCTTAGAAATAACAGCTGTCCATCTATTGCACACACTTACAAACTTCCAGAACCACCCAGGACATCAAAATACGTACTATGCAAAGACAGTGGAGAAATGGTGAAGTCAGCGCTAACTCATCATTGCTTCAGTGAATCTACACAGTACAAAGAGTTGCCTGTGATTTAACTTTGTAATCCAAGATAATCTATTTCCAAAATAAAAAACACACAGCACACATATTTGCTAAAATATGTTGAAATGTTATAGCAAATAAGTAATTCTGGGCAAATATGAAATAGTTTCATTCTTTGTTTCAAAACCAAGCATATACCATTGAGTACCAAGAAATCTTTTGTTACTCATTTCTTTGTGCAGTGAGTAACAGGTCATCTATTTTTTAATTTATCTATTTAAAAGAATTTCCATGACATTAAATTTCCCCTTTATTTGTAAGAGCTCTTCAAGAATGTATTGTTTGAAATATTAACTCAAGCAGCAAATTTCAAAGTAGAAGAAATCTCATAGTAGCAGATGCTTTCAGGTGCTGGGTTTTTACATTTTTATTCAACAGCTATTAATGGACACTGAGCTATACTGGCCAGCTTAAGAGCAAGGAACAAATTACTGTAATGGCAACAAAGCATTGAAAAAAGTACCAGGCATTCTGTTGGAGCAAGGTAAGTACTGCGTTGCAGCCCTCAAAAAACTGAATTTCAGTGTGAACCTGTAAAGACTTTTTCTAAGACAGTGCAAGTATTAACAAAATACATTTCCTGATAGTCATTCCATGGAGTTCCCCTAATCTATGCCAGCTAAAAACTTGGTTGCCTGCTTCTGAATTTGACCAGTTTCATGAAACTATCAGGATCTGTATTTCAATCCTGCCTTTATGCATAGAGTCTATGATTAAAGCAGTATGTTGTCACTTTAGGATACAAAGGAATTTCTACCTCTGGTTGATTTTATGAGATACTGTTTCAGCAGTGTTGCTCCCATATAATCCTTACTTCTACACTATAACCAATTTCTTTCAGATGCTCTAAACTTAAAAGATATTCAACATATCAGTTACTGAGCCCAAAGCCTACTCTGGAGCATGCCAACATCAGTCACGTTAGGGTTCTTTGTAACCACTGGGCTGAGGATAACACAGAGGTTTGGTTTTTTTCCCCCCTCTCTGGAGGCCTAAAATTTAAACTGAGTAACTGGCAATCATCTTTCTTGATGAAGTCCATCAGTGGGTAACATATTTTGCATATTCGCTTTTTTTCCTGGTAAATATTGCACCTTGGTTTGAGCAGGCACAAGATAACCAGAACATATGCCTTCCACTCTTGGTATAAATTCCTCCAGAATGTATATATTTCAAAATTCCTTCATATTCAGTCAGCAGATGGCCAGATCCATCTACCCTCCTAGTTTGTAGCCAACATAAGAATGCTTGTATGCACTTAATCAGATACATTAACATCTCCTTTATATATGTAGTTCTTGGCTTTAGAAAGTTAGATTGGGAAAGAATTTTAAGCTACTCCACAGGAAGAACACTCTTGTGGCAGAATTGGAAAAGTTAGTACAGGAAATATATCCGTATGCCTAACATCTGTAGCAGGTAATATTTGTTTTTAGAAAAAAATAGGTTCAAATGAATATGAGCAAGCATGCTGAGGGAGCTCTGTAGAGAGATGCATTTTTGTATAAATTGTTAACAGTTATTTTTCTTGCAGAGCTCAAAAGAATAATGAACACGCTTAAAAGTAATGGTAAATCATCAAATTTGAGGGATTTTTGTCATATAGAATCATACATTGATTTTCTTTTTAATTGAATTTATAAGGACTTCCTGCATTATTCCCTCCTATCTTCCCTCCTGCAAGTCTAAAGCACTCTTTCAGGCACACTCATGTTCCCAAAAATCTGCTTTCAGTTCTTCTCAGGGCTCTACACAGCTGAGGTCTTTTGATCACAGCCTGCAGAGAGCTGCATAAACAGGGACCAAGATTCAGAACGGTTAAAAGCTGGCAGCAATACTGCTGCAAAAACACATGTAAGTAGTACTGAGGACTTAACAATTCAAACCCTGCTGGCAGCCCTGGATCAGGAGTTCTCAGCAGCTGTGGTGCCTTGTTTCCAATGCTGCTGCAAAGATCTGCAAGCAGTGGCTGCTGCTGCCCTACAGTGCTGGGAATGGTTCTGTCCTGCAGCAGCAGCAGGCTGAAGGCAAGAGCTGGGCACTGGTTGCTTGGTAGGTTATGATGCTGAGAAGTCAGGCTCCTTCTGCATAGACCAAGTCAGGTGGAAAGCCATCAAGCCGGCAGGCTGCCACTTTCAATAGCCACTGCCTTTGTCTGACTTTCTTTTTTTTTTTTTTTTTTAATCTCATGCTAGAAGCCACCCCAAAGGTGCACATTTTGAGAGGTCAGAGAATTTGGTTTGTGAAGGACTGCGCATTCTATCTGAATGATGAAAGCTGAAAAGGCCATGTGATTGTATTTTGGTGCCCACAGAAATCTTTCAAAGCCATCCTTCTCAGTAAATTAGAAAACACAAAGTGACTCTCTGGCCTCACGTTAGCACAACTTAATTTATCATCATCTTGTTTTGCATTTGTTTTCTACAATTTGACCAAAATAGTGCCATTACCCTTGAACAACTTGGAGACATGCAGTTTTTCTAAATTCATGGCATCTCTTGAAATAAATATCTTCTGTGGAAGGAGTTACATGGTTCATTTTTATTTCAGTTATTTTCAGTAAACTCCTGCTGTTCCAACATTAAATAAAATTTGGGATTTACGAAACCTGCCTGTAGCTGGCCAAGTGCATGTGGTGTAGCATTAAAGGAAGCAACCACATCTTGTCTTTAACCTCTCATGGTCCTTCTCCAATTAACATGTAAGCAACTGTTTGATTGTAAACAACTATCCAAACCCCTAACTGTTTCTCAAGCTGCTGAAAAAGTACTGTAGATTTTTCTTTATTCCTGTTACATAGAGATAGATAGATATTGATATATATATATATATACACACACTTTTTTCATTTCACTCCCACAGAAAAAGTAATCTGATATTCTGATAAACTATTCTCAAAGACTGAATGCAAGATTTTGGAAGGCTCTTCAATGATACGCAGTCACACTGAAACACACACAGCAGCTGAAGAGCTTGCAGCATAGCTGTCTCTTGACAGTAATTTACTCCAGCTGAATCCTAACAGCAGTCATCGACTCTAACTGAATGCTAACAATCCTTTCTTGAGACAGTGTCATTATACTTCCACCTATTGCCTACAGCAAAGTCAATACAGTGCTTCTAAAAATAATGTTCATATTAAGTTTTTATTTAAAAAAATTATACCCTGCAAGGTAATTTGAAGTTGTGCATGTTGATTGGTCAGAGAATTTGGGATACAGACTACACACTTTCATTGTTCATACTCAATATTTCTGATCTGCAAGGTACTGAACCTGAGCTGATGACACTGAGTGCAGTGGTCTGTGGTGCTGAGAAACCCCCGGCTTTGCAGCCTTAGTGCTTTCTGTAAAGCTGCGCTGACTGTGCCATTGCTTTTTGGCCCATACTCTGGATACTGTAGGGAGACTGACTCACAGACAAGACTGCTCTACCTGCCCTGATCTCTACTATTGGTTTTGGAACAAAGGGCTTCAGTACATACCAACCACACCAAGGCATATAAGTTTGTTTTGTTCTTTCCCTTTTTTTGTTCTCCCCCCTTGTTTTTTTCTTTTTTTAACCTTACTGACATCTGTGGATGTACATTGTTTTAGATGAATTTCCATCTTTAAGCAGGAAGTTCACTGGAATAGCCACATGAGCTCTTGGCTATCTTAATCTCATAGGGCATACACACAGTTTAAATGATACTGTCCAGTACTCATTTTTAATATCAGGTACTTCAGTCAATTCAGGAAATAAAGGTACTACTGAAACATTCATTAGTCAACATCATTCATAGGGAGACTCAAATTAGGGCTGTACTAGAGAAAAAGTCAAACAAAGCAACAAAGAAACCCTTTCGTATGAGTAAAACAGAATCTTATATAACTGGTGAAGAAGCTGTTTACTTAATATATACAACAAGACTACCTGTATGCAGGCACACAACGAGCAATTCTTAACTGAGCACTCTTTCCTCAGTTGAAGTTTAGCAAAACTTAGCTTGCATTGACCACACCAATTACGCTGTTTCTGTTATTGCCAGTTATAAATCTAATTTACATTCTGTATTGCATGAGAAAAAAATACTTTTGTTCTTACTCCTTTTTGAAAATGCATTATGCTCCACACTGGGGTGGTGAATAGTTCATTGCCTAGTTAACCATCCACAAGCACTGATATTTGTCAGTGTTCCAGGCAGTCAGGCATGCCCGATTCAGGGCTGTTTAGAACAGATTTGGAATGACATTAAGCAAATAAATGCAGCACTTCATAAAACATTAATGACTGTCATAAGCAATAGAAAACATCATCACATAGAACAAAACAATGGGCTTAAAATGCCCAAAGAGGGATGCAATACCAGTTTCACTTGCAAACTATGCATTAGACATTTATCTTAACTGTGGTCAATAAAGTAAAAGGTTTGATAAATGGCCAAGTTGGGGCAGCCTTCCTTCCATTTCTGTCAGACTATGAGCCAGGTAGGGAACAGCCTACTCCTTACAGGAGTCCTCTCAACTGTTAGCAGTCAAGAACAGAAATAAGTCATGGATTCAAAGTCATGGATTAAGGAATATAGAAATGATGGTATTTCATGATTTGGGAACAAATTACAGTATTTCCCTTTCCTTCTTTACTATTTTAAAGTTAAAGTTGTTTAACTTTTGTAACTGTAGGTTCATTAGCAGTATCAGTTTAAAGGCAGGTAAGGGAAAAAAATCATAAAAATTGAGAAAAAAAACCTTCTCTCTATCAGGTTACTGCAAAGAACAGCAACACATACAGCAAGGCATACTTCAATTTGTATATGAGCAGTCTTATATACAATAACAATTCAAGTAATATTTGAAAATACAGAAGATGTGCAACTCCTCAAAGGACTACCACCTGCATTAAGCAGCAGAGCTAAGATTTTTAAGAGAAACCAAAAATTCCTAAATGAGTCTAACTAATACAATCACTCACATATTAGCGCTGCCCAGCATCTGCTATGAATTGGCACATGCAGAAAGATGATTCAGATGGAAGAGAGAAAAAAGAAGAAAAAATTCCCAGCAACTTCAACCTTGCCAAACACCAGACAAGATAGAGACAAATCTGTGAGACAAAAGATCTGCTAACAGGAAAAGCAAAAACAGAGGGAAGTAATATAAGACATGTAGTTGGAAGCGTATTTTTTTGTGCTTTTCAGTGTAAGTAACTGAACGACTAAGGTAACAAGTAAAGCTGGTACAAGAGATTAAGAGAACATGGAATTACACCGTATTTAGATATGTTTAAGGTTCTAACCTGGATTTCTTTCCTAGCTTGACTACAAAATTTGTCTTAAGCATTTCCCTTCCTCCTAAGACACCAGTCTAGAAATAAACACAGTTTTGCTTCCGTCTAGAAGTTCCCACAGAAAAAAAATATACATATCCTTCTTTAAAAAAGATTCTTGACTTACAGACTAGCAAGTCTCTAATAAATGAGAAAATCTACAAAATAACTTCTCAAGTGCATCCAATTTTCATTTCCCTCAGAACATAATTAGGAAGAAGAAAACAACACCCACATAGCTGCCAATTTTTGTTCCATAAGTTTCCCATTGGTCCTTGTTCTTTGAGAATATTAACTGCCTTACACTGGTTACAGCATCTTGACCTGAACAGAAATCAGGTGTTCTAGTTTAAGCAGGGGAGTATTTGACATGGAGAACTTGTCCTCCCCTTTAAAAGGAATCCCACACAACTCACATTTCAAACTATGAGGAGAAAAGGACCTTTCTTTTTGAATTCAAGTATCATCTTCAATTCCTTTGTCTTATTTTCCTTAGTAGAAGTTTTTTCAAAGCTGGAGACTTTAACCTAGACTGTAACCAAAAAGCAGAACCCCAGTAGAAGCAGGAGGCAGCACTCAGGAACAGGTGCTGGTGCTCCTCTCTGTCTAGCAGCATTACAATCAGGAAGCACTCCATGCCGCACAGCTCTGTATAACATCTTCATGAATTCAGGCACCCTCCTCTCTGCTCCTTATTATAAATTGTTAAGAACCATGAGTCATTTCCTCATCAATATTCATTTATCAATCACGGCGTCCTATTTACTTCATTATATCCGAGAACTAAGAATCTAAATGATCCATAGGCGAGGGAAAGGTATAGTGAATTAATAAACTAGGTTGCCATGTTTGTGTGCACATCACCAGGCTGACAGGTTACATTTCATATTTGTTTTTTATAGGTCCTTATATTTATTTACTGTGAGGCTAATTCAACACTCATTCAAATTAATAGGCATGACTTCTTCAAGTCCAGCTGGTTTCACACTATGGCCTAAAGGCTCAACTTCACGCAACCATTTTCCCTATTAAAACCAGAATTCAAATGGAAGCTTAGTGATTCACACAATTGAATCATGGTGTAATGTGATGGAAAACACAGCAAAGATGGCAAATCAGCAAGGTCCCAGTCAACAGAAAGTAAAGACTTGTTCAAATGCAACAGCCACAGGAACAAAAATAAAGAAAAGCTGCTGCTTACCTTTGGAAGACCTCAGGCACACAAAGATCTCCAGCAAGATAACATCACGCCCAAAGCCAACCCTTAAATGAGGTCATTACATACACCTGAGCATCCCTGGGTTGGCCCTGCCTTCCCACCAGGTGCTCAATCACTGTTACAAGCCATGAATCAGCATTTCTGCTACACGTGGCCAATTTCATTCTAGGATGGATCACCCACTTTTCCCATTGGCTAGCACTGACTCATTCTGCATCTCCAGAGTTCCTACTTTTTTTCCCCCACCTTAAAAATGTTAACTGAATGTGAATATTCATTAGGTGGAGGTTTTTAATTCCAAGAACATCCTCATGAAGGTACACGTTACATTTCTAATGTTAGTAGTAGTTTTTTATTTTTTTTATTTTATTTTATTTTATTTTTTTTGCTTCTGTTTGTTGTAATTGCTTTCATGGGTAATGCTTAAACCATGACAGCTCAAGCTTCTTTCTTTTCTGCAGCCAATTCTACAGTTTTATCTAACTGTCCGAGTGTAGTGGCTGCTAACACAACCAAGGTTTTGCCTCATGAAGAGAAAATTTGGTCCAGTGTTTCCCGGCTTTTTTCTAAGTAATCTCAGCACTTTATCCTCTGGTGTGTGAACACGCTCCCTGGCATATGAGTCATTTATAGTAATGGTAGTAATTTTTTCTATTATTTGTAATCAGCTCTCCCTTACTGGAATAATTTTCTCTATATTTTAAAGTGCTTTGCAACAGAAGTATGAATTGCCCTATGAGTACTAAGTTAAGTACAAAGTGTGTCCAGCATGAGTTTATTTAATTTGTTACCCAGCTGGTAGCTAGTTAATCTAAATTCTTTTCAATCAGCTGTGTTATCTTGCAGTTTGAATGACTTCTATAGCTAGTGCAAGGTTATTCATTCTCCCTTTGTTTAGCCTCTGGAATCTCAGGCAACCATGTTAGCATCATTCAGCTTGTAACACTAAGCACTGATAATAAGAAAAATCATTTTGCTAGTATAGCTATCTTGTGAATTACAATTTATACAGTTAACAGTAATCCTCCCAGACATATGGTAGGATTTAAAGCAAGAGGGCCTTTTTTCTTTGTACAGAATGGTACTAACTGACCAGGAGGTTCCTGCTATCTCTCCCTCCAACACTCACTCATAGCCCATGCCCCCAACAAAAAAATAAAACAGGAGAAAATATCTTTCCTACTGCCCTGCATGCCAACAAATGACTAGAGTTCCCAAAAACTCTTCAGAGGAAATTAAAATCTACACTTTGTAAAGCCTACCCCCCATTTTGTAAAGGAAGGATAGGAAATGATAGGGAGAAGTTGCTATCACCTCCTGCTCAGAGGTCCACCGGAACTGACAAATGCCCCCCTGCCAAAAGGGCATCTTCTAATTTAGATATTCTGAGTGGGAAAAGCTGCATTCCAAATTGTTTCTCTGATGAACATAAAATCCATACAGTTTTGTATAATGGTCTGCAAATCTCCTCATGTCTTTGGAAAGACTCCCATTAATTCCTGTAGGCTCTGTGGCACTTCTCTGCAAATAACCTTTTTCTTTTTTCATCCACATTTTTCATTTCAAGAAAACATTTTGGGCCAAAGCTTTTAGAAGAGATCTGTTGAACAGCAGCTTTATCTGTAGGCATCTCTGCAAACCTCAACCTACCAGCTCATTTCAGATAAACTAGCTTAGCATTTCTGTGTGACCTCTGAGGTTTTCTGCAAGTAGGCCTAAGAGGGAGAGAGGTATCCAAAAATAGAGGCTTCCCACTGGTGATGTTTAGCCTCCTGCTTTATGACTGACTTTGCCTCTGCAGGATTTGTTCCCATTCAAAACTTAACACTTTCTTTCTTGCTGATACATTGTTTAATCAGTTCTACACAGGGCATACAGTTATTCCACTGAAGACATACAGGCATCAGAAGGGCGATTACCCTAAATATTCAGGCAATAGAAATAACAGGGAACGAAAAGCAAGGTAATCAGCTACTGCTGGAGCATGGTGAAAAGGGCAGCTACCTTGAGGAAAGGAACACAAATAGAGGGAACGTACGGTTGCTTGTAAATGCAATGAAATATGCACTGCAAAAAAGAGATAAATGTCAAAGACAAAGTTACAGTGGCCTGAGCTGCTTATTACATGGTCTTGAATTAGGTAAAGCTAGAAGGCATATGCTAATAGTGCAGCGAGAATCACATGCTAAGGCTGGAATGCGTCACTGCTATCAAACAGCATTAACTGCTAAGACTTTTAAGCACACAATTCTGTGAGCACTGGCATGAAAATTTTTGTTTTTTCAGTAATTTATATCTTGTGACTAAGTGATTTCAAAACTGAATTCCTTTAATGCTGTAGAGGGACTGCAGTTCTGATCACACGGAGCACACTCTTTGAGAGAGCCCAGCCACGATCACCGATCATTGCCACAGTTTTTCACTCAGTGTTTATTAAGCTTTGTTGTTTTATGTTACAAGTATTTACAGAAAAATTAATCTTCAATCATACTCAGCTGTAATTAGCTAATTTCTCCACAAGGTCTCTGATATGGATACATACAATATGAAGTGTCTAGGCACTACTTGCCTCAGAACTGAGTAAAAAGCACCTTAGAAGACCTTGAACAGATAAAGCTCCTAAAGACTCTCAGTGCTGCCCTTGCTCTAAGTGGTTAGTCCTTTGAAGCACTGCTAAACTTAACACACTTTTAATGGGCATCTCACTTGCCTGTAGTAAATAGCTGACAAGCTTCATTTTCAATTAGGATAACACCTAAAGTTTATCTCATCTGAATATATATTCTGGCTATGTGAATCATGCTTGATTATTCCTGGAATTTTTTAAATACTAACTGTGATTCATATTACTTTTTTGTTATTATAAGAACCAGAATAATTTTGTTCAAAAAAGCAAACATTACAAATTCACAAATCGATAATTACTTGCCTTCACAGACGAGAACCAAAGATTCTTCAAGCAGAGGTCATAAAAGTTACACAAAATACTTTCATTACATTGTATTCCTATTTCTAGTTTGTAAGTTTAGTGACAACTACCATTACTTGAGTTCTGCAGTTAGTAATACAAAAAGGAATCAATCAGAATTTAGTCTTCTAAGTTAAAATTGACTCATCCTCCAAAAACATCACTCCAAAATCTATTTCTTCCATCTGTCATTTTTCAGACAGGTTTTATAATTGATTCTGCTCCTGCCATGTTTATCACAACATGGAATAAGTCAGGTTGGAAAATACGTTAAAGATCATTGAGTCTAACCATGATCTAACCACACTACCCTAACATCCCTGCACTATCAACATGGCAGACTCCAGAGGAGGAATTTTAATAGTTATCAGGAAACCACAGTTTTATTGCTCAGCTTACAGACCAAGAATGCTCTTTTCTGTCTGACCAGTTGAACTGAAATAATAATAATAAAAAAGACTAATGAAAAGCAGTGCTAGCTCCTTTCTAGCAATCAAGCACTAAAGCAATTCAGCAGGTCTAAGTCACCACAGTTTAGTCAGTTAAAGCTGGTCATTAAAGCTTGTATCTCATATTCACAAACTTGAATGTACATACATGAATATACTTTTTTTTTTTTCCAAAAAGATTAAAATTCATCTTTCTTAAACAGGGAGCTACTTTCCTTAGCCCCTTAATAAATTAGGTAAAATTTGCCAAATCCCTGAATTTCTAACTTTTGCAAGATAAAGCTTTCTAAAATAATAAATGGTGTACATTAGTAAAGAAGGCAAAAAAAGGAGTAAGATGTTAATGATCACCTGAGCAAGACAAATAATTTTACTGCACCTTTATTAGAAACATGGAAAAACAGAGGCCTGCAAGCATTCAGACCACTGTTTAGTTTAGCTAATCCTTTCAGGCTAATCAATAGCAGATTCATTAAAAACTAAAGATTTGCATTTAATGGAGCTAGACTTCATTCCAAAGAAATCACTGCAGTACTATTTAAAGCATAAAAGGCATTTATGGGAATTGCTCTGTATTGTCTTTGGTGTTTAAGATGGTTCCACTTTGACACTGTAGTGATTTATAGCTTTTATTAATGCACAGAAATAGAGGCCAGAAATCAAGGTACTAGCAAGCTTTTCCTTCTTCCTCTTTGATTGGCATTTCCAGGTTAGAGAGTTTAATTCCTGTAGAAGAAAACTGTGAAAACACTGTTAAACTATTTACATGAACAAATGGACTTCAATTTTTCTTGTTAATGTCTATGTGCGCTATAGAAAGAACGGCACTACACATACGTACTGACACTTTTTTTTTTTTAAACAAAAACTACAGATTATTCAAAGTACCTTCTGATAATTAAATATGTAGGCTGCTCCGAAAGTAGTGCCTCCTATTTTATTTCCATAGAAACAACAAACGATACAAAGAGCACATTAACAGTATTTTCAAGTGCACTTTATCAGCTACAGAACACTATTTTTCAACAGGGTCACTATGATTAGCTGTGCATTTTCACCAGTGACAAACAGCCTACACGTGCTGTGCTTGATAAAGACTGCAATACTGATGACCCACTGTCATCACTGCTGCAATGCACCACCTTCCACCTCACTGTGCTACATGCACTTTTTCGTTCCCATAAACATTCAGCAAGCACTGATGAATGCAACAGGAGCAAATTTTTCCTGCATGGATGAATTCAATGACACATCTTTTCTTCATATGCACTTCCATGTCAGACTGCCCCTCTGCTGCCATCTGTCACACAGTAACAACATGTAGTGAATACTGGTGGGAAGGTTCAAATTCTGCTGCCATCCCACCAACATCCGCCTTTGACATTATGGGCCAACATAATAGAGAGGCACTACCTTCAGACCAACACTTGTACAATGTAATAGCTTCTTAATTGAACTTAACCTTCCCAGTCTCCAGTAGAAATAATGTTAATGATTTAAACACACAAAAAAGCAAATAAAAAAGTTTGTGAATGCTATAACAAAAATTTGTTATTGCTATTGTTTCAGATTTTACAAAGAGAAGTTTGAATAAGAAATTATGTTGTTTACATGCACTAATTATTATTCCCTTGAATAGAAATTTGCTTTTTATTAAAAAACTGTCGTTTATGATTGGGATGAGTGACACTGGTTTTAATTTAAATTTTCATAATATCTTAAAGAACATTTTAAAATATAGACTATCAATTAAATCTTACTAGCAGATAGTTTTGTAGTGCTGTTTGATGCAACTTAAAGCTCTAACATCTATTTATTAGCTTGATTGTTTCCAAGATGCTCACACTTTCATTAAGCCTATGATTGGTGCAATGCATCATACAGGCTTATGAGATAATGAAGTTTATTTGGAGCTCTCTACTTGCTCTGATAGTTCCATTTGCTTTTCAGCACTTATTTTACCCCTCACAGAAAACTTCTCTAGAAATCTGCTGATGTTTTCCATGCTTTTATATCCCTGTTTCCATGACCTCCACTGGTACTTGACTTGCATGGCATATTTAACTTGCTGAATCAATCACGATTGAACATGACAAGGCATGAAATTTAACTTATTTACCTTCTTCTATTGAGATTCTTTGTGACAAAGGCTTCTACATTACACATCCTTTTTAAATTGGTATTTGCGTTCATCATGGGGCAAACCTGAAGACATCTTTCCACACTTAATTCTCTGATAGTTGTATGCTATCTGTCCCTCATTTCAAACTCTTAAGGCATTTTTGCTACTGAAGCAGTTCATATTAATAGAAATGAATCCTTTCATACATATCCTCACCTTTAAACTGGTACAATGCTATATTTTGATTTTCTGTCAGGTTAAGGAACTAATGATTATATTGTGATCTCTCACTTGGTATTGTTCAGAGACTTGTTAAACACTAATTCTTCTCATCCAGTCAAAGAACAGCATTACCTTACTAGGGAGCATGCAATCCATGATACTGCTGGTAAGCCTACCACCAATAAGAGGAACAGACTGAAAAAGGAAAAATGGTTTCTTCTTCTGTCTGAAAAGACAGAAACATTCCATGTCTTTGAAGAAAAGCCAAAAATATGAAGTGCTGTTTCATGACCTTGCCAAATTGTTTCTAAAATGGATGATAGCAATATTATCTACTGTTATTTAAAAATCAGCCTTAGAGAAAGAGCAGACTGCTATGAGGAGTGACTCTTCAGTATAGAATCCAGTTGAATTTGGTAGCGTTTACTTGAAGGGAGCATATAAATGGAGGGGGAAGAAGGGGGAAGCAGGTGGATAGTGATAGGACAAGAGGGAATGGTTTTAAGCTGAGACAAGGGAGGTTTAGGTTGGATATTAGGAAGAATTTTTTCACTCAGAAGGTGGTGACACATTGGAACAGGTTGCCCAAGGAGGTTGTAGATGCCCCATCCCTGGAGGCATTCAAGGCCAGACTGGATGTGGCTCTAGGCAGCCTGGTCTGGTGGTTGGCAACCCTGCACATAGCAGGGGGGTTGAAAGCAGACGATCATTGTGGTCCTTTTCAACCCAGGCCATTCTATGATTGTACAATACGCAAACAGCAGTCAGCAGTTTGAGATTCAAGCATGTCAAGTTTAAAGGAAGATACTGGTTATCATTTACTAAAGAAAGAATAAAACAAAACTAATTTGAAAGAAAGTTTTGACAAAATCCAATGAGTAGTAAATCCAATGAGTGTAAAGAACAAGTACTATTTCAGTGCTTAAGTGAAAAAACAATTTAACTTCATTCTTTATGTAAGTGGTAGCCACACCTGGGTAAAAACTGTTGTGTTACACAGAAGGCTTTGGCATGTAAGCTTGACATTTATGGAAATTAAAACATATGTCAGTTGTGTGACTTCTAGTATTTTCTTGTTGTATCACAAGTAGAACTAACCAATCGTGAAGCACAATACAAATAAAACCTTTTGAACCATTCAGAAAGCTACTTGAAAGCAAATCAAAGTCACTATTTTTAGATCCCAGCTCAGATTAGCTTTGCATTGTAACTGTAAAATTTCCTATCTTCTTCTATCACGTACACATGCATCTGCTGTGTGTCTGCTAACATAAAGTGTTTCACTAATTAATTGCCAGTTATCAGCCAGGCTCCTACTGCTCACATTACATGTGAGTACCCTCTAGAATGTTTCACAATAACAATTTCACAGATTCACTGCAACAACCACTGTACATTCAGAAAACCGTTTCCCGTGATAGAAATGCAATAGATACCTCATCACTTAAAATTAGAGTCTGTTGTTTCAGTATTACAGGCTCAATGTTACATAATAGGAAAGCATCCAAATAAGTGCATACTAATCAATACCTGCAGATGAAAAAGTGGTAGTGGTTCAATAACCTGGTTCCTCTGATGAAAGCTAAAGCATGAACAACATCAGGACAAATCACACCCAATAGCGTTTCAGACACCTTTTTTTTTTAAAAAAAAGGCATGACTTTATGCCTGGGCTCTTTTTTCAAGTAAATGGGTTTCTGAAATACACATTTTATTCATCACTGGATGTAAAGGATATTTATGAATAAGCTACAAATTATTGTACATCAGTTAGCTCTTGCATGTCTTAATGTGAAACTGTGAAGTCAGTATGGTGATGGCCATGTAAATCCCTTTGTGTCAAGCACCTTCTAACATGTTCATCCCACTAAGAAGCAGTTCAAGTTGCTCACTAATACTGCCATATCTGAGAATGCAAACAAGGCATAAACACCACACCCCAATCAAACGTGAGACTGATGGCCCAGCAGAAGCACAGTTGTCTTTCCTCCTTCCAGCTTGATTTTTCAAATCAATTAATGGTTATATTAACAGCCTGGCCTTCAGTAAAGGGAAGTAGTAGTTGCGGATGCCACTCATGGCAATCAAAAGTGCTGTTCCTTTGTGCCTTTCCTTAAGAGTACTTCACATGTAACTAGTCTGTGTGTTTAGATGCTCTTGTTGACTTGAGGTCAATTCCACTGGTTCTAAATTGATATAACAAATGGCACTGCAGCCATACCAGTACCCTTCATAGGCATCTTGATACAAGGCCAGGAGTCAGCATACTACCAGCTATCTGATTAAATTCCTGCTTTATTTCAGCATCAGACATCAAGCAAACCTTCAGCTTCATCAAGATTTAATTTAACTTTGCATATAATATTTTGCAGCTCTATCTGGAAAGTATAGAAGTATTTATTTGTACAGACGGTACAGAATTTATCTACCTATATGTGAAGTGTCTGAAGTATATGCAAAGTAGGAACTGAAAAATAGAAAAGTAACACATCACTTTGATAAGGGTTATTGGAAATAAGTCTATGGTACTGAAGTCTATCAAGCCATTACTACATCTAATACCCTAACTTGGTATAAAAGAAATCTTTCTGAAGTACTTCAAAAGGAAAGCAGAATTTTGCCAAGGAAAAATAACTGAGAGGAAATACCCTCTGTACTACATCACCATAGGAAGTGTGGTATCTCAGACTTGAAGAGCAATGAATAATAGGAAACAACCACAGTGCTGACAAGTTCTAGAATTGTAAAACCTTGTATTGGTGTAATCCAAAAAAAAAAAAAAATAATAATGTCTACGGTTGCTGACACAGGCAGGCCATCAAAAGGAAGTAATTATCAGGGCCCAGAACTGCATAGAATTTGCCAACATGAGGTGAAAACAGGACTTTCTAAAAATGAGAATGAATGAAATCCAAGATTAAGCCTCTAAAATGCAGGGAAGTTTTCCTCCTGGGAAATAACATTTTCTTTAGAAAAAGTATTCAACTGTCTGTGTCCCTTAATGCCTCACAGAAATTGTTACAGCATGAAGACATATTACAAAAAAAACTTGGCACATTTTTAGCATAAAATATTTTTCATTGTGCAAAAGTCTTTGTGTCTATATCTCACAATGATACATTCTAGTGAAATGCAAGCCTCACTAACTTGCCACCAAAGGTTTTATTAATAGAAGCATTAACATGACTTCAGTTGTAGCATCAGGCTTATAATCATGTATATTTTATGATTAAATTGTTTTATTAGGGATAATAAGATAGCCAGAACTATTATTTAATGAAAATCTGTGACTTATCTAGTAAAACTACCTTTACAATTGCAATACAGTTACAGAACATAATAAGGAAGCCCCAGCAATCTCAAGGGGACTTTCAGATTTGTATTATTTCCCTTAAAAAAAAAAAAAAAAAAGTATATCCTTTGGCGGCTAAGTAACAGAATAATCAGATAAGAAATGTGACACAAAGTATCATCACCTTCAGAAAGGGCTTAAAAATGGACGAGAAGTGCTGATTTGACTGGAGGGAGGTGAGCAAGCTCTTTTCAAAAGACCACATTTACTTTGAGGCCAACTGTTTCAGAGACAGGACAGACATTAGATAAGGAAAGCTAAAGAGAAAAAAACATCACTCAATGCAGTAATGGCAACTCATGGTAGTAAAGAAGGCAGTTATGTAAGAATCAAGTAATGTTTGGAATTGAAAGAGAAAGTATGGGAAAAAATAAGAAGTACTAATGTGTTAGGGTTTTTTGTTTGTTTGTTTGTTTGTTTTAAGTAGCATCAGGATCATACAGTTCAAGGCAAACTCTCACTGCAAAACTCTTTCAGTATGACCCAGAGACCTCACTGGTCTCCAAATCTCGACACTGATGTGGTTTGATCTTAGACTATAACATCTATGCTCATCTTTTCATAATCTGCTAATTGCTCAATTGATATCAGAATTATTCATATTCACACCAGTTCAAGCACTAAATGCAGCCCTGGCCTCACTATCTGCTTTCTAACACTCCAAGGCAGTCAACTCTTAAATAAAAAGCACATATTTGATTTTGAAAACTAACATTTACTCCAGTATGTGACACCCCGTGAAACAAGTTCAACTCCAAAATCCTTTCTACTCCTGGGCAAACGTGCTGCCTCTTACAATATGATATGCACCTGGTCATATAATGGTATATTTGGTATATTATGGTACTGATGATAAACACAGCAAGGGGTGAACAGGCCTGAATGATATTCTAGCCAAATAACTTTATAAATGCCATCCAAGATTATTAGGTCGCTGAGTTTGTGTTTATGTTTTTACCCATCTAAGCATCAAACTACAAAGCATTCCTTCAACCATCTTTCTGAATTTTTAGAACAACTGCATCAGTGAGGAACGCTGATCAACCTCCTGTTTTCAAATTCATTCCATACATTCTGGTACAATCATCTCTTTTTCAGCACTCTGAAATCAATGCTCATCTTACCTCTCTTACAATGAGCAGCTAACATTTAGTTAACTCATCCCCATGGGTACCTGGCCATAGTGGTATGACGAATTCTGAGATGAGTTAAATTGCACATGATTAAGGGTTCTTGCTGAGCAATGGCTTCTTCATTTCACACAAAGATTAAAATAACTGGGTTTAACTTTTCAATTGGGGACAAAATGCTGGGGATGAAATTCAACTTTTTTTTTTTTTTGGCATTTAAACGTTAGGCCTGAAACCTGCTTCCCTAATCAATAAGGAAGATAACTAATTTCTGAGAAATACTCACTTTATTATGGATTAGTGGGTGATCCAGAGTTGTACTCCATTGACCACGAAGAGCAAATCAAATACATAGTTAGCTGGACTGCTCAGCAGCTAAACCTTCATGAAATGCAGTCCTTTGAGACTGCAGAACTACTATCACTTTTTGTGGGGGAGGGTATGTGTGGCATTATTTGAAGTTAAAAGTGACATTCAATTGTTATTTATGAAATATAGTTAAAGATCAGTTTTTTATACCATAATTAAAACAGTTTATAATTTCAGCTTCACTTTAAGAATCAGTAACAGTTGGATTTTGGTTGTTGGATTTTGAGGGTTTTTTTTCTTTTGGTAGATTCCTCTTCTCTTTTCTTCCCTCTCCCTCCCCCCTTCCCCCCCCCCATCACATAATGCACTTTCATCTCTCATAGCTCCAAACCTCTTCAGAAGATCCTAGGAAAGTAGGGTAGAAGAACTGTCTACTTTTGATGCCTCCAGAAATATTTTTTTCCCCCCAAAGCTGAGGCATTAATAAAATTCATCTCAGAAATGCAGGAATAAGTATGGCTAAATATTTTCATATTTACACTCGAAAATAAGTGAGTAAATACATTATCCAGCATTAGTTCTAATGCAGAACTCTTCAGTATACACTCACATCATTTCTATTTTGACAAGAACCCTTACAAAAGAACTTTTCATTAAATTTGCTTTAATTTCCAAGTTACGTTGCCAGAAAGTCCTCACCTAACTAAAGCATTATATACCTAATGTCATTTTCACTATCCAACTAAGTTACCTCCAGAAATCTGTCATACTAGACTAGGCTCCACATATAATTTACAACAAATAGAATAAAATGCCACAATCAGTCTGCAGCCAATGTCATTTCATGCTTGTTATTTAACATTGATTAATGGTAAAATCTTCCTGCATCAATCTGACATCATTACTAGCAGTTTCTGAGTTCAGTTCTTGGATGATATTGGCTTTCTCAGAACTGATGTTCTATAGTGGTACCTGTGACAGAACACTATATGTCTCGGCAGTATGAATGTATTTGAATGTTTAGCTTTGCTTGACCAAATACCTTATTTTTGAGCTTCAGCAGTGGGATAAACTTTTTTTCAGTTGTTATTCTACTGAATAAAGTCCTAAAAACAAACAAACAAACCCTCTCCTGAGCCACATCTGATACATATTCAAGTGGGTTGCGGTAATTGTTTTATCCCAGCATGCAAAAATAAGCTGTTTTTTGCCAAGGGCCCTGGTTTTTTAATCTGAGAGCTGTTAGACTGGGCAGATACTTGAATGGCGTTGTCAGATCTTTGTCTTATTGATTCAACTAACACAATATTTCCATCTATGCAGAGGAAGGAGATTCAAAAATGCAGCTGAAAATTCCTTTAAAGTTACGTAACATTTGAGGTGCCAGATACAGAACTCATCAGCTTAAACATGACAGCAACTCACTATTACAAACTGAGCTTTCTTACACAAGTTCTTGGGACAAGCCAAATCTGATCCAAGTGAAAATAGTAGATTTACTTTTCTGTGTATCTCTCATGGACACTGGATATTAAAATTCTCATGTTTTAGGCAATTGAAATGTCATACCATTTGACAATATGTTGGAGATAATAGTGCAGTGAATGAGTATTCATAAAGACATACATCAAAATACAATTAGCCTGCTAACTTCTAGAACTCTTAGCAACTGAATGCCCAGTGGGCTATAGTGACATAAAACCATAACCTCATCAGGTTATGTATTGACAAGCTCTAAACAATTCTTAGTTTGAAGATGGCATCCATTCTCCTTTGAACATGTGCCTGAGCAGACATCACTGCTGGGATAAACATCAGTGAAAAACAGCAGGCATCAGGAGGACCAAGTAACCTCAATTGCCGTTACAAACTGAAGAGGAACTCAATCAGCCCATCTGCTGCCTGAACAACTACGTATGTTCACCAGCCCTTTAACATTTTAAGTTAGATATGTAAGAGACCGTAAAACAGGAAGTTATAGAGTACAAGCAATTAACCTTACGTTCTTTACATGGCCCATTTTACATTTTCATTCTGCCAAAGGTTAAACACGTAATTAGAATTAAATCCAGCTCTTTCAGTTAAGATCTGGGGGAAAAAAAAGTTAGATTGATGCAACTAAATGGAAAATGTCATATTGTGCTTTGCTCACAAAATTGCTATAGAATGAAAAGACAAGTAAAAACAGCTCCTCCAACAGTGGTACTGGTTGAGTTCATGCAAACTTATTCAGCCCAAAATATGACCGAGTATTCCTGAGAAACCATTTGGACATCTATTCACAACTGTACATGTTAATTCAAAATACTTCAGATTTCCCTCCCCAACAAAATAAAACACACCAGACTGCCATCCTCATGCTTTGAAGCACAAATGAAATTTAGTACCCTAGAACCACAGAAATAATATCCACATGGACTTCTCCTGTATAAACAAGAATGGAACTAGAGGCTGAAGGAGAGGAATCTTTTCTATTACATTCTGGTTATTTGTTTCCCTGTTCTGAATTTTAATAACCCTGAGGACCTTTCTTTCCTCTTTTCTCACATCAAATATAACACTTTAAATAAAAGTCTAGCAAACAAAACGAAAATGAAATGTCATCTGATAACAATGAAATATTACATTAGTGTTTTGTATTACAGCTACAGCACAATGGAGCTTCTCTGAAGAGAATAAGCACCTGCAGGCTGCTAGCAAATTCAGCCCCAGGTAGTTTACAGAAACAACACTTCTACCTTAAGAAATGGGTGCCTTACACATAATTAAAGAAATTACTTTCCTTCAAAAATTAAAAGCTACACATTTTCCATCAAGGCAGTTCATTCCTAAGGAAAACTTACTTGTGAATATTCCCAGTGAACAGATGAGATATCCTGGGAAAATAGTTAAAGAAGAGGACATGAGTCCTCGCTCAGACAATCTCACATACAGATTCAGGGCGAGACTGGCCACAACAGAGAGACAAAAAACATTTTATGAACAGAACACACAAATGCAGGGAAAGAGAGGCATCACTTCATGCTCTGCATGCAGGTCTAGGCACCACAATGTAAGAAGTACATAAAACTATTGGAGGACAATGAAGGGTCTGGAGGGCAATACAGAGGAGGAGCAATTGAGGCCCCTGGGTTTGCTCAGCCCAGAGCAGAGGAGCTGAGGGGAGGCTTGTGGCCCTACAGCTCCTAATGGGGAAGAGAACAACGCTGAGCTCTGCTCTGTGTGACAGCATCAGGGCCCAAGGGAATGGCATGGGGCTGTGTCAAGGGAGGAGCAGATTGAATCAAGCAGTTTTTGCTAAACGTCTTGATCTATGCAAATGCATAAAGCTCACACATACCTGTCCTATATCTATTAACTGTCTTGTTCCTTGTCCTAAAGGTATTATACGCTTCAAAGTTATACTTCTTTCAAGCACCAAAAAAAGCCATTTCCAGTTCGTTAACTGGGATGATATTCTTAAGAAAAGAGTGCCTATAAGCCTGTCACTTGTGACCTTTAGCAGCCATCAGATGATAATAACTTCTGCCTGCTTGCTTTGGCTAAATTTACTTTAAGCCCTGTAATAGGAAGTCAGAATTACAATAATGCTTCATTATGCCACATAGCATGTGCGATCTTTTATGCCGTGCAAAATAGAAACTGAATTTGAAATGGAATTTGCCAGGAGAAATAACAAATTTAAAAGTCAACATACAACACAAAAGGGCACATGTTTTTTGGGGAGCGGGATGGAATATGACCTTTGAAAGCTCACTTTCCCTTTCTTATTTTAATAAATAAACACTCCAAGTAAAACAGTGGTGCTTTAAAGTTTCATTACTATTAGCATAAACCCCCAGTGTGGTTTTCCTTGATTTTCCTGCTGTGCCTAAACACTATACATGAGTTTGAGAGTACAGAATTCTTCTTAGGAATTGAAGGGCAAAACCAATACTTCTAACCATACCATTTCAATCATTTATTGCAGATTATAAGATCTGCCTAACGATCCTGTGTTTCCACACATCCAAGTTACAGCTAGACTCTAGCAAACAGATTCTTTTCTAGAATCTTTCAGAATGAGTATTTCGAAAACCAATCTGTTCCACTCTAAACTGTCCCTGACAGGTACATGAAGACATTGCTTCTTCCACATTTACTGATAAAAGCATAACCACAAGAGTACATACAGACAGTAAATAATAACATACCTAGCGTTGCTTGGTTGCATACTTTTTTCTGTATTGCCAACTTGCTGCGGAAGGCAAAACTAAACAGCAGCAAGTAGACTCAGATCATCCAACTGAACAGCAATGTTACATTGTCAACAGCTCCAAGAAGCAGTGCCAAGAAGGGTATAGGTTCCTTTCTCTCCCTTCACCCCCCAGTAAGGAGGAAAAAAAAAAAAAAAATACAGCAATTGAAAAATCTCCAAATGCATGTTGTAGAACTTGGATTCTTGAACCAGAGAAGATAAAATGTTAGGCAATTCTAATAAATATTTTTTTTTGAAGTGTTTCTTGATGTTTTGTTCAAAATTTATTCTTCACAGACTGTAATGAGCGGATGAAGAATATCTAAGTGGCATTTTCTCTTAGCTTCTTTGAATACTACATCAAATTACTTTTTGAAGATAATACTTAAGTCACTTTGGGGAAAAAAAAAATTAAATATTTTGCATTTATTTTGGGCTGTCTGGCAGACCGAAGAGGCCTGCCTGCCTATTTTTAAGTTTGCTATACTGCAATGTTCAGTTTCTTCCATCAGAGCAATTTTATTCTTTATAGCTGGTAGTATTAGAGTTGCCAGAAAGATAACAATGACAGATTACATCCTTAAAGATAAATTACTTTGTTGTAGCAATAGATATTATACTTTCTAAATGGAAATTGACTTACTGGTGAATAAAAGAATTTAACCTTAATTACCTTCTGAATATCATCACTATTTGTCAAAAAGAAATGAAACTGGTCAGAGGTAATGGACACTCATAAGCGCGGTATGAGTAAGACCATAATAAAGGCAATGAAAGCGGTTAATATTTAGCAAAAGGTTTATGACCTAGGTGTAACCCTTGGTGTAATAAGTACAGTAAAATAAGGTAGTATATCAGCATAGTCTTCCAATGAAAGATTAACTTGAACCAATACCTGACTCTAGTCTTCCCTGGGACAATGCAGCTAGATTCTTGTAATTTCAAAACATCTCTTTTTTCCTATTTTTTTGTGTCAAGATTAGTTTTTTCCACTTTTGCCACACTGGGTCACCCATCTTAAACTGCAGCTTATGATGACTTATTTGCCCATCAACTGGTTTTCCAAGCTCCCAGAACAGTAGACAAGCTATACTAGTACTCATTATGAACAACTCTACAGTCCAAAATAAACAGTAGCTTTGCCCTTTCCTGTTTTAGGTAACTCTAGAAGTGGTGTCATATGAAAATGTCTGTAAGTCATCAGGTTTCCTAATGGAAAGAAGATACTGAAGACATCTTCCAGATTTAAGCTATTTTCATCCCTTAGTCAACACAGCCAAACAGCCAACTGTTTCATTACCATCTTCTGTGTTATTTTAACTGTCTTTAATAGCACGAGGCAGTACATGTTCATTTTGCTCTTTGGAACTTCTAATCTAAGCATGCCTACATATATAAAAACAGTAATTACTCTTTATAATAACCACGTGATGAAGTTCCATTGTTTCATTACCTATTTCACTTAATGATAGAGCACTAGTTCTTTTTCTTCAGTGAGAGAACCACTAAAATTATGCAAGAAGAATTTGTTATCGCTACTATAGCCCAAGTCCTAGCAAGTATTTTACCCAATACTCCGGCATCTTCAAATTAGCTAGTCTACTGATATGATTAGAACTTGTGAATATCTCGAAACAAACAATCCTCGTGCACTGTACTGAATTACATCTTGTTATAATCAGTTTTGAAGGCAACCTTTTTATAAACTGTACATACACCTGAACTGCCATGTTCCCCACTGTGACATGAATGGCATCCAAGTCAATGTATACAAAGGGGTACTTTTTATTGTTAATAGGTTCATCAGATATTAAACCAAATCCTCCTGCCTTGGTGAGAATTCCAAGATGATCCCTGACAGCAGAGAAGTACTAGGCAAAACTCAAAATAAACAGATGAGAGATGAATTCAGGATATCACTGAAATAGTGACTAACGTCAGGAACCTGAGGGAGCTAGTACTCAAACAAACAGCTGAGAAAAAGGAATATGAGAGGGACATTTCATCTCAAGTCAGTATTTTAGAAAGAACAAGATTAAAGATGGAGCTTTAGGAAGAACTGGATCCCAGCCTAAGAGAGCTGTGTGCAGAACTCATAGTTAACTTAATTTGATAATCAAGTAGTGAAAGGGAACTGAGGAAACAACTTAAAATTAAAACTACAAACTGCCACAGAGCCATATGTTTATTCCTTTCTAATAACTAAATATTTCTAAATACAACTACTTTAATAAATTGTTCACTGGAGTAAAATAAATTCACTTTTTGCTTTTATTTTAAAGGCTGCCCAGACTTCACTGGTAGTTACAGCATGTTAGCAGCAGTCATTCTGTCCTCTGGAGAACAATCCTAAACAGAGCTATCAGCTCATCTTCATGGGACATCAGGCATCAGCTGAAAAACCAAGGATCATGTGAGACTGCAGATAGTCCCACTCTAAATTACTTGGATATTTTTTTTTTTTTTTTAATAATTTCCTATACAGGGATCAGGTTTGGAAACAGCATCACTTCACAACCAGCTTATTTTTGATGTGTAGTGAGACACAAGCAAGTTGTTCTGAATCTCTCAAGCCTCAAAAAATTTCCCCAATTTCTCTGAATTCTTTTCCTGGAAGAATTCTGTCAGATCATTCCACTATCTCATTCCAAAATTACTATTACTGTCATTACAACAATATCACAATAGTCCTTGACAGAGCATAGTAAAGCAGCATAGAAAGCTGTCTATCTATCTGCCTAGGCAGGGAGAAGGCTACATTCACATTGACAAAGTAAAATGATGCAATTGCACAGTCTCCCCATTGCTCGTATTTTTTAGAGCCTCTCTAAAATCCAGGTTATACTTTTTATCCAGAAATCTTTCAAAGGCGTGATTTAGGCCAATATGTTAACAATGCATTAACATGTTTTTAGTTTGGCTTGCTCCCAGGACTTTCAGTTCATTTCAGAATTCTTTTCAGGATGGGTATTTTCCAGGAGAGGAATGTTTTCCATTACATATTAAAATCCTTAATCAATATGCAGGGTGCTCTTCACGCAGAGTCCTTCAACTTAATTGGTTAGTTTGAAATGCACCTTTCCTCACTTTCACACCCTACTAGTCACATTTTCATTTCTCTTCCTGGTAAATTTAAATACAAAAGAGCAAAACACAATTGAGAATTATTTGTATTCAAGCAGCTTCAGTAAAAATTCTGTACATTTTCCATGTGAGTTGCTCCCTAATCTCAATCAAAATGCACACAGAATAAATAGCAGACCAAGACGTATTTTTCCCATGCAGTAAAATAGATTGAAATGCCTTTGGGAAATCAAGCATCAAAGTTATGAAAAGACACCCTAGAATAAAAATTCAATGTTTTACCATTGCTTTTAAAGGTATTTGTAAAATTGAGAACATTGCAATCTTCTATACAAATTTCATTTTAGTAGAACATCGCTATAATATAGGCCACATAAGTTTGCTGAAATAATTTTGTTTGGGCATTTTAGATGAGAATAAAGCCCTCATTCAAAAAACATCAAGCAGTGAAGAACCCGCCAAAACAACTCACAGTGCGCTCCCCCATGGCTGGGAGGTTGGAACAGAATTATCTTTAAGATCTCTTCCAACTTAAGTCTTTCTATAATTCTATATTCTTCCTTTGGCAAGCTTCACTTACTGTTCAAAGCATCTTTTCTAGCCTGACTTTCATAGGTTACAACAGACCTCAGGAGGTCACAGCCAAAGCAGGGAAGGCTCTGAGATTAGAAGAAGTTGCTCCTTGCTTTTTCTAATCTGGTCCTCAGCACATGCAAGAGTATTACACCTCTCCAGGCAGCCCTACTTGACTGCCCTCCTAGGGAAATAACTATCTCCTCATATCCACTCAGAACAGAATATAAATTTCTTCTAAACTTTACCCAGCAGTCCAGATCAAAATAGGCTTGTTTTTTTTCTAATAAAGAAGACATTATTTCACCCTCTCTATTTACCAAATGCAAAAGAACAAAACTTTTCTTTCAGTCCTCTCTTTCTCATGTTAATTTTCCTTATTCATGAGTCAGCTAATTTCAGTTCAATAGAATGACTACAAACCCTCCTCTACTTGCTTCTCAGACCAAAAGTTCTCTTTGAATGGTTATTTACACTGACAGAAAAAGCTGCTCCTGGGTATTTCTGAGATGTAGGTTACCTTACAAAAAGAAACACTGATCACTGCTAAGTGTCTGTATGCTACTCTGCTATAAAGTTTAGTTTCCCCTGTAAGTATCAATGCAGTCAAAACCAACCCATTTTGCCTGCAGTCGATAACTGACCCAGCTGAGGTTTAGGAAGAAACTTTTCACTGTAGAATATGAAAATTGCTTGCTCATATGAAAGCTCACTAGCCAGAAAAGCATAACAAAGAATTACAAAGAGTGAAAACATCATTTAAATCAAATGAGTTCCAACCGTGATTTCCACCAGTTTATTCATTATACAAATTTTCTAGCAGTTACTATGCGCGTATTTGAGATTCTTTCTAAATTGTTTCAGGTTTTAAATGACTGCACTTCTTCTACCCTTGTCTTGGGTTACCATTAAGCAAGGAATTCAATTTTCAGCCTTATTTGGCACAAGCAGTCTCAATACAGAAGTTACTGAAAGCATCTAAGTGACATAATGACTAAGCAGATCTCAGACTAGCTTCTTGAAACAGAGCTGTTAAGTTTTCTTAGACAAACCTAGTTCATGATGCAGCCAACCTCATTCTTTTGTTTTCCTTAAAGACCCCTCTGTATTCACAAATCAAACTCCTAAATTAGGTTTCAGTAACTACTACCCAGTCAAAGGGATTGAGATGGAAATGTTGCTTCTGTCATTCTTCTCTACCTTAACCAAGGCAATTCTTTCAACAGGCACAGCACTGCGTTCTTGAGAGCCACATGAAATTCTGAGAAGCTTGTGGAAACTAAATCAATCTTCCTACAATTCTAGACTGTTTAAAATTGCTCCATAAGCAATGTAAAGAAGCCTTTGTTCGCAGTTAGCCAACAGTACTTATCAATGATATTCATTTGACAGACTGAATTATTGAACTAAGAAGGTGATTGCAGAGGGGTAGACAAAACCATCTGGCCACTAATTGCAAACTACCCAGGAAGAAATTAATGGATGTTCCAGGTGCCCATATGTTACAGATATTATGAATTTAAGCACTTATTTTCCTAAGTCTTTGTGCTCCTTTATCATTCAGAACCAGTACTTCCACTTGCACTATAACCTTATAAATTATCCATTATTTTTTCTACAACATCCCCACAGTGCACAACATTCTGTTGCTTTCCAGATTCTTCACTTTTTAAAACCAAGGAAAGAAGATCTTCAAAATCATACTGTCTAAACTACATTTTGGTTTTTACTAACATTGAATCTA
The DNA here is from genome assembly GCF_019238085.1 of Lagopus leucura. Lineage (NCBI taxonomy): Eukaryota > Metazoa > Chordata > Aves > Galliformes > Phasianidae > Lagopus > Lagopus leucura. The sequence goes on along the minus strand of NW_024962278.1, from coordinate 4,945,748 downwards.
ATACACATTTGAAATAATATTTATCTAACTTACAGGAGTCATTCCCTACAATACATGCATTTGTAGATTTTGATTGTGGGCTTTTTTTTTTTTTTAATGAATAACTACCATTGTGCAAGCTTTGACATGCCAAATTAATGGTGATTTGTTTGAAAGCCTTTTTAAAGAATACCCGACTCATGGGTGTTCATGTATCCTGATCTCCATCTGAAATTTTAGATAAAATTATAAACAGGTACTCAAATTGATGAGATAGTTTTTCCTGAAGTTTCAAATGAACTTTTCTGTATAATGACAAAATCCTATAAATCAACAATTAGCCAACACTTAGAGTCCACAGGGCGTTTTTGGCTTTCACTTTAATTGCATTACTGAAACCAAATTATGTCAACAGTTGTAATAGAAATAGTATATTCACTGATCAGCTTGATTTTTAAAATCCTCTCTACACAAAAGGACATGATAGAGACTGATCTTTGTATTTATGAAATCTCACGTTTCATAGTTAACTCCTAACAGTTAGTTATGCCATAGCACTTTTTTTTTTTTTTTTAGATTACTGTTAATAAATCTGTTTGCAAAAGCTCTTCTTTTTTCATGGTGATTCATAACACTAAAATTCTTTCACAGTTACTAGTTCAGTGGCCTGCTGCTTACAAATGGCAGGGAATTTCATTATGCACTGACTGTACCTGACAACCCAGAGAAACCTCTTTTACACAGAATTGTTTGCCTGAACATACAGTGAATCAACATCTCCTGTGCAAGCGCTGGAGGAACAGAAACACATTTCAGAGAGTAGCACTGAAGCTGCATTTAGCATAGAAGTATTGACAATGTCATGTCAAGGAAAAGAGAATGAAAGATAGAAGAAGATTAACCCAGAGGGAACCACAAGTCAACATCTTTCCTGCAATTGGAAAGAGAACAGAAGGATCAGTCTCCACAGCCACTCAAGTTGCAGAGCACTCTTGGCAAAAGAAAACCTGGTTTAGAACAATTCTGAAAATGTATACTTCAGGTCAAAATTCCCTACTTTTTTTTTTTAGTTTATTCTCTTCCAAACTCAGAAATTTTTGGTAGTGTGTATATATTCTACTACAAGCAGCTCTTTTCAAAGTATGTGATGTGTCTATGGAGTTAGCATCCCATTTCTGTTAAGACATCATATGCAGCTGCAAAGCAGATGAAATTTCATGCAATATTTTTTGTTTACTCAACAGGAAGATGGAAGCTTTCCTCATTTAAACTACTTTATGGGCATATTCTTCAAAAATCTACTTTTGCAGAGAAATATAGTTAGGATGTGTTATTTAGCAAGGACAAAACATCACCTACTACCCAATCCTATATGACTAAAATGTTTAATGGCTTCACAAATTACGTAAATAATTAGGCGTATCTAATCAAATATGAACTGCTGAAATACCATTTTTGAATCTTGATATAAGAAACACTGAATCTTAACAGTTTTTCTGAAATTTTTTTCCTAATCCAGAAGCTAATCTAGGTCATGTAGAACCTCCATGTTTCAAAGTTAATTACACAGACTGCACTCAACTAAAGGAGAAAGTCTTCCCTGTGCAACATCACTCTCTAGAAGGTGACTACTATAACCATTTCTAAAATAAGCATTTATTTAGTAAATAACATTTTTTGACAGTGTAATTAAAGTCCTAATTAAATATCCTAATTTAAAAAAAAAAAAACAACAACAAAAAAACCTACAACAACAGCAAAATAAACAGGAGAAGAGGAAGACAAAAAGATAATAAACAGAGAAAAATAGCCAGAATGCTCCAGTACATGAATCTTGCCATGGTGAAATCATCTTTTCCAGTTCATCTGGAAATCTGAAGTTAAGCCATATGCACAAAGCGACCAGAGAAAATGGTGTGATTCTCTTAAACACAAGTTATATTTAGAAATCCGGTGATGAACAATTCAAGAAAATTTGCTAACTTACATGGACAGCTTCAGAATAAAATTAAAACTGACTACAGAGAAAGCTTTGCAGATGAGTTAACATCAAGGACAATTTATCAGGTTTTGGTGAGTATATAAAACTTAAGACACATTGTATTTTTTTGGTTTGTTTGTCCTCCCCTCCTTCAAGGTCTACTCTCCTTCCAGATTC
>NW_024962278.1:4741483-4938120 GCF_019238085.1 Lagopus leucura | reverse complement strand
GAATCTGGAAGGAGAGTAGACCTTGAAGGAGGGGAGGACAAACAAACAAACAAAAAAACCACAATTTTTTTTTTTATTATTAATAAATAAATCAAGGTAATTCAGCCCTTTACAAGCATACCAGATGACCACCCCCACACATCCATCCTGAAGTGCGACAGCTTGAACTCCACAGCAAGAAGCACTCTTAAATTGTCACTCAAAATGAACTGTTCGGTGGCCTTCTCTACAAGTATTTGATGTACCTAATCCAAGTGTACTCGAAGCCACATGGAACATACTGGACTTGAATAATAGTTTCTGTAATACTTAACGCTAGCACGAAGAAAGAATGATAGCTGAAAACAACAAAAATTTCCATAGGATCTAAGAATGTTGAATTCCACGATTTTATTCTACAAGTTACATTAACTGCTCAACAGTTGAACTAAGAAGTGATACAAAATCCTCTGTAGTTTGTTCATTCAAATTAAGATTTGAATTGATAGATTACGACTTGCTGAAGAAAACACTACACAAGAACTATGTTTTTCTTAGCTCAGTCTTACAGGGAACTGAGACAATGGAGTTAAAGCACTTTACAGTACAAGAAAGCTGAAGATAGTCTACTTTCGTGGTCTTATGTCACTTCAGATAATTCTTGTCACAGATTCCTATATGACAAGCAATATTAAAATAACGTCCAGGATGTACATAACAGGCTAAGATTAGGAGATGCTCAGATAATACAAAAATACTCACTGCTACTTACTACATCTAGACAGTCTATTCTCAACCTACCTGCAAATAGTCTGCAGCATTCAGTAGACAGAAATTAATAAGAACCCAGAACCTGACCACAAAAATAATTCAGATGTTAATGTATAATAAGTCAATTCAAGAAATGAGAAAGATTTTATTTCTTACTTAAAATCAGCAGACACTTCTCATAACTTTCCAACAACAGCAGACACCACATGTATGAAATAACACATGCAAATAAAAGCAGTATGGAGAATAAGAAAGCAACCTCTATCATCAGTTCTTAAATATCACAAGTATATAACTATAAGATCAATTGCAAAAAAATGAGGAAGGTAGGAATTTAATATTTATAATATTCTCATATTCCTAATGAGAGTGTAATTCTTTATAGTGCTTTTGCTTCAAAGAATCTCTCTAGCTTGATTTTAATTAGTCTCAAAAGGAGGTTTTCATTGAATAGGAAATTCTCAGATGACAAAACAAAAGAGGAGAGTCAGCATAAGTTAAGTGAACTAGAACCAGCATTGGAAGACAAGCTGAGTGTCTACTGGACAGGTTTGCCAATATCTCAGCAATTCAATGTCACTTAATGCAGAAGCATGCAGCAAGTGTCTCGTTATATTAAGGCGTCTGTCTCCTCTGAAAAAGTTACTGACATTTGGCTTGCGTACAAAGCAAGAAACTTTTAGCAACTGCTGAACAGTTTTGGTTTTGTTTTAAGAAGGATTTGGAATTCACACTGCAATGGATCAAATGTAACAAATAGAAAGTCACGAATCACTTAGCACTTTGGCAAAGGAGGGGCCATTGGAGAAGGGCGGGTGAAAGGTAACTAAGGAGAAAAAAATTCCTACCCAAGGAACTAATTTTAATCTCATTAGCATTTTCTTGTCCCTTGCATATAACATTCGTGCTCAGTTTTTGATATACTGCCAAGTAAGGGCCTTCACAGAAGTGAAAACATGGCCTTCCATTTCAAGACCCTTTTATAGATACTGAGGAACACGTTTTCACTTAAACATCAATGTCAGATGAGAACTACTCATTTCCACAGAATTAACTGCAGATCGACACAATAGCACAGCCCATTTTGTAACTGTTTCAGCAAATGAGGTATTGATTCTTAAGGCTATGATCTCCAAAGTGCCAGGTCACCCAGACACTTAATTTAATTGTATTAAAAGTATTTCTATTGGGTTTCTCCTTCTAGAAGATCATGAGAAACTTCAATTAGTTAAGAGATTTTGCAAAATGCTTAAGGAAATAAAGTAAATACAAGATGCCAGAAATGAATGTTTGAACCTCAAAGAGGCAATAATGAATACTCTGAGACAGTGTTTCTCAAGACCAACTGTTATGTAAGATCCAGTTTATTTATATTTAGGCATCACTACAATCCAATACAGAACAGTTATTTTTGAGACCAGTATTCAAGAAAAAAAAAAAACTTGCTTTGGTCATGAACTACTGAAAGAGAGCATCAGATATTCTCACTTTTTGTTCCTTATACTGGCACCATCTGAGTTACTTGCTAATTGCACAAGACATTAATAACAAGAGTATTTTCTAGAACATCGCACAGTACCAGGCAACAAAATCCAAAATAAAGATAAGGTAACATGGGAATTTGAGAAGATAGATCAATTGTGTAAAATCCTTACATTCCTTCTGCCCCAACAATGAAGACAGAGGGAACACTTTGCAGAGTTGTTCATCTGTACTGTGCATGTTCCTCACCCATTTCGGTTTCGTTTTCCAGAAGCACAAGGTCATTACTATCTACCCTGTGAAGCAAAACCTGCTACTTACTGATTGCCTATAAAAACCTAATGTTTGGACATCATAAGGCACACTGTAGCATATTTGTGATATACATGGTTTTTAATAACCAGCATAAACCTTAACATACGTAAACCCATATTTGCTTTATCAATATTCTTATAAACCTTCACATAAGATGTGCATAAATACCTCAGATAATCAAGCTGATACTCATCTCTATGGAATAGACTATGAAGAACTAGACCAGCTCAAAACCAGATGTACATTTTTATGTTTTGAAACATACAAGAGATAGAAGTGCTTTTGCCCAAGTTATTTCCATCCTGGCCTTAAAAACCCTTAATTTTTTTTCACTTGTAAAACATTTGTACTGGGTCATACCTTAAAAACTGCCATAAGCCGTAGACAACGTGGTTGCCGAGAGGGGCTAAAAGCTGTATCTGGCTATATGACACATTTAAAAAAAAAAAAAAAAAAAAAATCATTAGAATGACCAAGTTTGAAATTATCAGACCTAATCATATGTATGCCCTAGTGGGAAAAAAAAAAACCAAACACCAACACAACACAAGCAAACAGACTCCACACAGTTGAGTTCAGAAGTATTCAACTCAGAAGAGAAACACTGATCACACCTGTTGATTCTATGATTGCTATTCCAAAAACATTTACTATCTCGACAGTAGAAATAACAACAGTTCTCTTCAATTGTCCCACATGAAACAGCATGACTTCCAGTAAAATAAGGAAAGAATATTTTCCTCGTGTATACCCTTAGCTATTTTAAGGCACACTAGATGTTTTATATGCAAAAGCAAGAAATATTATTACATTTTACTTTTCTAAATAGCAGAACTCTGATAGTAAAAGCAACATATTTTTCTACGCACATTCCTTATAGTGGTTCTGCATACTCCACTTTCCTGAAGAGTTTCTTACTCCCTCCCCAACAAGGTGAGTTTTCAAGTAAATAAAAAAAATACCTCTGATAACATACAAAACAGACAAAAAGAAATCACAAAATAACAATAATTCACCACGTACTCTTCATTTTCCTCTTCACTAATAAAGAAAAAACTTATGCTAAATCTTTAGTTTTCATCAAAATAGCTTTTATTCTTATTTTCAAGAAAACTTCTTCCTCAAAAGACATACTTACCCAGTCAATTTATTTATATACAACAAAATGGTATGGGTTAGAAGAGGCTCTTACAATCATCAAGTTCTAACACCCCCAGCTACAGGCCAGGACATCTGCACTAAACCATGTTGGTCAAAGCCCCCTCCAATAGGAGATTGAGCTTAATTAACATTACTTTCAGCTGTGTCATCTATCAAACCCACTATTTGCCACTTAAGTAAATTGCTACATTCTCACTGGTACTGTCTCTTTCAGAGAGAAGAAACAGCCTGTATCCTAGAAATAAAAGTTGAGAAATGACTTGAGAAAAACATGGCTTTTCTGACAAAAGAGACAAAAGAGACTACAAACCATTTTTTTCCACAGTAGGACCATTCAACTTCCCTTTACGACAATAAAGCTTCTTATGAGCCTGTCATCGTGCCTTGAGCAGGGTGCTGTCATAGAATGGCTTGGATTGGAAGAGACTTTAAAGATAACCTAGTTCCAACACTTTACTGCTTATTGTTTGATATCTAGCTCATGTACAAGAGACTTAAACAGAAAAGGAGAGTCCCAGTTTTGGTATTTCTCCTCTCTCTCAGGTGCTTGGAGTTGCATTCAACAGACTGTTCTAATCTGAATGTCATAGCCTGTTATTCAGAAGATGATGGTGAAAGAAGAAATATTAATACTGAAGTATTTTAAAATAATTCAAAGCTGAATGAGTTTCACCACACAAAGGAACATGACTGTAGCTCAAATATTTAAGGCATTTCTTTGAAAAATGAGGATTTTTGAGTCTTCCAGTTCTCCTCCCCAAGAAAGTGTCTATTTTTATACACTGTCAACTGAATTTTAAATATTATATAAAAGTATAAAAATTATATAAAAGTAGTGTAGGAAACAACATCTTCTGTTTAGGCAGCCTGAACTAATGTCCTAACTATATAATTTTTATTCCACTTGTGACTCTGTAAATCTTATGTTCTCTTTTGTACAAATGAACCTCAACAGAAGCGGAGGAGCCACCAAGAACCTGTAGACTAAAGGCTTAATTGAGCAAGGTATTTAAGTTAGGAGCTGCCATCTAGGTGTTCAGTGTGGAATAACACTTTATAATACTTCAGTGAGAAATCAGATAATTATCTAGGTATTAAGGACTTCATAGTCATTCCTCTTTTCGTGCCTATGAAATTTTTAGGCAAGTTTTCTAATAGTTCTATACTGAGAGTGCCATTCTAGATGTCTAATGTGCATACACACAAACAGCTGAACAGCTGAAGCACTGGTGTGAAGTATAGGACATGAATTTATGAGCATCTATTTCCCAAGTTCTTTTGATTTGCATGCTCACCTTTCCACATTTTCAACCTTTTATTCTCTTCTGCATCCCTCTCAGGCATTCAAGATCTGTTGCAAAATGTGCACTGAGAGAATTTTTATCTAATAAAACCCTAAGTAGACAGAACACGCTCTTCTGTTTTTAGGCCCATCTCTCATCTGCCTACCCTTTTCCTTTTCCTCCTTCCCCTTTCTCAGGGTGTGGGTCTGTTAGAACCTGCCCCATTAGTCAGAACGAGGCCAAACAGGCCTGTAAACCATTAACAGCCCCCTGGTCCTTTTTTCTCCCTTTTTTTCGTTCCTCCAGCTGTTGGGTCTGCTGTCCCCCTGTCACAGACACAGACTGATCTAGAGACAACTCTGTGACAGGCCCAAATTCAGCCAAAACTTCTTCCAAGCCTCTGGAAGTTCACTGAAGCTGAGACCAACCTTCAAATCAGGCCAGAGGGAAAACTTTTCCTGCTCTGCTTCTGATTTAATGTAGCATTAGAGAAAGCACATGGCAGAAGAGATCTGGGGAGTGAACAGCCTCTGAAATGCCATGTTCCCATTTGATCAGAAAAAGCAACTAACGGCTGAAGAGGACTTTAATTGCAATATCATGTAGTGGCCAAGATGATAATAGTTCATATTCACAGTCTGACAGTGTAGTGCTGGTTTGAAACAGAGGTTCACAGAAAAGTTCATTTAATATAAATGACTAAATATCTTAGGGTCAGGGAGACAAACAGGGAAAGTCATTTTAAAAAGTATCCAACTTGAATTAAATCTTTCATCTGAAACTGGTGAAGGTTTTTCTTCATACTTTAGACATAACAAGACTTCCACAGAGTTCATAAAAAGGGTTTAGGTAGTGTTAGATTTTACACTAAGAAACTTAATATAAACTATACACTGGATTTCAAAACGTCTTTGTTTCTCACCACCAAACTCTATTTTAATCAGTCACAGACCAATGGAGATGGGGAGTGAGCAAGAGGCTGGCTGGGCTCCTTGCACCTGGCCATGGTCATGCTGCTACAGCCCTCTGTGTGGCATCCAGCATGGGATTGGAACCCTAGCTAGCCAGGCACCCTTGAGCTGGGTTGAACTCAGCCCATCACACAAAGCACAGCCCATACAGAACTTGTCCTTTGACGAGGAAGGGAAAATACATACATTTTTCAGCTAGGTCCATTAGGCTGACTTCTGGCCATTTATGAAGTGCTCTGCTGGTGACGTGCAGTGTTATATAATTATCTAGATCAGAACACTGAGAAAAAGATAGGCAAACTTTGGTATTTTCATGCCTTTATTAAATACAGAGGCCAACAGCCTATTTATATCAGATGTTTATTATATATCACAGTACATACCAATGTATACACTAATGTATATACTCTGATTAACTTAAGCTAAATCATATAGATATTGCATGACTTTCAGTAGAAGATATGGCAAAACGTTTTCTGGGGTTTTTTTTGTGACTGACTATAGGGATAATACTGAAAAGAAAAATTGGTCATTTACAGTACGGTGCTCACAGTAATACAGCACACAGCAGGTAAGATAACCATGTTTCTCTTGTGCTTGCCCTAGATACAATCATAATCCAAAGTTTCAGTTAGGTGCACACAAAAATACATAACATGCTCTTCTCCCATTTGATGCTGCTCTACTTTGCAAAGCTCTACACATCCTTGAGTTCAGGTAGACTCCGTTCTGCCAAGATGCTCACATGTTAAGATTTTTGAACATGCACAGACAATTGCTGTGGAGTTGGTTGTGGCTGCAGAAGTCTTCTTATTGGAAACAGTTTAGTGGATAGGGCCAAGGAAAGCATTGCATTTTCTTTGTAAGCTCTGAAATCTTCGTAATTTTTTTCTGATCAAATGTATCTTCAGTTCTTATCCCAGTCCCATCATCTTCTTACACTTTTGGTACTGAAAAACCACAGATATACTGCATCTGCAATAAATAAATAAATAGACAAATAAAATTCATTTGCCTGCTTTTCCCCCGCATTTTTTTTTTTTTTTTTTTTTTTTGCTGGTAAATTCTTCAGCAGTTATTAATGGTCTCTGTGTTTATACTGCACTGTATCTTAAAATTTGTACCTTACCTCTAGCCAGTATGGATTAAAGGGTTGATGTTTCCTCAGTAGTCAACTGTAAAGCCATGAAGTGGATGTAAAATACTTGCTTTTTTTTTTTCTCCTCTTCTTTTATTTGGAAATAGAAGTTTTTAAATGCAGTTAGTCAATAATCATTATCTCATATATGTAGTTACATTAAGGGTAATGATCTAGAAAAGCACTGTTCATAACCAGGCTTTCTCAACAAGAAGGTTTTGCTGCAAAATAGGCAATTAATCTTCAAATAGACCATGTAAAACACAGGTGTTCAGTGACATGCAGATTGGTGTTATCAGTATTACAAAGTCTTTTTTCATAGCATGTTGGAACCAGTAAGGAAAAGAGATAATGCATTTGCAGTTTTCCATTGGAAGGAGATCGATGTCTTTATAAATAACTTTTTCTTCTGAAGACAACTCTTCATGCATCATGAAAATTCTAACATTAGAATCTGCTAATCTGAATGGAAAATGCAGCCTAAAATCCTAAAACAAACCATCTGTGTCCATGTGCTCAGTCATTCACAAGTTTGAAATCTACATTCCTACTCTTTACATATGAAATGAAATAACATTTAATTAAATAAAAAATAAAACAAAATAAAATAAAATAAAATAAAATAAAATAAAATAAAGGAACAAAATCTTCATATATGAAATGTATTAAATGATTTGAAGAAGTTGCTGCTTAATCTGCTTTCTGCTGTTTAAAGGCCACTACTTATCTCTGGGAAGTACTATTTTCCACATTAATACCTTATTTCACTTGGATGAAAAGCAAACAGTATCCAAAAATGAAAAGAAAAGATGTTCCAGATTGAGGAATTATTGACAAATGCATAACTACGCTACAAAAATCAAAATAATTTCACTAGACAGAAGCTTTGAGGCCTTCTTAGTGTTATGGCTTAACAACATACCAAGGAAATACCTTGTAAAAAAAGTGAAAAATGCTACTAGCAATTTCTACATCTGACCTTGCAGTTTTCCTCAGTCCATTTGGGTACCTCATGGACACAGAGACAAAGCCTATTACAGTCCGTAACAAAAATAATCCAGTTGGCTGAGAAAGGAGTAAAAGCATCGAGTCCTGAACATGAACGCACACCCAAACTACTATTTAGTTGTATATAATGAAAGATGTCTCTGTGTCTGGGAATTTGAAGGAAATCTCCCTATATTCCAAGAGAGCCTGGAACAATAATTTGTTTTATTTCATTGCCAAAACAGCTTCTCAGCTGGAAAAAACAGGCAATGCACTATTTGAGTTGATAAACCTTGCCAGTGCCTAGCAGCAAGGAGAAGACTTGCTACCTTCTAGGAAGATTATCATTTCAATTTTCTTTTCCTACTACTTTCAGCTATGCTGATTTGCTGCTTTCATTTCATATAAGAAGAAGAGGAAGGTGGTTCTTTTCAGAATAATACATTTGCTGACTTTAATTCTTTAATACTCTCTGTTCTTTGTCATAACATAAATGCTTTTTCCTCTGTCAGAAGGTGTCAGCAGAAGTCAACACAGCAGGTGTGGGGTCCAATGGTCTTTTGCAACTTTCAGAATGTTACTAAAATTTATTTTTAAAAGTTCAAAATTTCTCTTCTGCTTTCCCTATCTAAATAACGAAATAAGCTGAAATGCCACTCTGTCCTAGAGATGTTGCCATGTTCAGAGTATTAGAGATCAAATTGTCTAAGCTTTGACATCTAATCAACAGCACTTAACAGACTTGAATGCAAAGCAGAAAACACTGATTTTAAGAATTAAATATTCTTCTGACCGTATGTGTGGATTACACTCTGCCAAATAAGGAATATCAATCTTAGAAGTTATCCTTGTGATTAAAAGGACTAGCTCCAGCTCTTCAAATGTTTGACACTGCTTTAAAGATGTGCATTCATCAGCAGTCCTACTTTCTAAAATCACTCTAAGAACTGGTCACTACTTAAAAAAAAAAACAACAAACCCTTAAGAGAAATTAAATTTATGCTGAGATTTTAAATGATGGATGTTGAAAGACATATGTACAGAGCACTAAGTTCACACAAACTCAAGACTTCAGCCTGAGTGATTTCCAATGCAGCCTGTTCCAGAATAAGGCCAGAAGCAGATGTTTTTTTTTAAATTTCACCTGATTAATGTCCTTTTCTAATGTATTTGTTACCTGCACAGATATCTACATGCTCTTCTTGAAGGGAAACCTATTCTGCAATGCATTTGTAATGGAGTTAGGCCAATAAAGTCCCTGATAAAAAAGGAGGGTTTGTCTCCAAAAGTGAATAATATTACAGAATACAGTATCAATTCTTATCAATACCACACACACACACACACACAAAAAAAAAAAAAAAAAAAGAAAAAAAGAAAAGAAAAAAGAAGAAAAAAAAGAACAAGCCACTGCTAGTTAAACCTAAAAGAAATCAAGGCAGAAAGAGGGAGTACTCATGTATTTTTTTAGATACAACGTCCATAAACACATTAACCTACATAAAAACCAGCATGGCAACTATCCACTATTTTTCTCAGAAATAAATATGGTTCAATTATTATCTTGGTTTCTAGATAATAAAAAAAGAAAAAAAAAAAAGGAAAAAAAAAGAAAAAAAAGAAACTTTACATTTCCTTAACTCTGACAATGCCTCATATTAACCTTTAGAGAATACTTGTATGCATCAGAGACATTCCACATAAGAAAGACTATTTTTAAAAGTCACTGACATTACTATCATTACTATCCCCTGAGAGAAGTGAGATGTTACCCGGGGAATACTCTGAAGAATAGTGTCAGACACAATAATAGCCAGTAAGAGCAGTCTGCCCTGAGCATCCACAGATTCAGGGCTAGGACTGAGAAATACGCCTTTGAAGGGTAAAATCTGGCTCTCATAAGCCTGAACATGATCTCTTAGGAAACCATTTCCGTTCCAATGACAAAAAAATTCTAATAATTTACAATAGAAAGAGTATCAGGCTCTAAATATTCACAGACCTACAGTTCTTTTAAGTGATTAGTATTTCAGACCTGGAAGGTGTACGGGTGATTTTTTGATGACTCAGTGAGGCAGAGTGACAAACATCATCTCTCCAGAGTGAAAATATGGGATGGTGACCTCGTAATCCTGAGCTCTGACTGCAGGAGGGTATTCTGGCAGGATTTCCAGAAAGGCAAAAACATTTTTCACTGCTCACATAAATTGATTATTACCCTTTGAAATTGATATTTGACAATTTTTTCCCTGTACATTTTAGCAGAAGAACTGTTGAGTATGATAGGACTAAGGTTTTCTTTGCCTGCTACCCATGGTAGCCTGCATCAGTCACAGAGTCTGAAATGAAGACCACATGGCTGACCTTGTAGAAAACGAAAAAACTCAAAGGAGATACATATATTACACAAATCCCTGTTCTCTTCTTGGTGACTGATGAAAATTGGTACATTTTCTTTCTCATGTAATTTCAAATGTCAGGGAACTTAGGGTTTAATCACTGGACTCCGTCTCATTACATGCCAAATCCCCATAAATATTTTACATCAATGTCTGGAATTCAGGCCCAAGAGAAATTCTAAGTTTTGTGTCATTGTCAATACTATTTCCTTCTTCATTACCCCCTAAACTCAATAAAATATTCAGACTAACTTCAGGATGTGGTCCAGAGTGTCTACTTGAATTGAAACAGCAGTTCTGAACCCCCTAGGTTATAAGGGATTCTGGGGATCCTTAGTCCCATCTTCTGCCCGAGGCACATTCTCAGGGCCATGTCCAGACTAGCTTTGGAAGATCCAAGGATGGAGATTTCACAGCTTCTGTCAGTCCTGTTCCAATATCGTACCACTGTTATGATAAAATAAAACATCTGCTTGCAATTTGTAATTCTCCAACGTGTCTATCATCTCTTGTGCTATCCCTGTCAGTCCTTTGAGAAAACTCTTCCTCAAATTTCAGTGTACCCTCCCATTAAGTACTTGTATATTTCCATCATCAGAGACATCATGATCCAGAGAAGGATTTCACCAAGAACTTTTTGGATTTCAGAGATTTAATACAGTCACAATCTTTATAAAAGAACCATGGAAACTCATTCCTGAAGTTTGTGGGTGACTGCAAGATTCGAAAAGAACAGCATTGGTCATCCTTCCCATATCATTTTGGATTTAGAGTGGGTGTCCTTCTGCCACCTGCTTGTCATTCAACTGAGGTCCAATTTGTTACTTGCTTTAAAAATGCACAGAATTTTGTCTTGAGTGCCAGCCCATGCCTATTCCTGGAAAATGAAAATAAAATCTCTCAAATTGCCTTTATAAGAGTCTTCCCTGCTCACAGGAACAATCAATTTCAACAACAATCTTCTTCTCTGTTCTACAGCACAGAATTCATCATAAGAAACAAGAACCTACCTGGCTTTTAGAGCATGAGAAAAGGAGAGAGATGTGATTTTTTAGGGCTAGAAAATGTCTTATCCTATAAGGTTACCCAGATATTTAGTGTCAGTCACAGGGCATGCAAGGGTGGATTTGCTCTAGTACGAATAAAATCACTCCATTAGTTCTAATGTCTTATGTAACCACTTGATCCACTTCACTGGTTGTAATGGTCTGCTGGGACAAGGTTCTGAAGTAGCATAGTGATCCCATTATTTTGTCAAGTCACACTGCAAATAGCTGCTTGTATCACTTCAGTCAAACATGGTCTGTGGTGTCTAGGTAGAAAGTCAGAAGGTAAGGCCCTTCAAGAGACGCCTTATTCTTGAAACTGAGAATCTTGGTCTGTGAAAAATCTTCCTTCTCAACATTTAATACTGAATTTAATGATACCTGTGTCCACAGACACGATTGTACATTGATTCTAAGAAACACCATGCTCCAACCTTGTGATCTTTAGTGAGCAGTTTTTTATCTAACCTGTTATCCATTATATAATGAAAGTGTTTTCTAAATGAAGACACACAGGGTAAAAGGAGGTACTACTCCTTTTAAGGGAAGTGATGGTATAAATGATCAGACAGTCTCTTCTTTTCTATTTTTCGTAAAGCAGCATTTTTTTCCTAGATATTTGCTATGATCCCTGAAGTTAGACCTTAAAGTGTAGATTTTTAAAGGCGTTAAGCACTTAAACTGAGATAAATGCTACATAAGCAAGTCTGAAGTCTATCTGCTAATTAAACTGCTTAAGTTCTTTAAATATAACAGATTTTATCATTATATCTCAGGAGACGATTTTCAGATACTGTTGATCAATAATGCTTCCTAATGATCATAGGCAAGTTTTTAAAATAATACGTTTATAATAAAAGCAGGTGCTTCCCTTAATTGGTCTATATTGATTTCTTTGATATACCTGCAGACCTGAGCAGAATGACACTTTCTGACCTTGTACTGAAAATGTGCAATGCTCATACATGTCATGGAGTTTTACTTCATGAAAGTTCCAGTCCTCTAGCACAAACTTACCTACTGACAGTTCTTCTACGAATCTACAGAAAACAAACTGAAAGGAGACACAGTGACTTGCAAAAAATATTTGCTTCATTTGCTGCTTTCTGTAATGTTTTTCTACTTAAACTGGATGTAGAATTCTTTGTAAGATTCTCAACATCTTACCAGGATTGCACGGTGTTGGAATGTATACAAGAAGACTTATTTTTTCTAACAGAAATACACTCAGACATGCCAGGTCCTTGACAAGTCTTCATGAACAGTGCTGACCCTCTGGAAAGCCTGCTTCTGCAAGACCCAAGCACTCAACCAGCAAATTTCAACCTAGCATATCCCACAGTTTTGAATCAAAAGCTAGCAATCTGCTATTATGGAAGTCAGTTATGCTGTTCAATAAAAGTGTTGTGTGACAGCAGTATGTGCCCGTTCCCTTCTGAGAACAGAGTTATGAGTCTAGAAGTCATAAGCAGGTGCTCAGCTAGCAAGAAGATTCAGTTGCATAGCTATTCATTCTAGTACACGGGACATTTACCTAGCATAGCATCTGCCAGATTGCAATAAAATGAATGATAATAAAACAAGAATTACACATAAAATATCTTAAAATAACAAAATAAAAGGACTGAAAAATTTGTATTATTCTCAAGCTCTGTTCTTCTTAATTTTACTGTTGGGATTTTTATTTTCCAAGGATAGAGGGAGATTCTATGATTAAAAAAAAAAAAAAAAAAAAAGCAAAAAAAAAAAAAAAGCTTAATGCTGTTGGAATGTATGCATGTGTACATATAAAGCTCCTGCTATTTTCTGTGAAGTGATTTTAGGAACAACCTCCAGCATTTGATAATGAGAGTACAGTTTCAAAAGAGACACCCTCTGCAGAAAGCACTGCCCAGATCTTGCTCAGTGCTGCATGAAGCAAAGCTGATACTATGAAAAGAAAGAGAACAATTTCTGTTGTTTTAATCTTGCAGACTCCCATACCTTTTGATCTTCTCTTTGTTCCCTCTTTGTGAAGCATAATTTACACTGCTTGCAATTTATTTAATTCACAGTTTGCTTATCTCCGCTGAGCAATAACGTAGAACACTGTGATGTTCCCCTGCAACTATCAGACTGTGATTTGTCTTGTTTCTAAAGACAGCATCTGTGTTTGTTTCTGTTGTACAGTCTGAATGTCAAATCACCTGTTTGTTGTCTTTTTAAAGTCAACATCTGAACCTCTAATTGCAGAGTGTTTGTTCAGTGACTAGAACACACTTTTCAGCTAACCTCTGATTTATTTCCCCTCAGATTTCATCTAGGGGCTTTGAAGGACAGTTTTGCAGCATATGTTTTGGCTTTTAATGGGTATTAACACAGTTTACATGCCAATTAATTAAAAAGTAGGCAATTCTCACAGAAACTGTTCAATATCAAAAGTCCCAGTAGCAATTATTTTCTTTAAAAAGTAGATTTATTTTTGCAGTAAGTAATTTTCTCATCTTTATAATTTAGTTTTAAACAACTGCATATCTTAACAGCACACAGTCCACTGTTCTAATCCAGCTACTGGAGAAGAATATTCTTGTTTGTGGAGACACTTATTCACAATTGTGTATTTGACTCCCACCAGGGACACACTACAGTGACAAAAGGGTAGAGATGACTTCATTACAAACCTGGTATTTTCCTCAGCTTTGAGAAATAAGGTGGAGTAATTAAAGCATCATCAGTTTGATTTCTCGGAAAAGAAACAGAAACAGCTGTTCATCCATAAAAGTCACAATGCATGGTTTACCCTTTCAAACCAGGTGCTAATCGGAGCTAAAACAAGCCCACTCTGGCTAGCAGACCACTGCAGGTGGTCAGAGCACTCACTAGATACAGTGCTGACACAGCACTGACACCAGCCTTGGCTCAATATAAGGAATGTCAAAAGCATTAACCCGGACCTGAACACACTAAAAACATTCTAACTAAGGCCACATTGCTCTAACCTGCACCACAGACAACACAGAGGAAATCAGTGCATTTGGCTACCCCCAACCCACCTCAAACTGCCCATCTGTACCAAGCAAACCTCATCAAAGCAGAATACTGACTTTAAAACTGCATAATTTCAAATACAATTTCAAATATAATTTCACTGTGTAATTTCAAATTGATCAATTTTTATTTTATATATTTAATTGAACATACTTATGTCACTGAGATTCATACCAGTTAAGTCAAAATTCAGACTTGAACTTTACTTGAACTTACAACTGTAAATATAACATGCAAATAAAATATTGTTGGATACATTCAGAAAGCCTTGCAGCTTTTATCTCCTAACAATGGGCTTTCTGAAAGATATTCTCCACGTATATTGCTCGTATGGTAAGTTTTCGAAAGGCAATATTCAGTAGTCTCAAAAAAATCAATACATCCAAGTTTATGGAAAACCCTAAGACAAGCTGATAAAGTTACCTTCATTTATGCATACACATGTTCAGAATTTTTGCATTGAATTTTCTTGTTAAAATTCTAGTTGCACTTTTGAGTTGAGAACACCTTTGCTATCTGACTAGATGCATTTTTGATCTTGTCATAGATTTGATGCTGGAAGAAGGTAGAATTATGCAGGGGACATATGGAGGTTAAGCAAAAAGGGAATCAGAACAACAGTGTTAGCCTCTAACAATTCAGAATTGTGGATTCTGTTGAGTACCAAAATCCATTTGGAAATTCAGCATTAGTGACAGGGAAGGACACCAATGATATCAAAATATGTTCCTGCTAGTTCATAAAGTCTTCTAGTCATGTATCAAGGGTGAAAAGATTAATCCATTATATTAGTCATTCATTTAGAGGTAGGTAATAGAAAAAGATCCTCAGGGACTGGCAGACATTTTCTAATAGTGACTTGCTGTTCTTCAGTAAGTTCAGTCCCATAGGATACACAGTCCTAAACTCTCAATACATCTTCCTGAGTACCAAGAAATGCAATAACAAAGAAGTCCTATATAATTCTAGCCCCCAAAGCTTTACGTTTAAAATTCAAATCTTTGCAGTCATGAAAGAATAAAACATGCAAAAAGGAAATGTTTCTAGCCAAGGTATAAAATATGATGTACATGTTTTACGTGAAGATGCATTATTTTTCAGAGGACAGCCATAAAGAATGAAAAGTTTCTTATGTCAGAAGACCAAACGTTGAGATCATATGGCCTTTTTCAGATTTGGCATTCTGCCTCTTTGTGGAGAAGGTGTAATGAGAACTAATAAACGTATGCTTTGCAATTATCTAGTACTATTCACTCAATACTATCAAATAATGATAGTGATTTACAGTGCTGTGGGAATTTTTGTGTTGAGGAATACTTTGAATGTCATGTAGGCAATGATGAAAGGCTCAATTAGATGTGATGATACAGAATTTCAGCAGGAAAACAAAGAGTTCAGATTAGTATTTCTTCAGATTGTAATCCTAATGAGAAATCCTGAATTTTAGAAACCTAAAGAAACGTCAGAATCTGTTCACATGCATACATGGTGGAATCCACTCTGCCTGGCTTTCATCAGTGCTCTCTTTTAACACTTTTAGCAGTTCAAAAACAAACAAACAAAACCTCAAAGAAACAAACAGAAAAACAACCTCACAAAAGCAATGCAAAAAAAAGATCTAAACATAACACAAAAATTAACAAAAAATATTTTTAAAGCAGCGTGAATACTTGCTGCATTTGTCAGTGCAAATGGATATTTTGTACAAGTTTTAAGTTATTCATACTGTTCATGCATGTTATTCTGCTCTTACTCAAAGCTGTTTCTAAATTCTCTACATCCCAAAATTTTGTTACTAACCTTCAGTTATCTGGGTGTTAATAAAAGATGACAAACCTTTTCAACTTAGACCCTTTTCGGCTACTTAATTAGGCCAAATTCAGAATTAAAAATTTCAGCCAGCATATCCGGAAATAAAGTCTATGGAAAAAAAATCAAATGAATGTTCGTGAGAATAATTAGTTTCTCTACTAAATTCTTAATGATCTTGTAAAATCAGCATGAACTTCCATAATTCAGAGTAACATTTCCAGTAGAAGCAGCTTTTCTCTTGGTACCTGTTATGTTTACTACTCAAACCATCTATTGTTACACTTACAATGAATAACAATGCTTCTCCAGCACCACAGAGGATGCTTACTTCTCATTCATATAAGGGTTGCAACTATTCTCAGCCCAGCAGTGTCTCAGATTGCATCTAGCCTAATAGAGCAACATTTCCTTTACAGAAATGAATTCTGGCAACAATAAAGAAAAAAGGGGGGAATTTTTCTTTTGTTGGTTGTTTGTTGTTTTTATCCCTTGTGGTACAAAGGTACTTCTTGGCAGGAATAAGTGAGCATCCTGCTGTGTTTTCATGTCAATGTTTTATGCATGGCCAGAAAGTGCTGAGAAAGTATTTCTGTGGATACAGAGTTAAAAAGCACTCAAAAACATATTTATATAGGGCTTTAAAAATGTATCACAGTGGAACTGTGTGTGGATTTCAACTATAACAAATAAGGGCAATGTATGTTAAGTTTATCTTCCTTGCATTTAATTTGCTCTTCAAATGCATGAAGGAGTTTAACACTAATGAAACAGATATACTCTAAAGTTTCAAGCCCAGATAAAGAGCAGGCAAGCATCAATGCAGCATTTTACTTCATAGGTTTTCCAGCTTGCAATCTTCTTATCAATTTCCTCATGGTCTTTTTCTGCATAAAAGCAGCCAAACAAGCCAGTCTGTGTTATAGCTTTCTGAAGTATAAACTTTTGGACCCAACAGCATTCTCCTGTTCATATGATCCAGCTTTCACCATTTGTCTCTTTAACAAGTTAGACCTCATAAAAAGCAATGCAATGAATATAGCTTCAGGATGCCTTTTATGCATTATAACTTTTATATTCTAATAAAATCAGATCCTTCCAAAGGACACAGCACTGCCAGATTCATTTTCACAAGCATTTCTTAATTTATACCCTATACCTACATGCCCAGTTTCTATTTATTAATGTATTTGTTTTCATTGGAATAACAGGCACAATAAAGGAGGAAAACGGTGCAAATGCAGATATTCTTGAATAACAATCTGATTTAGTTCTGGATCTGTTTTTGTCATATATAACACTCCGGAGATGAAGGGTTAAGCAAAAGTGTTAAGCGAGCAGCCTGCACTAAGGTGCTGCTGTTAGGAAACCCGATTTGAACTGATGAGTAAACAGAGAACCCCCCCCAAAATCTGTATCTGGCTGTATCTGCTGTAAATATAGTATTGTATTTACATCATTTATGAGGAAGAATACTGAGATGATAAAGGTCACAAGGCCATTATAGACAGGAAAAGTGGGAAAAGGGGAAAAAAAGATTTTTCAAACAAAAGCTTCTGGTTATTCTTGAAATTTACTGTAGACTGTTCTCTGGAGAAACATAACAGCAAATAAATATTTCAGGAAAGATGCTAAAAAGAAAATGCATCATATGATGTACAAAGGAATGAAATAATGCTTCTGCTGTACTTGCTCTGCCTGAAACTTTGTTGTCTGTCCACTGGTTCTGAGTTGCCTTCGTTCTTTGCAGCAGCGCTTCTATTAAGGCTAAATAATATTCAGAGACACTTCCCAAAATAAAATATTTGATATAAAATTATGCATTAACTAGTCAATATCTTTACATATATAGGTAATTGTAATCAGCATATGATTTATTGCTTCATTTTGGTATTAATCTTTACATGATGCTGTTATTATTCAGCTTAGTTATCATGTTCAGGAAGATGACTTCCACTGATGTTTCAGATCTCATGGAAAACCAAATGAGTGTGATCTTCCTGAAGCATACATGAAGTACTAAAAGACTATGTCTAATAAAAATTGATATATCAATTCAGAAGGCTATTCACCTCCCTCGTTCATAAAGGAAGACCTCAAAGACTGAATTCTGTGGATAAATTCAACTTACTTGGTAATACATTTTCAATAAATTATTGGGAAAATGCATCCTTCAGTGCTTGCCTTCAGAAAGAATTGGAAAATTTCTGTTCATTTAATACATATTGTTTATCTATAAAATCTATTTTAAAATGAAATAAAATTAATTCATCAAATACATTCTATCCTGTATGTCTTTGGATTGCCTATATAATTTACCCTGTGAGACATTTATTCTCTTTGTCTATTCTGAGCACTACCACTCACTGTATCTCTTTTAAAGTCATTGCAATGTCATTAATTTAAACTCATTTCAAGGCAAATATCAGACTGCTGCATACAGCTACACAAAACAATGCCAGTGCTGCCGACTTTTTCCAAAAATTTGGAGGGCTCACTCATAATTAAAAAAAGTTTCATTTCAAACTTTTTATTTAAGTAGAAGTCTGAAGGTTTAATAGAGATGTATATCCTATATTAACATAGATTTAGAGTAAAGTAGCTTTCATCCAGAGGGGATATTATTGTTGTATTCCAAGAGGAATAAAACTTCATTAATCAAATCACAATAAAGTCTTTTCTCATAAATGGTAACAACACTTAAGAACTTTCCTCTAGTTATCAGATGTCTGTGAGAAACATATCCAAGATTTGCCATTACTAAGAAACAATTTTAGGGAATGCAGACTGCGTGGTGAAAAATGAGATTACTAAATGTAAAATAGGATTTGGAGAAAACATTTTGGGGATTATATAATTAGAAAAACAAGTTTAAAAGAAAAGTAAATAACTAAATAGTACAATCACGATAAAAAAATAATTGGTTATATGAAGACTTATGAGGAAAGATTAAGTTTGACTAGGGTTGAAGTGTTATAAACAGAGTTTCTATAGGTCACAATTTGTCTTTTTATTCTAGAAATTTCTTTAAAAAAAAGAAAGAAAAAAAGAATTAATAACAGCTGATGGTACTCTTGCAACCCCCTTTATTCACATACAGCAAATCCCTTTACAAGACAATTCGTTGTCATTTTGTTCTTTTCACAAATGAGTTGCAGCAGCAGAAGGCTATCACAACAATATCGTATTGACTCTCTCCAAAATCAGACCCAACTCAGTATCCTGTATCAGCATGAAAAGAAAAGTCAATGGAAGTGGAGTATAAGTGCATGTTTACCTTGTTGCCAATAATTTAAATAAAACCTGAAGACTGGCAGAAGAGATAGAAGTAGATATAAGTTCTCTTGAATTCAGGTCCAGACTAGTAAAACAATATACATTTCATAAAGGAGATTTGCTCCAGGTCAGCAAACAATTTCTAAAGGAAGCACAGGTTCCTTCTTGAAGTAGGACCCAGCCTGCAAGCTGTTACACAGCTTACAGAAGCATGGATATATTTCTGTTTTAACAACATCTAGATTTAAAATGAATAGCAGAAAATCTCTTACATTTTATTTTGTTTCAATATCCCTCTCACAGATTTGGATTTTAGCATTTGCGTTTATTAAGCATTCATAATCATTTTAAATTCCAGTTGGTGAAGTTGCTGCATCAAGCAAAACTCACTGTTGTTAACTTTGGAAATGAATGACTTTTCTGTCATTGTCTCAGCAAAAATCCAAGAGCAGTTGCCTGCTGTAACTTTGGACTGAGTGATAAATGTAAGAAGATGGAGAAGAGCTCAGTCTTTAGAAGAGTGATAAAATTTGACATGAAGAATAAAAAAATAGGATATGCAGCCAACGGATTTTAAGCAAAGAAAAAATCATTTAGTTCTTACACAGTAAAGTGTTTCTTTTTTCCTCAGGAAATTAATTCAAATTATTCCAGTATACTTTTTTCTTATATCTAGGAGTTTTATGATGTTTCCACATTGGGAAAAAAAGAAATTAAATCTTAATATTCTTCTGAGTTAAGCATATTTGCATTTAGAAAGCAAAGCGTCATACCTTCAATCACTGTATATATATGTATTGAATGAACTGGACTAACACTTCCAAAGTGGAATCTGTAACTTTAAATAAACCTCTTAGTTCAACCCAGTGTTTGTTCAAATTAATGACACATTTGCAAATGATATCAAGCACCCCTGATTAAAATCTGGGACAAAAAGAAAATAAGAGCAATGTATTATTTTCGTCTTATAAGGAAATATTTGCAATATCCAAATTCAAACAAAAGCCATGGCCATGTATGAAGAATGGTCACTAAGCCTCTGCAGTGAGAATGTGTGCGAGTCCTGCTGATTCTTGGGATCCAGCCTGGTTCTGACCATTGCAGTGCTGCTGTCCACTGCCTTTTATGCAGGAAGTCATAAAAAGGCCAATTCTGACACGCTGTGTGTCTGATGTGAGCAGACTTAGTGACATATATTTGATTGCTTTCAAGTCATTCCTTGCTTGCCATCTCTCAATGGGGCTTTATCTGAAGGATGAGAACCAGATTTAGGCTCAAAGCTGATTAGCTATTAGAGCATTTCTCTGCCTGAATTAATAAGTCTTGACTCCCTGGTGGAGGCACTGGCACTGGTACAGCTGCCCACTATTGAAGTTGGAGTAACAGAATTTACTGAGTATGGATAAGAGAATGAGTCCCCAAACAAAACTCATTTTTGGAAAAGCAACATATACAGTTTATGGCATCCAATCATGGAAATGAAACAATAAAATTGGAACAGTGTGACTCAGGTGACCCATTATAACAGCTAGAGTATAAGGTCATGCATAATGGATGCACTGAATTTGTAAGTAACTCACTGGCTGACTGGCTCATGGAGAATTTTTCACTGAATAAATATAAACAGTGTGAAAGCTTTTTATGTACAGCACAAATAAAGCAACCAATAAATTATTTATTTTGAATCATTTAGTTTCTCTAGTATTGAGCAGTTGCAAGCAAGAAAGGTACTGGATGGATTCATGGCTCGACAAATTGAAAAATAAGTATTCTGCACATGATGAGAAAAAAGTCAAAACATAAAAACCTTTTGATACTCCCAATCACACATTTCAATTAATCTTGAGAAGGCCACTAAGAAAAAGCTTGCATTATAACAGAGTACTGTCTTTCTCTACCACGCAGTTAAAAATTAGTAGTTGTAGCAGCTCTCAAATCCATCTCTTCCTGTGCGCCTTTCACTTCACAATCCTTCTGACTTCTCAAAACTGCAAAATTAAATATTTCCTGTCTTTGGGGTCACATACATCCTTATGGTGAGTAGTTTCTACATAGCTTACTCAACTGAGGACAGAAATTCAAAATTTATGTTTCTTCCCCATAAATTCAGCCCCACCATTTCACAGTAATTCTAATCTCTTATTATTTGGGACATACACTATTACATCTGAATACAATGCACATACACTGTTTTGTGTAGTTGTTCTTAAGATATCATTACTCTTAACAGCATGGAAAGAATTTATATAGATAAAAGAGTGAGCAAGAATTTTGGATTTTGTATTCTACCTGCATATTGTTTTGTTAAGTCGAGGGCTCAACGTTTTTGTCCCCTTGGTGGATCCATTGTAGATGACATCCAGAACAAGTTATTCCATCCTCTTCCCAACAACTTTTCGTTGTTGAGTTCTAAAGTAACTCTTCCTAACACTACTTTGAGATTGTAAGAACAGGACAATAATTTCCTTATTATTTTACAATTTAGCCCAGAAAAATCCCTACAGTACAGCTGGAATACTCATCTTACTGCTTCACATTTTCTGCCACAGGCAATTCTCAGAAAGAGAGATATAATCAGGAAATAAAAATAAACACGCTAGCTAACGGGATGTTTATCCTATTGATTTTCTATTTAATCCTATAAAATGCTTCCAATACTAGCAGCCTCTCAAAAAAAAAAGCTCAAAGTGATATTATCTAAGGATACTTTCACACATGGCAGCAGTAACTTGAAAAGTTCTGAGGAAATGTGAGTAACGTTGCTGCATAACACAACTGAAAATTTTCAAAAGCAAACATCAACAAAGCAGGCATGTTGCAAATGGACTGGGAGAAGACAAAGAAAAGAAGAAAAATGCAGTTTTTTTAAATTTAGTAGAATTGGTTGGAAAAAAATAAAAGGCAGAGAACATGTGGCACGGCTATGTATTGATTAAAAAAAAAAAAACCCATAGGAAGAAATTAACATTCCCCAGCCTGACATTCAAGGTACTTTTTCAAAAAGAAACTTCTTTCAAAAATCTCCAGAGAACACAACTAGAATTTTCCCTACAATCACTGAAAGTCAAGATATCTGAGTTCTGCTTCCTGTTACCCCACCTGGTCCATCAATATGTGTATCAGGGCTAAAAAGGAAAGGAAGTCATCAAAAATACAGGGTAAGAAACATAAAAATAATGAAGGATACGTGATAAATAAAATAAACAGTGCCTTAAATAATTGATTAGATCTCTGAGTTCACTTTTATTTAGAGAACCAAAAACATCGTGATGAAGCTGCATAAGGAAAGTGTATGTTTTCCTTATTGGGATGTGTGTGTGTTCTGTTAAGAGCTTTGTTAAGCTCTTAAGCTGTGTGTTAAGATAAGTTTGTAAACCAGGTAAATGATTGCTTTAACAACGTGGGGTATTTTTTTCAGTGGTTTCAGTGAAGTAAAGCAGTATTTTTGGATCTTTCAAATTCAGTGCTGTGGTGGGTGACTGATATGGGAGCAATGTATACAGTGGAACAAGATACTCCAACTCTTTTAAGGAACATAGATAATGAATGTATGTTATAAATGCACATTTAAATTTCATGTTTTTGAAGGCAGAAATAATATACATAAGGAGCTTTGTTGGATAACTTGTCTTCTTGAGAAGATATCTCTTGTATTCAACATATACTCAAGTGTAACAAATAGCTATAAGAATCCTTGTACAGTATTTGAATTAAACTGTGTCAAATTGATAGCTTGACTCTTGCTACATAATTCGTTTTAATAACTTCCACCTGGCAGCTTAGAAGAAAACACACTAAAGAACAAGTATTTAGGCACTCAGTATTTACCTTTACATACACATATATTCACTAGCTGAAATCACCCCAGAGAACTACTTTTTTACCCAGAACATGAAAAGGACCAGATTGAATGATAACTGATACACTGTAGAATTTTATACTGGGGAAATCACAAAGCTCTTCCCAGTGGAAATGTACCAAGAGCAACTTCTCTACTCTGACCAAACAATATCTAAAAAATAGGCTTCTGGTATCTCAGCTTTTGAAGTCAAGCCTGAAATTAATCCCAAAACAGTGAGAAAGTAAAGAGAGGAAAAAAACCAGATTCATTTCTCTTTTCTTCATGTGCAGCCAAATTGTTTTCACCAGCAGTTCTCTCAGTTACGTCCGTGGGCCCTGAGCACAACAGTTGGTGTAACACAGCCTCAGAGAGCTTTCCCTGGTGAGGGTGGGGAAGTATGTATGAATACAGAGCAGTGGTACGTCAATATAATGCAGAAAAGAGTTTCATTCTGAAACACCACATTGGGTGGAATCTCTAAGACAGTGATTTAGTACCTGCTACAGTGCTAAGCAGTTCACGATCTTCTTCCTCTTATTTATCAGTACATAAAAAGTATTTTTTCAAGTGTGCTGCACATAAAAACTTCATATTCTAAGTAACAGGCATTAAAAACCCATACAATTAGAGAACCTAATGTTATGTTTTTATCTCATCATTTTTTCTTAGCCTTTATTGATTCCTAGGGATACCTCTGTTCTCTCAGGAAATACTGCATTTTCCATCCAAGCTAAGAATGTTAAGTCATGGTCTGTAATTCCTGCAAGTCTTTCTCCTTCAGTCTACTGTCTGGATTTTCTCAGACCACAGGAAACTGACCAGTTTTCCTCATGGTTGCTCATTATCATAAAAAAAAAAAAAAGGATAAAAAAAGGATCAGCCTTTTCAGAGGCTATAAAATAGTACTGTGGGGTTTTTTTTTTTTGTCTTTTCAGTCTCTATGGGAAAAATACCAATTTCTTTTTTGGACCAAGAGACACCACTGCACTGGTAAATAGGATGAATAAACTATGAAACAACACAGTTTATCTTCAGAATTTTCACAGCTTCAAAATATTTTCTTTTTCAAAACAAACAATCAAAAACAACAAGAATTTTCTTTTCATGTACAGTAAATTTGAATTTGGAGGAAGTAAGGAGGAAACAACACCTTCGTGGCACATTAATATACAGGTATGTGTCTTAAGAGGAAAAAATTGGAAGCACACAGATCATTGAAAAGTAAATGAAATGAAAGATGAACAATCCCATCCTAAACCAACAAGCATATGGTGTGAACTAATTGTACTTAAAGGCACCATCAGCCAGATCTTGACAATTCTATTGATTGAAAATGTTAAATTAAATGCTACATGCAAATTTGCATGGAAATGATTCGGATCTCTGCAAGTCTTTCAGATTCCTGCCAGCAATACAGATGGGAAACAACCTCATCCACTAGGGTTTTAAAAAGAAATGGAAATACATTTATTTCAGAATAAGAGAGGACTGAGTAATCTACAATTAGTTCACAATATGGTATTTCTTCCCCTAAGGGCAATTCTTGATAAGTATGTCTTCAACAGTAATCCCAATAAAATCAGGTCTTATTTATACAGACAGATGAATTCAGAAGAACCTCTTGGGCTACAGAGAATGCTGAGTTGAAAAGCAACGGCAAGCTCTGATCAATTTTTTCAGCATCCGATGCAAATTGGTGACTTCTTTGGAACAGTGTTACTTAAAAACTTCTGTTTGAAAGACTGTTTGGTTGAAAGTTTCTGTAATGTGAAGATCTACCGCTGTAACTTTCATTCAGCTGTCTGAAAACTTGGTGTGATCTAGATAGGCAGGTTGTCTGAAAACTTGGTGTGATCTAGATAGGCAGGTTGTTCATTTTGCTTTCCCAGACCAGCTGTTTCCCCATCACAACTGTGGGAGGTACACCAAATATTGTTTCAGATGCAAAGGACAGAGTATACACAGATTTTACTTTTAAAAAACAACCTATTTATGAGCCCCGATAGTAGGAAATGTTGTTTTCAAGATTTTAATGCTTTCAGTAAGAACTAACCATCAGCTCCCAAAACAGATGGCAGCACTACTGCCCACCAGATTTAAAAATATCCCAGGAGAATTTAAAACCCACAGCAAGTCTTCTGTAATTAATCCAGTAACTAAAGACTGTACTCTGGGTGTTAATTAACAGCTTCACTTTGAATTAGCTGAGTTAAATAAAAGAATGAGAGAGAAGGAAGTGTAGGTTTATGTCTTTTTTTTCTTCCTGTTGTTCATAAGAACTTAGCACAAAGAGTCTGAAAAGAAGTCTGTGGATTTCTTTTCACCTTCTTATCCTGCTAAGTGTTTGTAATTATTAATGAGCTCAATAAATCCTCATCATTACTTTCTATTGTGACTTCTGCAGGCATTAGGCAAAAATTTAGGCCTGACAGACATAGTAAGCCTATCAGAAACTGATTTACAAATTTTAAGGTACGTTCTAGTAAATGTTTCCTCTGAAATGCATAAAGAACAATTTTTCCTATTCTATTTTATTGAATTAATCTGCTCTTTATTCATATAGAATAAATGAGATCAGTATTTGGCTCACTGGTCTTATTCAACTGTATATTGATTATTAAATACAAATAGCATTTGATTCCACTTTATAAAGTAAATGGCTTCTGTAATAGTAAATGCTTGCTTCAAAATGTCCTCATAAGCAGATAAATACCACTCTCCTCCTCTGATAGATTAATATCTTAGTGTTAGAAGACGCAGTGCTATCTCTGCAGTGGTCCATTAATCTCTCAAATAAATCAGTGAAACCAAAGGGAAAATCTGCCATCCTCATGATCAGATCAGAGTTCTGGATGAGGGTCAAGAAAGAACATGAAAGCTTAAATGCTATCATGACATTATGTGAGTTTCACTAGTTTGTTTGTTTTTTTACCTCATGAAAAAAGAATAGATCCCAGATTGGCATAACAAGAAGTGGATTTGTTCAGAATGCTGTTTGTATAATAATTAAATATAGTGCCGTTCAGTGAAAAACTCTGAAATCTTCCAAAAATGCATTTGGTGTTCATGGCTATCAGCAGTATTAGCAGACAGCATCTTCTTGTGAGTGCTCCCCATGCTTTCAAATGCTCTAACAAGAACTGAAAGAGATAATGAAAGATATGGAGACTTCAAGGCACAGTCAGATCTGAAATGCTTTGTAGTTCCATCTGGAATTTCAGATTCTTTTAACATGTTTGAAGAAACCTGTGGAAGACAGTTCTTCATTTAGTTTTTAATCTCAAGATACCACACGGTTCAGCTCGGTGCCTTATCTACGCCCTCTATTGAACCTGGTTTATTTTAGCAGATTCTAGATGGATAATCTGAACTTTCATTCTTCGCTCCATCAAACTCCATTAAATTTTACTTAAGAGATATTTATTTTTACCTAAAGAGCCATAAAAATCACAACTGTAAAATAATGTGTGAAATAAAGAAAACATTTAACATCCGCAAACTGAGCAGGAAAGGAAGAATACAATCATTCATTTCATTTTCTGTTTCAAATTTCCTTTGATTTAATGTCAAATATAAGAAAAATCAAAATACTTGTAAGGTTTTCTTCACAGTGAGTAGTTAACATTCAATAACTGGAAATACTGACCTGAAAAAAATTCTTGATTTATATCTTTGATATAAATTTGATTTATATCAAAGAGGCTGCAAGAATTTTTCATTAATCTGTACTGTCACAGCATTGTGTTGATATGGACGGAAAGACAGATAGAAATAACAGTATTAAATATTGCTGAACTGAAAAAATAGAAACAAGAAGCCAGGAAAACTCTATTTCTACTACGATTGCAGTGGATGGAAAGGATGAAATATTTCCTGCTATGGTAAACTTTAGAATTTAAGGAATCTCTGAGATAGAATTAGAATATTCAAATGTTTCTCCAAATGTGGAAAGATATTTCACATAAAGTAAATCTATGTGTTTTAATATCCTTCTAATTTTTCAGATTACTTAAGCCTGAAAGATTTGTCTAAATAGAAGAGCATTTGGGGGGGCACCTGAAAATTAAATAGCTCTTTAAAATTTCATAAATCTGTTTCCTTCATTTGAAGACAATCATAAAAAATAGTTTTGAAAGGTTCTTTGGGAAGCTGCCACATCCAACTTTCTGCTAACAAATATTCTTACTCAGATTCTTGCATCCCTTCAGGGTGAGTTAACTTGAACAAACATGAATCTCTTAATCCTAATTCTTGTTCCCCAGGTTCTGAAACTGTTATGGAAATCATCGGAATCAATACTTGCTTCTCACTCAGAAAGCTTGGAAAATTTGACCAGATTTAGAAAAGTTCTGAGTACTTCTTCCCCCAGATAGTAGAGAGTTCAAAACAAAGAGGGACCAACTCTATAATGATAAAAGAATGTATTTCAAAGAGAGATTAAAATAACATAATTTCACAGGAAAATTTCTGTGCTTTTTTATAAATGATACTGGGGTTTGCTCAGGATTTTGTTTGCTTGTTGTTTTGTGGGTTTTGTTTTGTTTTGTTTTGTTTTTAAGATTAGATGATGAAGGCGTATTTTGCACAGTGATTTCCCTGTGATTGAGGTCATTCATTATTTTAATGGACATGGCAGTAAGCAGAAGCATGGCATTTCTTCATATTTTGTTCAATCTGTTTAAAAAAAAAAAAAATTGCAAAAAACTATCACATAATTTTATACCAAGATGAAGAGTATTTCATTTTATTAACTTTAATGCACAACACAAGAAATCCTAAGGTTTTGAACAAAAACCAAGTCTTTAGATGAAACAGTTGGATATTTTCATTGATTTAATTACAGGTAGGGGAAAGATAGTGAAAAACAGGGAAAACAGAAGAGAAAGTACTGAAGAGGTTTGCATGTGGTCAAATGAACAGGGAAAAACTGAATAATTAAAAACGTGTTTTCCAAATATGGAAAGAAAAAGTATCAGATAGAGAACTTAATCTCAATATTAAACTAAATACTTCCAGTGCTTTGTCTACAGGGACAGTAAAATTAGAGTAATAGGGGTGTGGATTAAGGTGTAAACAAATCCCAGAATGTTCTGTGTTTAAGACCCACGTACATTTTATGCAATTGGCAGCAGAACACGGACTGACTAGAAGTGTTCTACAATTAAACATTCATGATCTAGTTTAAAGAAAAAAAAATGGGGCCCTCCCTTGTGAAAATCAGTAATATTAAGCTGTGAATTACTCTGCCTGAACCTGGCTGCTTCAGAGCAAAGAGGACATACCACAGCAGAAGTATTAAGAGTAAAGATGAGAAGTAAAGATAAGTACAAGCCATCACATGAACTGAAAGATTCTCCTGCTTTGGAAAAGAAAACTAGCAGCAAACTGTAGCAAGGACCCAGCTGGTCCCTCCTTCAGTGCAAGTTTTTTTTATTATTATTCCTAACGATGGGATCTTGGATCTATAGATCTTGGTCATCTGTAATGAAACTCTGGTGGCTGTAATCAAGTTTTCTCTCCTCATTCCTCACAGTCCTGCTCCTCGATTAGGCATAGGATCCCCAGATTTTTCTTCATGGACCTCAGAAAGAGTAATTTAGTTGCAAAGAGCTGTAAAATAATTAAGAATGTAGAATTCAGTCAATCTTTACAGGGGGTTTCTTTTTTGCAATGAGGCATTTCTAAACAATTTGAAGATGAAAAATGATTTTGTGTCACTTGCAAACAAACAAATAAATAAAAAAAACTGTGACACAAAGTCTTTTTTACAAAAACAGCTCTTTCTCATAAAATGGCCTCTATGAATGGAAAAAATAAAATAGATGTCATTTGCTCAATAGAGCCTCACAGGAAAAATAGAGTCCTTTGATTTTACTAAAGACAAAGCCCTGGAACTGCTGTTTCCCTGCAGCCTAGGCCTCTGTTGTGTTAGGACAAGGATGGAATTTTTCTCTAAGCAGCTGCAAGTTGAGACAGGTTATGACACACCACTTTGATGTGGAACAAGAAGTTGGCAAATTTAGCTTTCCAATATATTTCAGCATTGTAACCCAGGAAGTCAAAATATTGAGAGATAAAGCACAAAATGTAACCTCAGCCATTCTCCTAAGAGCTATGTGGGGAGGGAATCTTTTAGGAAGGAAAGGTACAGCATTCCTGGAAAGAACCTCATGCGTGCTTGCGTGGCTGTGAAAAATGCATCCTGCTATCTGATATCTTTTAAAGATATTAGTAAGTTCGTATTGTGCTTTTGTTCTCCACAACTATTTCTTAATCCTTGTCTGGAAAGCAAAGATAATCGATTGGTTTTTCTCAGCCAGCAATATGAAATAGTGCTCTTTAGTGACAGCATGTCTTCTCCTCCAGACAGAGGAACTGTTTAATTATCGGGGCCCACTGAAGTCAATGAACTAGGATTATTTATATCAGTTGAGTATAGAGCTCTTATTTTACATTATAATATAGACGTGAACAAGGAGTCAGTCTAGCAGTGCTGGGTGGGTAAGTGCGTAGATCACTCCAAAAGTAATGCCTACTTATTTCCATGGAAACCACAACAGATGCAAAAAGCACAATAGCACTGTTTTATAGAGCACATTCTCAGCTACAAAACACTGTGTTTCAACACAGTCACCACCACTAGCTGATCTGCATGGATGAGCTGATTGAGCTGCTCTTCATTTTGTGGTATGACAGCTGAGCATGGCCATCTGGAACGTGGTTTGTCTTTCATGTAACTGTCACCACTGCTGAAATGCACCACCCACTGCCTCACTGTGCTCACATCCACTGTTTGTCTCCATAAATGTTCAGCAAGTGTCAATGAATCTCAGTAAGTGTCATTTTTTCCAAATAGAGGAATTTGATTCCACACCTCTGCTCCATACACACTTCCATGGCAGATGCCATTGTGTCAGACTGCCCCTCTGCTGCCATCTGTCACACAGCAACAACATGTAATGTTGTGTGGTGGGAAGGTTCATCCTCTAGTGCCACCAATATCTGTCTCTGACATTGTGGGCTGATATGATAAAGTAGAAGGCATTACTTTTGGAGCAGCCATTATACTTAGAAGGAAACGTGAGCTGGAAAATGAAAGCCATAGCCTAGATGAACACGTTTTTGGTTGATGAGGAACCACAATGTATTTACCACATAAACAGAAGGATATATGAAAGGAAACAATATGAAAAATCAAAGGGAGAAGACAAAAACTTTTGCATTGACTACTGCACACTGAAATGCAGCTATCTGCAAAGTCTGCAAAGCTTTTATCTAACAATGCTGATTCATATATTTAACTCCAGGACATTAATCCTACAAAAGCCCAACATTTTCATTATTGCAGTATGTAATTGAAGCTGTCTGCAGAACGACCACCAAAACCAGCAAGAGTAGGTAATTATCCAGCACTGAGCAAGAGAACAGCTTGTGATGATTAACCAGTAGGAATGATAACCAGGAGCAGTCACATGACAGAAAGCACCGATCAGATCAGAGCAGGCCTGCACAAAAGAAAAAAAATTGCTGCTGATTGGGCAGTGGCAGCAGCAGACAATAGGGATGATTAAACTGAGGGTGGTAGACATGGGGCTGCAAGAATAGCAGCTCACACATCAAAATCTTTGACTAACAGAAGCTGTGAAAGTAAAAATAGATGCTAAAGAGCAGCTGATAAAAAATCTGCAAGGAAACAGGAATTCATGGATATATGAAGTGCGATCACAGCACGCTGAAATTTAACATGAGAAAGGCAAAAAAGGAGTGAGAAGAAGATGCTCAGATATTTGAATCAATCTGAAAATAGAGTATTATCTAGATGACATATGAAATGTATCATCACACATCCAGAACATATGTACTAGAAGAACTAATCCTACAGTTACTGAGACAGATGATAGGGTTAGACCACGGAAGGTTCTCTTGGCAAGATCAGCTGATCAGATAGCTGGAACTTAGACACAGGAGGCAGTGCAGCTGTTGGCTGAGACAGTAAGAACTCAGCAAGCAGAACTGCAGAGCAGCTGCAGTATTAGACAACATGTCAGAGCCCCAAGACAAGGCAATAGGACCAGAAAACGCCATACCATAAGCAGAATGAAAAG
The DNA here is from genome assembly GCF_019238085.1 of Lagopus leucura. Classification (NCBI taxonomy): domain Eukaryota; kingdom Metazoa; phylum Chordata; class Aves; order Galliformes; family Phasianidae; genus Lagopus; species Lagopus leucura. The sequence continues at coordinate 4,906,530 of NW_024962278.1, read as the reverse complement.
AAAGCAATTGATTATAAAAGCAACAGGATCTGACAGCCACAGGCCTGAGTAGCGTAGGTTCAGACAGCAGGAGTAGCTGACTAAACAGGGCAAGGAATCAGACAGCATATGCAGCCTATCAGGCAGGAGAGGTATCCAAAATCAGGAATGGTTGTTTGGCAAGAAAGACAATAACCCAGTAGAAGCAATTAATCCAATTTGACAAGATGGGTGGATTCTCCTGCACTAAAAGCACTCTGAAAACACATGCCACCACGTATCAAAGAAAGCTTCGCCATTTGGTTTTAAGTAGCACTAATATAGAGCCCAGTCTAGAGCCTGTTGCACTTTCCTCTGTCATGGTACATGTCCCTTCCTCCAGCAGGTAGCAGCAGGGTGAAGGGAAGGGGCTGGATCTGTGGGCTCAGACACTATAACGTGATGAATAATCCTTTACCAAGGCAAGATCTCTGACATTTTCTCTCACTGCTGTTTTGAGCTCCACTGGCTTGAGAAGATTATGAGTAATGATTAAATCCAGCAGCCTCCTTTTCTCTAGACAAACTGCAAGAAATTGTCTTTTATATCTTTCTCCTGCAGTTGGCAAAGTTCTGTTCTAAGCTGCGGTATAGTCAAACCCTCAATAAAATATTAGCAAGGCATTGAGGAAACAGAGTAGATTATAGGTCAGTGTCTTTAGATATCATCTAGCCTCCTGCACTAGCACAGCATATGACATTGAAAAAGAAATAGCACCAATACATCATTGATCCCTTAAGCATATACAGCTGCTATTAATTTCATCTTTCGTCAGCTTACTGCCTGTACTGTTGCCAACTCCTGATGATTGTTGCTGTTCCTATAAATCACTGGAATGCCAGGAAGTATTACAAAAATCACAGAAAGGTGAAATACCATTTTTCACTCTCTCCTTCAGTCCTCCCTTTCTCTTCTTCCTCACAAAGAAACATAGAGTTATGCTACTGTGGAGGATTTCTCAGTTCATTTTATTTAATCTTTGTGACAACGTGACCAGCGAAATCCTGCACTATGACAGCTAGCAAGTTTCATAGGCCATTTCTGTTCTTTAAGCAAAAGCTGATGTGGCTAGTACCATTACTGCAGCTTAGCACCCTTTCCTACTGCACTGATCTTATACTCACCATACTGACTTTTTTGACTGTTTTCTCTGTAGTGATTTTCATTACTTTCTTGATCATGCCTCAAGCATGTGAAATCAAGATAACCTACTATATCTGCTCACAAAAGCTAATCACTGATTTTGGCTCCTCTTGCTCTCTGTCTCCCTTATTTCTTTTTTCTGAAAGATGTGTCCACTCCTCCAGAAATAGTCTTACATGTCTGATCAGTAGATGAAAGCCCACAGTATCAACTGCACTAACATTTTCATGAGATTTCTCAGCCCCTTGCATCTTATTTATCTTGACAATAAAAGTATGAATCTGTATAGCAGTCTTCCTTGGCCTCTCCTCTTGCCCCATCAGTAAACAAAGAGGGTTCTGAAATCTTCATGTTTCTCCATTTACATTCACATCTTGATGCCAGCGATAACCCAGGATTGCATTCAGGTGCTGATGTGCTCTCACCAACTGTTCTCACTTCATACCTCTGATCTGAACATTATTTTGCTCTTAAATCAAGCTAATGGAAGCTGCCTTAGTTCATAGTAAAAGCACAGGAAAGGCTGATAGTCATAGAATCATAGAACCGTTTCAATTGGAAGGACTTTCCCAGCACTGGAAAGGGGCATTGACAGCTAGATCAGCTGCTTACAGCCCCATCCAGCCTGTCCTTGAACATCTCCAAGGATGGGGCATCCAGCACCTCTCTAGGCTACCCTACTTCCATTGCCTCACCACCCTTACTGTAAAAAAAACTTCTTCCTTATATCCAATCTAAATCTCCCCTCTTTTAGCTTGAAAGCATTTCTCCTTGTCCTGTCACAACAGACTCTGCTAAAGAGTCTGTTCCCTTATTTCTTACAGCTCCCCTTTAGACACTGACAGGCCACTCTCAGGTCTCCCCAGAACCTTCTCTTGCTAAGGCTGCACAGCCCCAGCTCTCAGCTTGTCCTCATAGGGGAAATGTCCATCCCTTGGATCATTTTTGTGGCCCTCCTCTAGCTACACTCCAACAGGTTCATGTCTCTCCTCCACTGAGGACTCCACATCTGAACACAGTAATTCAGGTGAGGTCCTATTTCGGGACATGACTGCAGAATAGGAAACAGAGTTGTTGGTTCTCAAATGTTTTCCCAATTCTGTCTCTGTTCTCCTTGTTCTGCCTGAAATCATTCAAGGCTCATCTATGTTGATCAGCACTTATATCTTTATGTTTACCAATTCCTCAAAAAATTACATAGCACTTGATTAGATATCCTTGCCATGTAACCTGCCACACCAGTTTGATTGGCATAGCTAGGGCATCTGCTCTGACAGCAGTAGCTCTGTCCAGCTATGGACACTAAACACAGGGAGAAGACCTGTCATTACAGTCTAGAGGCAGAGGTCTGAACTACTCGGTGCCGTGCGCCATCTAGGTACAACAGCATACAGTGCAGATCTCTGAAGTTGCTTCTCTTTGTCTGAAAAACTTCACACCTTGGATCAGACGAGTGGGTGGAATGTAAATTTTAGTGATGTTCCTTTAGTAGGAATTATATCTGCTAAATTGCAAGTCACCAGCTGCAGCATGTTATCACTTTTTCAACTTGATTCACAGAGCACAGCACGGTATGCAGCGATGGATTTGGAGCAGAAAAAAAGCCATACAGCTCCATATAAGCGGGAAAGCCCTGCAGAGTGTGAGATAGAAGCTACTGTACAGCTTTTGATTTGAGAGACTTGCTGTCACAATTTTGAGGCCAGCTTTGCAATATTACAGTTACACTACATTTGGAAGTACTAAAGGGAGAAGAGAAGCACAAAGAATATGGTGGAGTCTTCCAGCACTAAAGCAATTTATTCAGCTGTCATTATTGCAAAGAAAAGTAGGTTCCTGCATCAGTCAAGTCTGAGTTGTTCCTAATCTGTATGACACTATACTCTCTGTAGCTTTAATAATGTCTAAAGTAACTTAAGGATAACTGTAACAGTTGGCTGAATATATAGGATATTCTCTGAGAAGAAGAGATTTCAATCTACACTCAGCGAATCCAAGTATTGCCTCCTGATGAGGACTGTGCAAAGGAGGACTGTCTTCCAAAGGTCCTTCTCCAAACCTTATCGGAAAAAATAAGAAAAATAAAAAAATAAAAAGAGGCAATTTGTTTTGTTTTAAAAAAAGAATGAATTTAACTAACAAGTCTAAGCCAATACATTCTGTTTGTGGGGTGGTTCCACAGCCCATCCCCAGCTGGTTTCACCAGCCCAAATCTGAGCAGGCAGAGAAGGGCTGCAGACCTGCAGGGCCCAGCTTTGTGCTCAGGGCTTTCCCCTTTTGCCCACAGCAGCATTACAATTTGCATCTGCCTGCTTGGCATGAGCCCCACAGCACTGTCATTAGCTCCACTGCATGAGCTGAGCTGTGCCCACAGCATCATCTCTGTCATCTAGTTATGCAGCACAGCACAGCTACATAAAGGTATCCTTTAAAAGGAAAAAAAAAAAAAAAAAAGTGGTGGGGTTGGAGGGAATAGACAAACTGCTGAGTCAACAAAAAAGTCCCTTCTAAAATACTCATCAGCGTTTGGAAGTTGGCAGTTATCCATTCCCATGATATTTGTAAATAGGAGCTGCCTAGATATTTTAAACATCCTTTTAACATCTTCTAATTGCAGTGGAACTAGGGGGAGAAATACCTTTCCAACTGCCTTATAGTTCTTTGTAGAAAAATAACTTTTGCAATACATGGCTACAGAGCAGCTATTTAACAAGAGAAGGTATTATTTTTTACATTTTTACAGACAAAAAGAAGAAAAATATCAGTTCTAATAATAGGATGTGACGTATCATACATTCCAGGCAGAATCAATCTCTATAAAAGAGAACATGATTGGGTTACAAAAGATCTCAGTTTCACAGAAAAAGTAAAAGATGTCTTTGGAAATACTCAGGCCAGTATACTTTCAGAATAGACTTCTCTCTGTTCTGAATTTTATTTGTTTTGAAGGAATACTTTTATTGCTCACAACATTCTAATCTTAAATAATAGCTTGCATCTTATTAAGGTCTTGCTGTTCATTTTCAATTTGTTATGATGGAGACACATCAGTGAAAATCCCAAGGAAAAACCTTCATTTATAACCATCATTTGTAAAGGTTTAAATCAGAGAGCAACTAGTTCTAAACTTTTGCCAATTCTAAGCCTTTGCCAGGCTTATGCTATTGATTCAGTCAATGGGGACCGTAATTATTGGGAAGATGAGCAAACTTTCAAAATGTGAGCAATCACATAATACAGAAATGGAAAAGGCTGCTTTCCTCAGTAATCCTTTTCTAGAGAAATTTTATTTCAAAGAAATTTCAAAGGACTTTCATATTAACTACTGACATCATTTGTATTAGTTGCTTGTTTTAGAGGCTCACAGTACGCTCTTCTAAGCAAATGTCACCATTTACACCATTAGCGTAAACTTAGAGTTTATGTATCAATGGTTGAAATTGTTTTAAAAATTCACTTTGACTTCTATGGAATTGTAAATTCCCACATTCAGATTTCATTTCATATTGTTGCAGAGAAGTACTTTCGTAATTTCTAGGTATGCGCTACATACAAAGAAGACAGTGAACATATTAAGGACAGCTTACACCGCTGACACTCAGTGACTGTACTTCTTATCTCAGTATTTACAACTTATTTACAAGTTTTAGTTATTAAGGTCAATGAGAAAAATGTACACTTGCCTCCAGTGCAGGCATTATTGCAATTAGGTGCACATGACATAACAGACCTCATACCTTACTTATGCCTTGGCTGATGGATAAAGAAGCAGCTTCCAGCTACTGCGTGCCCTCATTATACTTGATAAAGTAATAACATTTATTGTATGAACTTTTTTACCTCTAAAAGGAAGAAATCATTATTAGCTTACATGAAGTAAAATCTCTATAAATTAATTAAATGAAAGTGGAAATTAATTTGAAGGGGAAAACCGTTCAGGAACAAGCTTTATTAATTACAGTAGAGACATTAATATTCATTTATTTGAAATGAATACAATTAAAAATGGCTAGCAGGCAAGATGGCAGAAATCTGTTCTTTTCACACAAAGGAGGAATTGCTCCATGTCTTTCTCTGTAGAGTATGTTTTCATACATTTCATTGCAAATAGCTTTCTGATACTGACTCTATTATACATTTTAGTTTCAAAACTGAATGCTAGTAGTTCTTCAGATAAGATTCAAATTCCAGCTAGGTTTTTATCTCAAGAAAATGGTTCCATACAAGATTTCAGTAAAATTTTTACAGCTATTATGAACAGTCCTGCATAAAACATTCTGCTTTATAGACCGCTCTCTGATAGCAAGACCTCTGGAGTACATTTTTTCAGGTTTGGGTAAGAGAGGAGTAAACAGAAAATGAGTTCCACGAAAACATTCTATATTCATTCTCACAATGTAATCTCTCTGGAAAAAGATCTGTACAAAATGACTTCATATAGCTGATCCCATAAAGACAGTGATCAGAAATTTGGTCATCGTGGAAAAGAAAAGCAACAAACATCTGATGGGTCTATCATCACACCTAACAAGACCATATGACTGATGATGACTGAAGGAAAGCACTGGCGACTTACCTTGGGGCAATCTATCCCCATGGCTATGACTTGTGATATATGGATAATTTGACTTACAAGGCCTTGCAAAGAGAGGCATGTGGGATTTTTGTGATAGCACAGCACTCCATAGCACCTCTATGCAGGGGTATAATCAGTAGTCCTTCGTATTAGGCATATATTCCATGCGTTACTGCCTGTGAAACTAAATCAAGTAGTCTGTTACAGTGTAGTGTGTATACTGTAAGTTGAATATACTTACTGTGGTTCATGTGTTGCTATACTTTAGTTTGCATTTGCTTTCCTTTCGAGTCTTTAAAAATTATCTTCAGTACTCTAGAAAATGGTACCCTAGAAAATATATTGATAAACACTAGGGATAGATGTATGAAATCTATTTCCTTACATCATTCCTTATACTGCATTCAGACCATCATTCGCCTCTATCTCAGAGGATTTCATAGCTGTCAATGGAGGCTCAAGGAATAAGCAGATCCTGACTAAGAAGAACTAAGCCTTTTCTGCCTTGCTCTCTCCACTCACACTATCAACAGAGACTTAGCAGAATAGTAGATCAAGCTGTAAGTGAAAATAACATACATTTAGCCTACATTAAAGAGTGCGAATGTTAAACAGCTCCCTCAAGTTCTCAAAGCCTCGCACTGTTCCACTGTAAGGGACTGCATTGATTTCTGGCATGTTCAGAGATGTTACAATTTGGTACATTCGGTTTTGCCAAATATGAAAGATAGTTCAAATTCTATTTTAAAATACATTTTAAATATAATTCATCTAAATAAAGTAGATTATAGATACACAAATGAACTATTTGGTCAATCTATGGTTTCCTAAAACATACACACAAGGAATAGTACAGTAATATTTAAAATCTTATGAATTCTATGAGATCAATAAATTAGAAGCTTAACAGATTTTTCCCATATGTTTATTCTTGAATAAAGAGTTAATAACTAAATAGTGATTTTAGAGGCTCTTTAACTTTGTACAGCATGAGCTTCACAGTATATTTCACATATCTGACAAGAAAAGCAAGGCTAGATGAGAATATTGTGCACTACTGCCAGACTATGGCAGCCACTAAAGCCTTGACTTGCCCACGTACTGATCATTTGGCACACATCAAGACTGTCATAACGAAGTATCCTCTTGTTCACACTTTCCTACCTTCATAAAAGAGCAGAAAATATATATATTTTTTAAAAGAAGTAAAAATATTTTTTCTGAAATGTGGAGTATATTAAAGTAAGTTTAGATACTTGAAGACGTCACAAACTTTAAAACCACTGCGGATGTTCATGGTGAAAAAGTACTTAGTGATAAACCACCTAAAATCCTTCACAGTATAAAGCTTCAAAGCACTGTAAATTCTTCAGGCAGAATATGGATATAACAAACTTTCGTGTGGCCTGAGGCCAAATCTTCAGCCAGTCCAACTCACAGTAGATTCATTATCTTCAATGAAAAGCTGCTGATCCGTACTTACATTACTGACCCATAAACTTTTAATACACCTTAGCTGATCAGTGCTGATTCTGCCTCTATAACTATTTTCATAGTATTATTCCATTTACTCTTTTGGAACTCATTTGCGCAAATGTGAGAAAGATCCAAATCTGGGCCATAATGCAGCCTGAGCACTTAAGTCATCTTACAGTAAAGAGTGTGCATTTGCAAGAAAGGGAGGAAAATTGATAGCTGCTCAAAAGAATCCCAGGACTGTGGCTATTAAAGGACAATCTACCAGCACTACAGATGTATTCCAGCACATCTGAGTCTGCTTGTCACAATTACAGTCTGCTGTACCTGACCACACTGGTTTCCCATGTGCTACAATGCATGTATACCTCAGACCTCATTTATTAAAGAAAATACAGCACTTCACGTGGTCCCAACTAACCTGGGCTTCTCATATTTCCCCTATCAATCACCTTCATGCCCTGAGAGCCTTAAGGAGATGGTAGAAAGCCACCATATTGTTCTCAAAACACTATCATCACAGTACCTTATTAAAAATTGCATACAATCTATTCTTATGAAAAGGGAAGTAGAGATTTAACAAACTGGCATTTCAGAGGCATTAAATGTTCTCAGATGCAAACTCTCATTCTTGACAAGATCCACAGTGTGTGCACAGCCAATTACAAGTGCTCTCAGCTTTATCCAGTCAATGGTGAATCAGTGAGTGGTTCAGTGGTAGCATTCCGGAGTCATCTATGCAAATGACAGCAAAAGAGATGAAGAACGTTCTGAAAGAAACCACGTTTTTACACTCTGGGTACTCAAAAATTACTAGAGAAATTTGTTCAAAGTCTTCCAAGAGACTCACACTAAACAAACCAAAACAATACACACACGGAAGAAAATCAAGAATATGTTTTGTGCTTGCTAAAAATACAGTAAAAAGGGGGTGAGGAGGTTTAACAAAACTGTTTTGAAACTTGAATTCAATTAGCCTATATAAAAACATCTTTAAATGTTAGACTGGCAAATAGTTGCAAAAAATCTTTTCAGTAATACAGGCTCTAAATTAGGATTTCAGGTGAACAAAGCAATAATGATGAATGTTATTTTCAGCTCACTTATTTTCCTGTTAGTATTGCTGACATATGCGTTCAGCTTATTTAGGAAAAGGAAGACTAATTTTCTTCTCCTTTTGGCATTGTTGAGACAATAAAACTCATAAAAAAATAATTTCTCTTCCTAAAATGCTTCATACATCAAACTCAGAATAGACTGCATAGCAGAAAAAAAAAATTGTGTAACAAATCTCTGTCTCCTAAATGTCTATTATGATAAGGAGTCAATGTTCAGCTGTTTTGTGTTTTGGAATATGCATAATTGTCACAAAATGTATGCAAAATGCTTTGAGAAAACTCAAGGTGTAGCTACTGCAGAAAGCATTCAAACTCTAATTGCAGGAGGCAGCTCTTGGCGATATGGAAATTATACTGTTATTTTTCCTTGTAATTATATGTAACCAAACTCCCTCCTCTATCTTTCTATTTTCCAGTAGGAGTAAAAGAAGTTCTTCACTATGCATAAGCCATACACAGAGAGAGAAGGAAAAGCAGCAGTGTAAGCATGTGTATGTCACAACAAGAAGACATGCTAAATAACTGAGCCTTTAAGAATTTACCAAACGTTTAACTAAATTTGAATTACAAAAGATCATGTTTATCACAGATCCTAGACCCAGAAACTTGTCTCAGCTATGTAACACTCATACTAAAATGTTTTAATACAAAAAAGACTGAATGTCTTAAACTTCAGTGCAGTGTGGCACCCAGCACACACCTTAACTGCTCTCACTGATCTCAGAGATGAGATGTGATACTCTTCACAGTGTTATTCCTCATCAAGCAGGAAAGTTTTCTTGATTTATTCTTTTAATCAATTTTTTGGCAAAATGGATAGGGCTGAGCATTTGTGGAGCAACAAGTTCTTACAGATCATTAATTCTAGGACTAGTGTGGATTAAGACATAGTAGCAATAAATGCTAATCCATTTTTTTTTTACACATTTTACACATAAATATGAAGTGTGTTATATCTTGTCAGCGTTTGAAAAAGTAAGTCAGAACACCGTTTTTTTTTGTTTTTTTTTCCACCAGAGCACTGATTCAGAATGTAAAAGATGCTGCACTTCATTGTTCATAGATACATCCTGCGGCTGAAAAGACCAAAATAACTTCAGTTTTAAAAAAGAAATTTCAAGATTGTCAGCAACATGTAGCATGCAGACTTACTCTCCTGCTTATTCTTCTACTGTCGTGAGTACCTCCCCAACGCTTATCAGAAATGGAAAACACTTCTACGCTTTATTATTGCCTGTCTTCTGCCTAATTGTTGAAGGACGCTGACGAGATAGTGCAAAGAAAAGAAGACCCTGAACACAGACACCTTTACAAATGTCCTAGTTATGACCTGCTAGAAATTGCTGAGATAAAGGAACAGTGATCAAACCAATGATCTTGAGTCAGAGCTGCCCAGTTGCCCGGGCAGAAGTGTACTAAAGCGGTAATGCATTAGGCCAGTACAGTAGCAATAGGGAACTCTCAATGCATTGAAAAGCCACGAAGTACAAAAAATAGAAAATAAATGCATGGTTATAAACAAATGTAAAATACCAGCACCTAGATGTATGGCAGCCTCACTAACTTTAGGATGCAAAATAAGTAAAAAGTACCAGCGGAAAGAAAGTAGCAGAACTAAGCCTTAGAATTCATTATAATAAAAGGTCAAAAGAAAGTATAGATGTTACACAGCAGAGCAAGAGAGGAAATCAGGGATCACCTACCTGCTACTGCCTGTGACTTGATTACTTCAGCTTTTCCCCAAACTAACTGTGACCAGAAGTACAACCTAATTTAAAAAGACATTAGGCTGAAAGAACCAGTTAAAGAGTATTTATAAAATGTAGACATATTCAACTTATCAGTGTGGCAGAGCCTTCAGTATAGACTACCAGAGGACCTAGTAAAAACATCTCTGTACCACTCAAGAAGATATATATGGAATGAGGAATGGCCAAGAAGGCTACAGAAAATCAGAAAATCATGTCTGCCCTGAAAAGGGAAAACAGAGGGCCCCTGGAAAGTAATGATTCCTTACTCGAGCTGCAAGATATGAAAGATGCTCACAAATACAATCATAATTTCTTGTGGCAAAGAAAAGTAAGGAGGAAGTAAAATATGCATCTGATGTGAATTGGATGGCTCTAACAAGTGTGACACATATTTGTGAAAAAGAGATTAAAAGAACTCACTGTAATGTAGAAACTGAACTGGAAGCAAGGGAGCATTCAAAGCACGATTATCAATGTTTTGCTAGCAAGCTAGGGTGACATTTCAAGTCCCATAGGGTCTGTCCCAAGTTAATTTCTGTTGAGCATTCCCACTGACGCTTGGATGCAGACATTTATAAAAGAGCACACAAAAATCAGACAGCTTATACAAACCAATGTGAGAGGAGTAAAGCACTTTGGGAGACAGCATCAGACTTCAAACTGATATTGATAATTGGTTCTAAAATAGCAAGATGGAACAAAACAGAGGAAGGTATGAATCACAGTGGGAGGAGTGAAGACTTAGGGCATACTCATTAAGGATCATTATGAAAGGTTCATTACAAATTTTGGTGTAGACTGGAGATTATTAAACTGATTTTTAAGTTACGAGCTAGGTACTTTCAGAGCAGGGCTCAGGACTGAGTGTTCTTTTTGAGATTGCTACTACATCCATATTTTCATAGTCTTCTGCACAGAGGTCATAAGTTAATATGAGTAATGTCATCACTTCAAGTTATATGGCAATAAATCAGATATCACAAATTATAGTATTAAGGCCACACAGCTACTGTGCCCAAAATCAATGGAAAAGAGCATGTGTAACACATTCTCAAGGTGCAAGCTGACGTAAAACCTCTTCCTTCATGCTGCTCACACACCTTCACTGCAGACCCAAAGGTTTGTGGCTGAGACTCAGAGCTCTGCAGGAATGCATGGCCCGGGGTCTCCTTCAGAATAAAGTGTCATTCTATGTAGGAGTAATGGAGCAAGCAACAGAAGAAAGGCTTAATGTCTGTTAGTAACTCTGTTTTACCTTCTGGTAGAATATTTTGAAAATCAAGAGCATTTTGTAAACTCTACTTGCCTAATTCCTATTCTCATAAAGGTCCTTGAATGGGTGGAAGTGTAGAGCCATGACTTCTACAAGGGCTGGAATGCAGCAATCAGGCAGGGACTGGCAACCAGCTTCACAAAGTCACTCATTCCCTATGAAACTAAAATGTGGGTCTAATGTGGGTAAAGAGAGGAACAGTGAGTCATTTCATGTCTTACTTAATGGGATGTGATCCAGTAACTAATTAGAAGGTAGTGCAATAGACAAGAATACAGTGATTTTATGAAACAGTTACAGAAAGCCATGAGGATCTGTTCTGTGTTCAGAGAACACCATGGGTCTTCAAAGCAGTAGATTCCATATCCAATTAACATATACATCTACAATCATCCACTAAGCTTCCGTATCTAGGGAAAAAATATGAACAACACAAGTTAGTGAATGATTACTTCTGCAAATGAAAGTCGCCTAGAATCTGAGCAGTCACGTACTGTGAGCTCATTTTGCATTGTCAGGCTCCACATTATCTCCCATAAATTAAATGTCACCTGAAGGAAGAGACATCCATACCAGTTTTCAAAGGACTTTCATGAAAAAAATAAAACTTGGTCTATATTGAAATAATCACCCAGAACAGGCCACCTTTTACAGTGAAAGTTGCCAATAGTAGATATTAAATAATGTCTTTGACAAAAGTGTTGTTAACATCCACAGTGTATCTCACTCTTAAGATTCAGAAAAGGATAAACTGAAATTCTTTATATAGCCATGAGAGAAGTCAATAAGAGTACAGCGAGGCAAGGTTTTGGTTTTTTTTTTCAAGAAAGGAAATGCTAAAAGTGTTGACTTCCAATATTGAAAATGACTGACTTGAACTCATTGTATGGTTAAAACCATGTAATGCATACATTTTAAGCTTCTGTTCTAGTCTGTTTACATACATGCTGTTCTCAAATAAGAACTCCACAGTGCTGAAATCATTCTGTAAAGCTTGCTAATGAAAAAATGGCATCTAAATTTCAAAATAAGTAACAGAAGAAGATCGGGCCAATGTTGTTAGATCCAAAATGGTACTTCAAAGGAATACAAACAGCCTCAACAGATACATTAAGACATGGCAGACTGGCATTTTGATGTGAAAAAAAGCATTAATAAGTGCAAGCACATACGAAAAGAACTCTTACTGGAAATTGAACTGAAGTCTGATAAGATTGGCTAAAATACGGGAGGTGAAGATACAGGAATAACTATGAATTCATTTCTCAGTTTTCAGCTCATGAGCTGTATTTTACATACAGTGCTGCACAGGCTATTCTAAAGCTCTTTGTGATGCTATGTGCTAAAATTGAATGCGTTGTCTGAGAATGTCAACACAGGAAACACTCTGAGGTTATTGTGTGACTAAAAACCACTAAATTCTTCATTTGCATATGATGATGTAAAACAAAACCAGAAAGCTGGCAATTAAATTTGTATATGCATCCCTGATCACCAAAGCTGTATAGAAAGACATGGAACAAAAACCCACTCCAAACTAGAGACATTTCTGAGGTGAACAGATTTTTAGAGTCATATTTATATTTTTAACAAAGTGATTTCTTTGCAGAGGGAAAAAATTCATTATTCAAGCTGACAAACTTTTCCAGAATGAGTATCATAAAATATTGACACTAAACCTTTCACCATTTTCATTCTGCTAATTACTCCTGCCCAATTGTTAAAAAAAAAAAAAAAAAAAAAAAAGGTAAATTTGGTAATCATGTCTATTAATTTAATATGAAATTGTTCACAGTGATCAAACTTCTATGGTGATGAAATGAAATGAGGAAACCTAAATGGTTTCTTTGTATCTACTGGAGCGGATGTAAGTCAGGCAAAGCTCGTTCTGTGCAATATCCCGGCCAGACTCCTTCCAAGCTAGGTGTGTGCCATTGCAATCTACATGAGACCACTCTACTCCTCCTTTCTCTAATATAATACAGTAAAAACATTACAAGACAGTTCCCACACTGATTCCTGAAGAGCTCCTGTAGCTCAGACTTGCATATTCCATCTGACATAGCACTTTGTCAAATGAGCTCTGTATCCATCTCACACATTCAATTGTTAATCTCCAGAGTTTCTGGTTAATCTAATAGAGCAGTCCAGTTAAATCTGATCTGTTTATTGTTTTAGGTAATGTTTCATCCAGTGAATTACAATAAAACAGTTTTAAAAATAAGAGACATACCAGTCACAAATGCATAAAGCAATGGCAGAGCAAAAATATTGAGTTGTTTCATTCTGCAAAGATCTCCTTCCACAAGTCAGATGGAGATTGTTGTATCTGTATGTAAATCACGTATGTATCTGTATCCCTCCCCACGTAATGCAGAATCCTTGTCAACTCGTTATCTTCCAACTGTTAATAATCATTAACACTCAGTACACTGCACTGACTCATTGGCTGTAATTAATTCCTACAGTGGTGTGTACAGGGAAGGGAAGCTACAGGGATGGACAGCATGGTGTGAAACTGCATGGAGGTGAAGGACTCTCCTAGCACTGAGCTGCTAGACAGTCTCCTAATATGCTCATAACAAACTGACAGTTGCTCAGGAATATATGGCTTTATTATAAATTACCATGATAATTGACCTAAAATAAAAGCTGATGTGATACTGTTTTTGAATAGCTTTCAGAGTTTCTTATTAACTCAGACATAAAAACAGAAAATTCTTAGGTGTGCAAGTGAGATTGTCTGAGAAACAAAAATCACCATAGCATACATAATTCTCCACATTTTTGTATTATTTTATCATTGTACAGCGAAGTCAGTTTTTCTTGAGAGTCTCACTCATGGTTTCGAGACACTTTCTTGGTTTCCCTTAGCATTATATTACTGCTTTTTCAAGCTGCACCTATAGCAGTAGTTCATTGTTGTATTTGCTTAGTAAGTTTTATTTGTACTCATTTCTGATGCCATGAAAACAACAGCAATGAAAGCCATGAGAAGTAACAGCAGAAATTATCAAGCCCTTCCAGAGAACAGAGACAGCCTCAGCATTTGACCCAGAGGAACAGCAGCAACTGGGCAACCTCATGAAGTTTTGACAGTGACATGGCACAAAGAAGGGTACAGACTGGAAGCCTGAAACCAAGAGAAACTGTAGTCAGACTTTGTTTATTCAGAAAGAAAGTATATAGTCATATTTTTAGATTTCCAATATAGAAACATGAAAACATAAAAGATTTTATATTTACTTCACAGGCTGCACTTTTTTTTACTATGAATCCAGAAGGATTCTAGTAATCTTTTTTTTTTTTTTTTTTTTTTTTTTTTTTTTTTTTTTAATTACATCTAATCTCACACAAGCATATCTTTCTTTTCAAGTAGTTTCCTATATTGAGCCCTTTCAGCAATAGCTAGCAAAGACTGGTGAATCATCTTTCTAGCACCTTTATTTTTAGCTGCTAATAAGCCTGTACTCAGATACTTGATTTTACCTTGTGACTAAGCGGCTCAGATCTGCAAATTTGGTTCAGAGGTGCTACATGCAACTCTTCATGACAGAATGGGCAGAAAGGACATCTCCTTGGAAGGGTTCTCGCAGGGTCAGGAGTGGGTTTCAGTACTAGCAGTGTCTGCCACAAGCAACATTAAAGGTGTACTATCCCTGGGACAGCAACACTCAATTCTGAGCTATCACACAGTCATATCATTGATTTGAGGTTGTTTTTCCACTGAGTTTTCCATTGTTTTGTCCATTGATTTTTTTTTTGAAAGCAAAGAAGGAAAATCTACTAAAGTACTTTTGTTTGTGAATATTCCACTGTACACTAAGTATCTTAGAGAATTAATGTTTTACTGAGATTATTGAAGGCAATCACCATGAGGGGCAGAAGGCAGCCCTTGTCCCTGGGATCAGTGGGAGGCTCTAGAAGCAGGAACCATGACATTAAAGCAAGTTTGATGCTGCTCGACTTTAAGCTGCAATACCTGGTAGAACAGCTCATCTCAGTAATGCTCCCTTCTAAACTCCAGTTCAAATCTTTATCTTTCACACTCTGCTCCCAGCATTGCCGATATTTGGCCTTTATGTGGTGGATTTTCCCAAGGCAAGGTAGCAAGGTCTCTGAACATTAACACAACAAAATAAATTAATTTTCACTTTTGTTAGAAGTGCGTCCCTTCTGTACCTTGTTGGTAAGCTGAGCTGTCTTCACTGACCAAATCAGCAATTCAAAGCTTTAGTTTTTAAAACTTCCTAGGTGCACAATATATTTCATTTTAATGACTGGTGAAGTTCAGTAAATTCCTCCTGCAAAGGTTGGCGGCAAATGACCAAAAGGGTGCAAGTTTACCCCAACCTGATTAAGTTCTGCAGAAGCAAATGTTACACACAAAGGCTTGGGGAAGTAGTTTCCATTTGGTTCAGGAATGTCCACAGAACAAAACTCAAAAACACTGCAGTGGGCACAGGAACAACCATTTCATTAACCAACCATCCCTTTAAAAACAAAACAACAGAAGGAAACCACAATACTCCTAGGGCTGAGTTATCTTCTAAATAATTATTTTCTCCTCTTACAATTTCATCAATTAACAACATTTATAACTACTCATGAATTATTTAAAGAATAAACAGTCTCTCATGAATGTTTAGCTGTATTAAATCTGAAATACTAAAAAAACAAGTAAACCTGGAATTATTCTAGAACTATAAATGTATTAGTAAATGATTATTCAAGCTTTAAGAGAATTTAGAACAACTACCTAGTTGGTGTATTCATACATTTTTAAGACTGACCTGAAATAAAAATGTCCCACTGAGGAGACTATTTGGTTTACAGAGCTGATACCATGGAAGAAAATGCTTTTCTGCTTATACCATAATTGTTTTGCTGTTGTTTTCTCTTTTTAAATGTCCCTTACTTTCTAACAATTCATCTTTTTTTCTTTCTTGTTCTTGTTCTAATAATGGCTTTTTCCTGTTCCTGAAGGCATTATTACTAATTCATTTCTTGAGTACACTTAATGGTCTAAAAGGCCACTCCTGAAAAAAGAAACTTCTAGTACAAGAAAAGTTGAAATATAATTTTAATAGCATAGATTAAAGGTAGTAATAGTGACAATGAGGAAAGAGACTGATAAGCAAAAGAGTATTTAGTCAATGCTTGCTTTAAAACATCTCCAGTGACAGTTTAATCACCAGAACTTTGTTCTTGGTAAAGTGAAGCAATAAACATTTAAGTGAAATATTTTGCATTTTATCTAGAAAAAAAAAAAGCCTTTGGTTTCTATTACTGTCAAATAATTTGTACTTGATATTTCAAACTAATCCTTTCTAGGAGTCTCAACAGCTACATTCTATTAGCAATTTAGAATATGTGCCTCTTACAAAACTTGTCTTCTCAAATCTAACAGCGTAGGGTAGTCAACTATTATGTAGACAGTGATAAGAAACAGTCGGGACAGCAGAGAAGAAATCACATCTTTGTCTTATCCCCAGCTGTGCAGCTGTTTAACTCATGTTCTTTGTCTTTAAAATGCACATGACAACACTTTCTTTCAACTGAAAACTACCTGAAGGTAAAGAACACAAGAAAAATCCAACTTTTTAGTCAAACTTCTGTGCAGCATACTTTCACTTTTCTTTTTCCCCTTATTTTTCCTCCTGTTCAACACAAAATGCAAAGTAAACGCTACTTCTCTGAGATCTCCCAAAGGTTCTTAAAGATTAAAAAGAGCATCTAGATCTCTTTAGAACCACAACTAACTCCAGATGAACCCACTTCCCTTTCTATGCAGACATTTATTTATAGCTCATATACTTTTCTCTCTTTAAAGCAATACTTTTTTTCCTGCAAAGCACTTTCAGAAGTACTCATCTGTAAAAATCACTGCACTATAAGACTCCAAATATCTTGGTCTCCCAGGATTTCTGCTCACAGACTTCTCTAGAAACTGAGCCCACTCCCACAATACACTTCAGTACATAAGACGTGCTTCCACCTTTTTTCTCAGCTCTATAAACTGAATAATCCTCTGCTCTATATTCTAACTACTTTTCCCCCTTTGACTTTTATTAATGGTATAATACGTATGGATAAATTCTGTTGATGACAGAGACCAGGCAGTAGAAATTTTCCTCCCACCAAGAAGCATTCTTAACTTCTTCTCTAAGTCACGGAGGCGCATGCCATCATATTATCTGTACCTTTCCCTATTAGATGGCACCTCATAATCCTGTTTGCTGCTTTTTAACTGAATTTACCATCATGGAAATCTTAAAGCTAGTACCTTTCTCATGATTTATTTAAACACTTAGCCAGGTAGCATGGAAGAGATGCTACAATTCCCTTTTCAAAAGCTGAAGCCTGAAAATACTCCTTCCTAAGCACCAGATGATCTACAGATCATCTAGTTAAAATATAAACTAGGATACCTAACAAAGCAAATAGATTAAACAGAAGCTTTAACTTTTTTTAGGCATCAGAGAAGACGGCTGTAAGACACAAAGGTTTGGTCACAAAGGCCTTGAAAACCAGATTTCATTAATACCACTGCTCATAGAACAACATGTTTCTGAAAAGAATGTGGAAAAAAATAAGATTTTCCTTAAATGAGGTTGAAACACAGTGTTTGTACTTCCCCAAGGAAATGTGTCATTCAATCAACCTGAGTTGTACAATATATCGAAGTAAAAGAGAGCTGGCATCATTCTAGTGAATCCAGAATAGCAAAAACTCAGCATAGAATCAAGGTGGAAATGAAGTAATACAGCCACATGGAACAGTGAAAATGAAGAAGTCACGAGGAGCTGGTAGCAATAAAGTTCTGACACTTTAGAGATACGAAAAACAGTGGTAGTTCAGGCTGTCCCTGACATTATAGAAATAAACAGTGGAATACCAATACATCCAGGACCTTCTGGAGATGACTACAAGCTTTCTATTGAGAAACAATTCTTCAGCAATATGCAGAAATCTCAATGAAGTTATGAAAAACTCTTTAAGTTTTAACACCTCATTTTATTTCAGACAGACTGAAAATGACAATCCTATAAAAGAAGGCAGCTCTGGAGCAACGTGGCAGTTTCAGCATCTAAGGATGCATTTTTTCTTAACTGGCTTTGAAATGCAGCTCTTACTGAGAAAAACTACAGAAAAGAATATTCAAAGCCCAGGTCAGACAAGGATACATGGAACATCTTTGGTCATTTTTGTTAGAAATTTCATGGCTTAGATATAGCAACACTTGTTAACTACTTGGGAATCTGCCTTTCCAAATAAAAGCATCCCTATAATTTTTGTTTTAATACAATTTCATATCAACATTCACCAGGATTCCAATATGTAAATAACACTGCCCTTCCTGTGCCCAAGGGCAGTGTTTCAATGTGCAGTTTTGATCTCTCTGGCCTTTGTCATCTATCTGAACCCCAGACTTCATTCTGAATCTTTTGCACCAGAAGATGTGCTATGTGGTAGGTTATCACAACAAAAAGCTACCCACACATATTCTCTTGTTAGCATGATTTTGTGCCTTGAGGATTATTATGGCTGAGGTACAAAATAGAAAGATAAAAAAAGTCATTTTTCACTCCTTATAATCTCTCATTTTCTATAGGAAATTTGTGAACAAAGCAGTGACTTGATGGAAGCAGAAACATGAGACAACAGAAGGAAGAAGTAAAAAAACTCCATCCATTTGTTGTGCCTGACCCAACACACCTGGATGCCAACTGAGTGAACAGACCAGGAAAAACACCAAAAAAGTGTTTTCTACAAATAAGCACCATGACACCTGTAAAAGCCTGAAGGCAGTTTCAGCAATCATCTGAGTACTTGGCTAAGGTCCACGTTTACCAAAGATATGTGGGTGGACTATCCATCAAACCCCTACTTGTCTGGGAGGCACACCAATGTTTTACAATGAGACTCACAACTAAATCTGCATTCTGCTGTGATTACCTTTGTAATACAGTGGGGAGTATCCTGTCTTTACAACACTCAGTGGGACATGGAGTCAAGGAAATAGCTGAGCATGAGTCAGAGGTCAAAATATAGATTCTCAGCTTTTTATGGTGACATATCTAAATGAGAAAACGAACCTTGAATCAAGGGAGCTGGAAACAGCTTGTCAGGTATAAAATGACAGCAGAATAACTCTATATGGTATAAGCAACAGAGAGTGGATCTGGTTTAGAGAGAAAAACTGTTTCATCATCAAGACATATTGCAGCAAAAGGAAAGAAAAGACATTATGCATAATGCTTCAAAAAGAGAGTTATTTATGTAGATCCCTAACCAGATTGTGGAAAACTGGATCCTGTGCTTATTCAGAAACCTCTGTATTTACACAAGTGTTGTTCTGCAATGCAACCCTGCTTTCCCTTCCTTTTCACATGTTAATAATAGAAAATGACGGAAATATGAGGAAGGATTTGTGTGCTAAGAAGCTTGAGCTGATCTACTGAAAGCCGTAAAGGCTGATGTAAGCAATAACGTTATCTGAAAGAACAAACAACAAAACAGCCAATCCAACAAGTGCACTGAATCATTGGACTTATTTGGGTGGTATGAAAAAAAAAAGATGTTCAAGAGTGATTTCTGACAGCAGCATACAATATAAGAAAGGGAAACATTTTGATAATTAGAATACACCTGTAGCAGCTGTGAAAGAAGGAGCTCTTAATTGCATCTGAGTAGCAACTCAGTCCAAGAAAGTAGTGGAAATATACTTGATAAGCAGTGAAACCTCATAGTGGCCTATTTATCTAGGTCAGTTAGTTTTCACAGAAGCCATTCAATAGGACAGAATGTGATGCAGTATTTTATGGTCAACACTGAACAAGCAACAACCTCAAAATTTGCCAACAAGTTTGAATGTTTGTCACCTATTCTATTTTTACTACTCGTACAATTGCTGATATTGACATCCCTGCACCTATGTTCCCTGTCAGGAAGACACCCTTTGAGAGTACGCATGGTTTTTGGTTCCTTAAATTATTCTCATTCAACATTATTTGTTTTTATGGACTACACCCCCTGTATAAAGATGTTTATCTTTTGTTTAATATATTAAAATGCAGCCAGAAAATATTTTCATAATATATTCTTACCTAGGAGGATCTTGACAGATATTTATTGACTCTTGATTCAGTTTTATGCTTGCTATTCTGTCCTGCTACCTTTTATTGGAAACATTTTATGCCCCTTTTCCATGCCCACATCCATCTATCTTCTGTGTCTCGTTATATTAAAATGTGTGTGTATTGGTTAAACTTGTAAGTTGTTTATGTGCATTTGCCTGAAGGCATTCTAGGACCTTACTAATATATACAATGTTGAAAACAGTTCACAAAACCCTGCTAATAGTATACAGAGGTACATACTTCACTGTGAATGTAGGCAAGCAACTAGAAACATCTAGATATAATAGATACAAATCAAGAAATTAAATGTAAACTGTTTTCAAAAATCAGCAGCTTTATAAAGATGCTCTGTTGCTGCGAGGTGGAAGGAAGGCTGAGCTGTTCCAGGGATGATACTGGGACAGGGATCAATGCAGGCTCTCTCCTGTGCAGCTCTGCTCTGCCTGAAGCCTACAGCTGTGGAATTTGTCTGCATAGCATGGGAGCTACGTACAAACATGCAGTTACGGCTGCAGAATCACAACTGAGAAGGCACCCTGCAAATGTGGAGCATTTGAAAAGAAGGGATTTTCTGGGTGAACTAGCAGTCCAAAGCTTCAAGAAAAATAGACTAAGACAGGATGGCCATTAACTAAAACATGCAAGCACTGTCAGTCACATGTTACGTGGCTCAGTATGCCAACTGTCAACTAACTGTTGTTTTTGTATCTGGCTATGCCAGCTGGTAATACTGCTTCTTGGGAAGTTATTTCTGAACAGCTAAGCTTCAAAGGGAGCACTGCCAAAACATCTACTATTCATATTTTACAAATATGTTTTATTACAAGTATATTGTCTTTCACTAGAGAAATCTTCCCCTTTGCATTCATTTAGTCTGTGTATCTGTCTTACACTTTCTTGTTCATTGAGAAGAAACATCATGGTACAATGCCAAATTTAAAAAAAGGGGGGGAGAAGGGGAGGGAGTGGAAGAATGTAGGCAAAAACAAGAAAACAAATGCCTATTGCCATTAGAAATGTATCACTTTTATTCACTTTTACTAGAGTTCATTTTACTTTCAGGCATATGGTATGAGCTTTACAATTGAAAGTATGGCTTTTTCCAAAAGTAAGCATTACTTGACTAATTTTATGTTATTTATTTTTGTATTTAAGATGGGGAGGCCAGAAAGCACAGACTCAAGATGGGGTTGTGGTCACAGAATCACAGAATTACGGCAGCCTATATCCAGTGCTCCATCACCCTTCCCGTAACGAAAATCTTCCACATGTTAGTATAGAACTTCCTATGTTCAAGTTTCAGGCCATTACTCCTTGTCCTATCACTATGCACCACTGAGAAGAGCCTGTCCTCAACCATTTGCCTCCCACTCCCTTTAAATATTTATAAACATTTATCAGATCCCCTCTCAGTCTTCTTTTCCTCAGGCTGAACAGACCCAGGTTACTCAGCCTTTCCTCATATGGGAGATGCTCCAGACATCTTTGCGGTCCTCTGCTGGACTCCTAGGAGATCCCTGTCTTTTCTGAACTGGGATTTAACAGAGAATCTTTTAATTGACACTGATTTCACTTTGCTCAGTGAATCCACCTGAAGGCCATATTTAGCATATGCAAATATAGTCTAGAGTTGAGGCCTAGATTGTGACACTAAAGCAGGATGAAACACAAATTCTGCTTTTCAGATAGATATCCTAATACTGGGAGAAATATAAACAAAACTACTCAATTGCAAATGTAAAGAAGTAGATAAAAATACCTGCTTATCTATATATTGAAACTGGAACCTTTCCACTGCAGGGACTTCTTGCAAATCTATATTTCTATGATGCTTAACATATCGCCTGTCCTACTGAAGCCAGGTCTGCTGGGCTGTAACACAGATAGTAGCAGTAACAGTTGGAATTCTCATCTTTCTTTGTTGGGAAAGTATTAAGGAACCACAGATGTGAAAATCAGGAAAATGTACTGCAGTTGTCATGTCTTCTCTAAACCATTTCAATTAACTCAGCAGCATTCCCAAGGTGTGTGCCAGCTTAAATACACAGAAACAGATTACAAAATCTCCATGACTGTGCTCAAACAGCAAACTTACTGGCAGATACTTTGGTGTTCTACTTGCTTTTGATAGAATCTACAGCATTAGTTATAGAAACCCATGAATACTGTGCAAATCAGTTGCATGGTCATGTTGGCTATCAGTTCATAGCCAAGCAAATCTGACAGAGATTTCACAGCTAGCACAGAACATTTCTCAGCCCAGAGATGACAGCTATCCCCAGCAGGTAGCAAAGGCTCTCTGAGATACAGATGGCTGAGGCTTCTCCAGGAAAAGCCACAAGATCTGCATAATTGCCAAGATTTGGTCAGCACCACATCCCTTGAAAAGGGATTCTGTTTTACTTTCCTTTGCTTCAATGCAGAGATGCAGAGTGTGCGGAAGAACCTCTTCATCTTGCAAGTTCTTGAAAGTAAATTCAAACTGCATGTTTTTAATCATCTCACCTTTTCCAAGCACCTCAGTAGCATGTAACTGATGTATTACACTTTTCCTTTATATTTGACATGAGGAAAACCTTGTAGTCTTCTTCTCACCTTCTTTCCACAAGGAAAGGGCTGCAATTGCTCATTAATGAATTTACTGTGCCAATAAATTGCTCTTGCAAACATACTACAAACACTGTTGTACAATTGCAGGGCTGCAAAACTAACCAAGCAGAGAAAAATTATTTTGCATTATCAAATATTAAGTTAATGAAATTCTGACCAACAGCCATATAATGGCTTGAGATTGATTGCCGTGTGTGGTTTTACTAAATATTATTCCCCTATAATCAAAAATAAGCTTATAATTTGAAGAAAATTATATGAAGGAAATGAGTGGAATTAAATTCATTTTATATTCAGTTGAAAATTCAAAAGATATTTTCTTGATATAAATGATTGCCTTTTACCAGTACCACTTTTTAAATTCAAAGTAAAATTAAGTAAGAATTAGAATGAATTCAGACAAATTATTAGTATTATTTGTTATGACAGTAGCTGTAGTACAAGAAAAAAGACTCTCCTGTGTTTCAGAAAACCTCTCCATTACTCTACATCTGTGTTCAGATCAAGAGGATTGTAGAAACACCCAAAACAAATCAGAACAAAACATAGCATTAAAAGAACAATACTGTGAAAATGACAGTGATGTGTAAACTAGATTTTTTCCTCCTCTTCTTGAAAGTTGCCACTCTTGCAAGAAACTCCAAGGAGTTAACACAACAAATATGGCCAGAAGTAAAAAAATGTGCAATACAAAATTCCAGCAAAGATAACAATGAGGTGCTGGCAGTCGGCAGGAAACATCCACCAGGTAATTCTGCAAACTGAGGGGGCATAGAGCAGCTAACAGCAAGTGGAGAAATGCACTTCTGCATAGTCTTATTTCAGGCATTTTCCCAAGGGAAGTCATGGCCCTCTAAAACATTTTCTATTACTTGTTTTGCAACATATGGCTGTGAGCAGACAGAAGAAAACAGCATGCCCTGCAAATAAATGTCATTTTTAAGAAGGACCATGTGTGCAATTAGGAGATTCCCAAAGGAAATAAATGGGGTTTAAAAACTACTCCAGCTTCTTTAGGCTGGGAACCAATGACACAGCTTGAACCATAAAAAGATAATCCTGATTAACAGTGCCTCTGAGGCAGAGATGAGAGAAGGCATTGGAGGTGCCAAAACCAATAGGAGAACAAGCAATCCTCGCCTCCCTTAAACACTCTTTTAGGATTACAGAGTCTTCAGTTCCACGTGTCCTCAGTGAGGTTTCTATTGCCACTAGCATAATACTCTGTGGACTGCATAATCTAGAAGATGCTCCAGAAGCACCACTCATTTCATGCAGCCCCTTCCATCAGTCCCATCTCCAAAACACAATATTGTTACTTCTCCCACCAGACTATTAAAAAGAGAGGAGGAGAGAAAACATTTAGTCATTCACAGCAGAAATACAGTGATATTATCTAGAGAACAATAAACACTTCATGTTATTCTAAAGCAAAACTGGCTGTATTCATTGATTCTGCTTTTTTTTTTTTTTTTTTTTTTTTTAAAATGCAAGGCATTTTTAATACAAAGTATTCATGTATTCAGCACAAGCCTACATCAGCTTAGAGCTCAGGCTGATGTTTGCTGGTCCCCTTCCCCACATCAAACTCATCTAATTTCTATTTCAGGGAGAATTTGCAGCCCCTGGGCACCACTCTGAAAGGTATCCCACAATTCGGGTTCTTCATGCCTGAACTGTAACCTCTCCAGTTATCCAATACCTTTCCAGCTGAAAGAACATTTCCATTTCCATTACTATTTATTTTTCATCCTCTGCAGTGAAAATGGAGCATGTCTAGTAATCACTTCCTACAGATAACTTCTGTGATGGCTATTTGTCCACTCAGAATAGACTAACACAGTTGTTTACAATGTGTATTAAAGAGTCTTCAGTATTCTGAAAAATCTCAGTCAATGCTGACCCAGACTTCCACTGAATCAGTGGCCAGACATGAGAGCTCTGCATTCACTGCAATGAACTTACTTTCAAGTATTATTGTATTCCTCTTCTTCAGTGTCTGCACATATCTCAGGGAATATTTACATCCATGAAAAATGAAACTTAAGCTTTCAAATAGGTATATTTTTCTCTGAAAGAGATGCTCTAAATAGGTCCTGTGAGATCACGCTTCTTGTTCCCTGATTCAGTTATCAAATTACCAAAGTAGGAGATGAAAAAAATGCTTTTGCCTTTCCCTCTAAGTGCAAGTCAGAAGGTGATGGGTTGGACTCACAACTGAACTGTTTGTAAGTGTAATTTTGTCAAGACTTCTGTAGTATGGCAGCAATAGCCCTGATTTAGGAAAGAATTATCTCTGAGAGTAACACTACAGTGTATGTTTAACTTGAAAGCTACTCTCCTATTTTCTTAATTCAACCAGGTTTAAGCACATGACTCAGTTCTTGCTGAAGTGTTTTTCTGATCAGAGAAATATTTACACATTCAACATGTGCTTATGGTTCTTCTAGAATATGTTGAAATTCTTACACTTCATTGAACAATGAATCCAATGCTTTCATGGGATTTGGAAACATTCAGCACCCTTCCCAGATTTATCTAAAGGTAACAGTTGCCATATAGGTTTTGACATGAACCACATTAAAAACAAAATCTGTAAATTCTTAATGAATTTTCCAGAAGTGGGTTTCACTTCTCCCAGCAATACAGTGTTAAATTTTTATATATAATTCAGACAGAAGCAATGTTCTAGATCAAAGTTTCCAGTCCATATTGAATAAACTTTTCTACAATTTCCACAGCACTTTTTTATCAGCATTATCTAAGTGAAGAACTACCACTTCTGTGCTGAACTACCATCTTGCAGCGTCACTGCAGAAAGCCATTCCCTGGCACTGTCTCATACAACCATGGAGTGCTCCTCAAAAGCTCATCCCCTGCCTTTTTGGAGCTGCTGCTGTAATCACTGAGCCACTGACAAATTATATCATGGTAAATTGAGTTTTTATCATAATTAATTTAATTCTGGAGTAATTTCTTTTGAAGCAAACATTTCTCACATCTTGATAAAGTACTTTTTCTGCAAAGCAGAACTCCAATATTGAAGCACAAATTGAAATCTGAGAGCTGCACACATTCAGAACACCACATTTGGAGTGCATGGTGTAACGTTAGTTTAACTCCGGTGCAAGTTCATATGCTGAACAATAACAATTGGCTTTTCTATGCAATAAACTATTAGACATGTATAGATTAAAGCCATCTTAAGCCACTGAAAGGAAAAAGGTTGATTGTGGTATACAGGCAGTGATATCAAGTTGGATATCAGGACAAGATTGAAGTTCTTCAGCAGAGGGCAGAGCGTATGGAATGGGCTGTCCAGGGCAGTAGGCACAGCCCCAAGCTGCTGGAGTTCAAAGGCAGTGCTCCAGCGCTCTCAGACCCTGGGTCTGATTTTTGGGTGGTCCTGTGTGGAGCCAGGAGCTGGACTCAATGATCCTTACAGGTCCTTTCCAATTGGACTATGATTCTTCAATCAGCGTTAGGACAGCACTTTGGAAGCAGGGCTGCTAAGATAGGGAAAGGTGATCATGTTTCTGTTACTTTGTACCAGCTGCTAAATTACTGTCACAGCACACTCAGTAAAAGCACATTTGACATTACTGAACTTGATGACAGGCCACTTCGTAAACTCTGCCCCAGTCATTATTTGCCTTTGGTATTTCAGGCTTTGCTTCTGTTTGCAAAGTCCAACATGAAGGGCTAGTCTCTTGATGCATAGAGTTTTATGAGTTAAATTAAATGCTACAGCACATCTTGTCAGCTGAAATAATATGTTCTGCTTATGTCTTAAAAAGTGACCTGTTTGGTAAAGAATAGCTCTGCTGAGATGTTACTTTGCAAAACTGGCATGGGCACTCCACACTACATTGTGAGGAGTGACATGCGTTATACTTGCTCAGGTTACAGACAATTACTTTCCCTTCTCTACCACCTTCAGTTTTACCTGACAGTCAAGAAAATTTGTATTGAAAGCTGAGGCAGGCAGGCAGAGATCTGCCCAACCATGGCCAGGGCCAGCCTGTGTTGTACTTCCACAGGACCTGGGTTTATCACCCATGTGAACAGGAGAGATATCGCACTGACATGAGGCGGCTGAATAGAGTACAGGTACTGAGCATGAATTTTTCTAGAATTGGCAATGGCATTTCCCACATAGACACCTCTCAGCGACCTACACAGAAACACACTCTATTACAGCTACAGCTGAAAATCTGCTGCTTTCCTGTTCAGATGAATGAAGTTTCTGTGGTTACTTTGGGTGAAAAACAGCATACATATTCAGCAGTTCAGCTTCAACAATTCACAGACCAGTTTTTGAGAACATTTTTTTCTGGATTATGCTGGATAAATCATAACAGTATATGAATAGCATTCAGACTCTATTCCAGCTAGACAGGATCACAAGTTCCCACCATAAAATAGCTATGCCAGTTTTCTCTCTGCTGTGATTCAGAAGTGGATCCCAACCCCTCAAGGCAATTCTCTAAACAAGGAACACATTCACATTATTGTCTTATTTTCACATTGCTAGAAAACAACATAATTAATGATGTTTTCCTCAGATCTCACTAAAATCTGCATAAATTCCTACACTTCAGCTGAATACAAAGGGTTAAAAAGCTCTCAAACCAGTCTAGCAGTGACCCAAAACAGCCTTCACAACCTCAGTTCCACTTCTGCCTTGACAGAGCCCAGCACAGACACATTCACACACCGATATCCTGAAAAAATATTTGACCTTGCAAAGTCCCACAACTAAATGAAGTCTAGGAAACACACTAATTGATGTACATAACCGTTTCTATACACCCAGTTTTTCATCTATTTTGTAGAGGGGAGGTGAGGTTGTCATTCATTAAGCAACAATCTTAGGGCAGAACAAGCCTTGGAAGCCTTTTCTGTTAGTTTTTGTTGTTGGTTCTTTTTTTTTTTTACATTTTTAATTTCTGTTATACCACCATTAACTGTGTATTTTTGCCAGCAATGAACTTGATGAATTGTGTTATTGAGCACACACATTCCTTGATGCTGAACATTTACAGAGAGCAAACAGTAGATGCAAGCACAAAGTGGTGGTGGGTGGTGTATTTCAGCAGCGGTGACAGCAATGTGAAAGACAAACCACATTCTGAAGAGCCATGCACAGCTGTCACAGTTACACCACTTAATGAAGAGAATCCGGAACAGCTCATCCATGCAAATCAGCTAATAGTGGTGAGTATGTTCAAACATAGTGTCCTGTAGTGACAATTTGCTCTATCAAACTATGTTATTGTGCTTTTTGTATCTATTATTGTTTTCATGCATAGGAGCTCAGTTTCCAACTGAAGTACATAAGAGGCATTACTTTCAGAGCAATGTGCACATATCCCAAACAGAGACATGCCCAAAGTTATAGATGCATTGCATCCTATTGAGGATACAGTGATTGGAGAGGCATTAATAGTACTGATAATGTCATCACTAAATTGTTTGAATGTCAGTCTGTCAGTGCTACAATGAGATACCAGCTATGTGCATTCCTGGTAGAGCATGCTTCTGCTTTCCTTCTTCCTCCCTTTGGAGAAGAACCAGAGAGTACCTGTGACATGGCTAATGCTCCAGTCATGCTCAAAAACATGCAGCGCCCTTTATTCTTGATAGCACATTTTGACTCATGTAATCTGGATGGGTTCTTTGTGGCCCAGTTCAGACAGCTTAAATCTAGTCAGTGTTTCAGCTTTCAAGACAGTAAGAAAATTAATGAGATTACTCTGACTTTTTCATTTAATCCCTTTTTTCCCTTCCACCAGCTCACATGCTGACCAAATTTTCTTGTCAAAATTCACAGAGTGTCTTCTAATTAAAACTTGGAATAAAATAGGGATCAATTCATTTGTAGTCAAAGAACAACGTTACATTTTCAGAAGAGCTTATTAAATAATTAATATGGAAAAAAATTCAGGCATGCTGCTCAGAAGTGAGAAGAACAGAGCTTTTAAAAAATGCAGATCTGATTACTGAATTAAATGATCTAGAACAGAAAACTGTCACGTACAAAGAACAGGAAACTGTTTTAAAACACGGTCCTCATTTAAATTGTTATTTGCATATTTGAGACCCATTGAAAGCTGTTACTGTACACCTAATTAATGAGCCATATATATTTGAACATCTGTATTTCACTCGTCATTTATTTTCTTGCTCACTTGGAGAAAAAAAAAAACTTGATAACATTTAAAGCATTACCTAGTCAGAAGATAAAATAGCAATTGTCTGATAAAGGACCATCTCCTACAGGTATGGCTGGCAGCTGCATGACCTTGTGTTAGCATCTATTTTCTGTCTCTCACACCATCAGAACACAAATAAGCTATGCTATCTGTATACCGTAAGGTATGTAAAATTCAATCTGATTTCCCCAGAGCGGAATTCCATTTAATTTCATAAAGTGTTACACCAGGATATGCTTTGGATAAACTGATCAATTAAATACTGGTCACAGCTGGCTGCCTCAAACTATACACTGGTCAGAAAAAACTGATCGTTCCTCGCCTTTGCCGCTATTAAATAGGAGATATCAGCCAGCT
The DNA here is from genome assembly GCF_019238085.1 of Lagopus leucura. Taxonomy (NCBI): domain Eukaryota; kingdom Metazoa; phylum Chordata; class Aves; order Galliformes; family Phasianidae; genus Lagopus; species Lagopus leucura. The sequence continues at coordinate 4,876,850 of NW_024962278.1, read as the reverse complement.
GTTCCTGATCTATCGTTCCAGACCACAGACTCTTTAAGAAATAGCTGTTAAGTGTAATGCATACAGTACATGATCTGGGTTTTTGATTTTCTTTTTTTTTAATGTAACCCTTTTGCATGGTTGTTGAGTACAGAGAGCAGCCTGGAGTCTTGACCGAAACATTCTGACACTGGCAATGGAACAGTCACACTGCCTTTCTCAGCAGGGGCCTCTAAATCTAAATGAGGCAGGTCAGTGAAAGCTCTATAAACATGAGATAAATGTTCAGCAAATGTCTCCAAGAAATGTGTCACAAATTAAATGAAATTAGCCACCATGACAGTACAAGCAGGAGGAGATCAAAGTGTTTTTGCTGATATTAAAAAGAACTGTAATAATCCCAGCGTCCAAAGCAAGACAGCATTGATGGAACAGAAGATTAACAAATGCCTTTCACCCTTTACAAGCATATAATCTTCTATGTTTAACTGTGTATGACAATCTATCACAAACTCAATGTCATACATGAATATAATTGAAGACCACTGAAACAAACATCAAATCATGCTACTTCCATTTGACATGTTTAAATTTTCATGCTTACTAAAAGTCAATATGCACACGCACATTTCACACATTACAGTGAAAGCTGGCATCTCATTTAATTTCTTCTAAGCTTATAGTAATGAAATTACTTTCCTGCCAGAATTTTTCAGTCAGAGTGACTGAACTACATAATAGCATAGTAGTTTGGAAAACATCTACCAAGAGAATTCACTCAATAGTTATCTAGCAGCTAACAGGAAATGCATGCAGAAATCAAATGCTGTCTTGAAAGAAGTAACACAGAGGAGGAACTCTTTCTTTTTTTCCATTTGTGCCATAAAATAAAGAGTCGTTAAGGAGTAGAGAGTGGGTAGAATGCTCCGGGTACCAACCACAGCAATTCCATATCCCTGCATCCCTCTCTTGTCCCAGGATGTAAGCTACTTGCTCTAATTTCCCTGTTTAAGACATTACAGACACATCTGCAAGAGTCCATTTAATCCTTTCCTACAGTCTGAAGTATTCTATCAGGTTTTACATATATACTCCAAAAAAAAAAAAAAAAAAAAAAAAAAAAGTATTGAAAAGTTTAATTTGTTCAGAGGACAAATAAAAGTTAACAAATTATCTCTTATCTCATTTCCAACCCAAAAGATGAGTCCAAAGAAATACTTTGTATAAAATGTAGTTTTATACTCCTCCTCTTCCAGCACTGTTACTTCTGAATATTCTTGTAGTTAAATGAACACCAGTCAAAAATAGTCAAGAATATGACAAACTAACACATATTTAAAAAAATTCACTCTCAAGGTTTTTCTAAACATGTGTTCAAGAGACAGGCTATTCTTCTCCATAAATGACAAAGCAAGAGCCAGGAGAGAAACCTCCAATGCAACTTAAGAGTGGCAAAATACCACAGATATCTTTAAGTTAGATATCTTTCTTATGTCTAACATAATTACCTAAAACTCAGATATGTAGTTTGAAGACTTTAGTTTTTGTTTTTTAGGATTACTTTTCTTGCTAGAAAGTATTTTATTTCAATTAACAAATAAAAATAAAGTGTTGAAAAGTTGCTATCAGTGAGTAAAATTCCATGTGAACAGGTATTTTACAAATCCTAAAAGCATAGTGCCATTAGCAAATGATCTGCTTTCTTAAGATATCTCTGTATATATATATTTTAAGGAGGGAAAAATAATTTGAGAATATAATAACTGACCACAAAAATAGTTGCTAATTTCCATAAACATATGTATGTTCACAGAAATTTACTCACTTTTCTGCCATATCTTATTTCATTAAGTTCCAGTAATGTACAGCAACCAAATTTCAACTGTGAAAGCTTAAAATTTTAAAGAGCATTATCTACAGCCATTCAAGATCTAAATGATTTCCTAATTCTGGGGGAAAAAAATCATTCGTATAATAATTACGTTGCCAGCCACAGAAGATGGTTAATACAGTTGCTAGAGGCATAGTAAATCTGTACTGGTGCTTAATCAAGTTTTTCCTCCCTCCCCATCAAGATTATCCATATTCAGAGAAGGATTCAGCAGCCACTATGCCATCATACACAATATGCCAATCCCTTCAGATCTTCTGACACTGGATGACACTGGATGAGCGCTGCTTTGGAAAAAGAACACAATTTTCCATCTCCAACCTAGCAAAAGGACATCCTTTTCTTGGTCCTCCATGAATGCCATAATCATCTGAGGACTTCTGGCAAAGTTGTAGAACAAATAATGAATCAGTTGACAGTAGTACAATACAAATCAAAGCATCGTCACCTTAGCAGCAACAACTGCTTACTTTACTCACACCCTGTAACACTGTCTTTGCTCCAGCTCACTGCAAGGATCAGACTTGACAGCTAAAAGCACTGAGAAGCATCTTCTTCCTGTCACTTCTTTTTATACCTTTGTCCTAGTTCACATCTCAGATGGATTAAAAAGATAGGCAGGCATCAAAATTACTGTCTCTGGCCCTCATCCTTTGTCATCAGTCTGTTAGTGCAGACTGAGATTGATTATCCCCATAATTTCAGAACGGACGCTTGGGTACATTAACAAAATGAATACTATCATAAATATGAAATACTACACTGATAACCGTTTGCATTGTGGAGTAAATGTTATCTTGCCACAAGATGCACTCAATTTTTCAGTCTTTTATAATTCAACTGCAATATCCATGGCAGCCTGCACTTGGCATACAGATATAGGCAGCAAAACATTTTATATGCTTTCATAACCCACTGGAGTTTAAGAACAAAAACAGAAAGTGTTTTCTTTGATGTAGCTTATTTCTTAGCTTGAAATACTTGTTTGAAATCTCTTGTATTCTGGGGTTTGAGAAAAAAGATAGCATAAGAATAGCAGATTTATTTTCCTGCCCATGTAAAGCTCAAGCGCAGCTGTTGTGTTACAAAGTGAAAGGGAAATTCTGACCCATTATATAAATGAAAAAACTCCCACATCAACTGCTTGTTCAGAAGCAGTCGTAGTTATGACGGCGCTGTCTGTTCATTTGGGTGTTTCTTGCCCACTGTCTCCAGACCACAGAAAGTTTTAACTGCAAGTAAACACTTGAAGAAATTTTATTCACTGAGCTCTACTCCTTATACAACGGACAGCATCCAGAAATCTTTCATCTACCTTATTTTCCATCACATGCCTAAATCATATCTACTGTTTAAAAGAGTAATCACATGTCTAATTAATTCCTTCAACTATATTCACAGTCCACAGTAATCCATTTCAAATACTTGTTTACAGTTTGGAGAGTTGAGAAAGCATTCTTCAGAAAACCAAGAAGCCTAGAATGGAAACACTCATGGGAGACTGAAGAGCAGAGAGTTAAGAATTAATACTCACCGCTTTGTTTCAGTCATAAACTCTGGGAGAGAAAAAAATAATTAGGAAAAAAAAATCATACTCAACTTATGTCCACTACAAACAAAACAAAAAAACCCAACAACACGCAGCAGTGCCCCAGGAATTCCAAGTTGTATGGCTAAAAACATTTTGAAAAGAAAGATAAGCTTACCAATAGTATTTCAAAAGCTAATTAATGTAAATAATGTAACATGGACAACTCATGCAGCCTTAATAATACAAGTTTGTGAGTTATGTACTTCAATTAAGCAAACATATAGACCCATATATTAGCAGTATCTACTCATAATAAGGTCCCTATTAGTCTCTATTAAATTATTTTCTATTAAAACAACACTATATTGTTACAACCAACACAATAAATCAAGTGACTTAGCCACTGTAAAAAAAAAAAACACAGCATGACGGGCAGAATGAAATCCAAATTCCTTATTCCTTATTTCTTTATTGGTCCAGATGGTTGATACAGTAGGCTGTAGGCTATTAGAAACACAGCCAGATGTGGTGCAAGCGCACTCAGGTAATCTGTAACATGTAATGAGTTAGAGTGAAATATGTTCACTCTAGCTGATATTAATTCTTTAATAAAATAAAATAAAATAAAATAAAATAAAATAAAATAAAATAAATAATTGCTACACCATCAACATTTCTCTGTACGGTTTTAACACTACAAGGAAATATATACTAGAGCAGGGAAAAGAAATAACATTTTTGATTAACTGTTTCTGAAAAGATGATAAATAGCAAGTAAAAAAAAAAGGAGGTGAACCACTGGCCTGCAGAATTATTTCACGAATAGGAAACAGACAGGACAACTGGAAACTGACAATTATTCAGCAGTAATGCTTGGCTGACAGGTCAGCTGCAGAAGAGGTGCAATTGTATTTATGACGGGATTCTATGTGAGGAATCATTAATTTCAGCATAAAAGCTATCTAATTCCAAATCAAAGTATTTACAAACTGGAAAGATTTCCTGTAAACTGCATGACATTGCTCTTGTTTTTAAAACTGGAAGAAACTCAGAGCAGTTACTTTCCAGAGAGCTGTCTACAGTTTGATGTACAAAATACTACCAAAAGATAAGAAACAAGAAAAATGATACTATACAGGAAAAGCAAGCAATTTGTCAAGTCATTTTGCTATATCTAGTCCTGTTAAGGGATTATTTTAGTATAGCTAGGCTGAAGGATATACCCTTAATGGACAAGAGAACATATTTAGCAAGGTGATCGGGACACAGGTAAGGCTGCAGACACTGAGTATATAACTCTTCTCAAACAGGAAAACTGTAGGTGACCCACAGTCTGAGGTTCTAACTAAATCCTACCTACACCAATTAACAGCATCACAGACTTCCATGAACTTTTTCAAAACTGTATTTGATCTACTTAAACAAACCAGTACTTTTTTAAGGTATGTATTTTAGAGTTAAGCTGGCATGGGAGAATAAAATTCAAAGACCACAAAATAAAAATAAAGCAGACCGCCTGATGCAGCATCTCACATCTGAATGTGCTGCCATCCAGTGAGTGAAGAAACACACCAGACTGTATGCAGTGAATTGAATTTTGGCAAACAAAATGAGTCAACAGGATAATTTTGAGCCAGGATGTTTATATCCAATAGCAGTGAGTATCATCATCTACAGACAAAGCTGAACAGTTACAAAAGCAATATACAGATAACAGAAATGTGAGCAAAAAGTTTGATCTTTTCCAGAAAAAAAATAAATAACAATCTTAGAGGCACAAACACCAAATCAACTGATACATCCACATTAATATTTCAATTTGGCTCAGGAATGCAATTCCACGACAAACGCTTCTAGATTTTGCACTTAACATGCTTTGAGGTGCACCGCAGGGTCCTCTTGGAGCATATAAACCACGTTTTATGCAGGAAATTAGCTTGGAAGACAAGTCTCGTGGAACACACAGTCCTGCTAATATCTGGTTCATGACACATCTGAAAGGCAGGTCAGGGCGAGGTACCCAGGCATGTTTTATCTGTACATGGGTCCTCAAAAACAATAGTTTGACCTTTTTGACCCAGTGCCATCAGCTATACTGCTATTACATGAATCACAGACTACAGGTAGAAATATCTTCCTGATATATATGTATTAGAGTATGCTTGATTTGTATGTAGCAGGATGAAAGAGAAGCAAGGCATCTCTTGAACCAGCAGTGAAAAAAACATTAAAAGTGAGTATAAAAGAAAGAATTAGTAGAAATGCAAATTAATTAATTAATTAGCTGGAAAAAGAAATGGGAATAACTTCAAAGGAAACATGCAAAGGAAAATCTTCAAAAGAAATCTGTCCCTTGCACTTCTTTTTTGTTTTTCCGGGGAGTTCTTCTATAGAAGAAACCTATACTGGCAGCTGAGAGCTGTTTAAGAGACAAGGATTTGGACTAGTGATGCTAGGTAACAATACTAAGACTGCACTTTTCCCTGAAAGCTGGAATGGATTTATTTATCTGTTAGGAAAACTCCTCCCCTTTGGCTACTGATGTCCGGTCCCCAAACCACAGGAGGAACTAGAACAGCTTTAAAACGCCTTAGGCTTTTGTATGAGCATTTAGGAGGGAAAAAAATGATAAGAACAAAAGCCCTAAATCTTAGCTTAGTCATACTAATAAACAAACTCTCAATTTGAAACAATCAAAAGTCTTCAAATGAATTACATCATCTTAAAAGCTTGAACATACAAATGCTGAGAAGTCTTTTTTTTATTCTGTTGCTGTTTCAGAACTGGGCAGTCAATTCTTAACACTAGTATGGCTACTTTATAGCCAAAAGTTATTTCCCTTGGCCTATGTTAAAAGGTGTTTGCTTGAGAAAGCCAATAAAACATACTCAGGGAAAACTAGAGTATGAAAGAAATTTCCTATAGTGGAAAATGATCTGATATCATCATTGCCTCCTTATTGACCGTTGCAAACTAAAGGTCAAGGTACGAATGAACCATGAAATGCTTAACTACGGTGTGTCTTGGAAATTCTTATTACTTCCCAGTTATAATCCTAAGTCTACTGGAGTGAACATGATATGGGAAAAGAGAAAATGCTCTAGTCACTCTAAAAAGGCAAGAGGAAAGATTGCAGTTTTGCCCTTTGTTTGACAATTTGTATGGGAAACAAAACAAAACAAAACAAAAAACAAACCAAACAAACAATAAAACCCCACAGATTGGCACGTTATTGAGCCAGACTTGCCTATGAACACTAGCAATTAACTCAGAGAATCTGGAAAAAAAAAAAAATCAATGATTTCCAATAGAAGATCTTCCAAGAAAGACTAATTTAAGTATTTTTCCATTCAATTGTGCTGTCTCTCATAGATGCAGTCAGAAAATTTATAAGCTGTAACAAGCTTTTATGCTGTATTTGAAAAACAGGAATTAGCTGAGGCCCTCAGAAATGTAGCATTATTTCAATTTTTTTCCTTCATAAAATTGCAATTTCATGGAATGTAGTCTCCGTAGTTCTGATCTTTGAAAATGTAATTTGTTGTTGGTTAGTTCTCTTGTTACATTTAATAAATTCTTCTTGTCCCGATTATGAACTGCAGGATAATGCTTCAAAGTAGAAGATGAGGAGAAGGTGATGTAAATTACTTTAGACTAATAGGTAACAGCTAACCAAAACAGCTAAGCATTTCAAAGGGCATCTGATGAGAAGGGTATCCAAACACAGATAATTCCTTGTGCAGTTATGTCTTAAATAAAACAACAAAACAAAAAGTAGCTGAAATGTGAATAGCTACAGACTATTATAGATTATCTGATATTAAGAGGATGCCCTTGTACTATTTTTATACCTCAAATTCATCTGTGGCATCACAGTTCTGTAAAGCAATAGATTAAGTTCTGCTCTGTGGAAGCTTGCCTGACAAGGAGGGTGCAAGATGGGTTCCAGACTCTGTTGCAGCCCATCAGGCTGGCTGCTGCAGCCCCCACAGCCCTACAGCTTACTGTGCAGAATTTCTCAGGCGAATACCAAAGGAAATATTTTGGAAATGTCACATTTCTAAAACCCTCACACACCTCTTGAGTTTCATTCTGGGAGAGAAGGGCTGTGAGGGAGTTTCAGTATTGGTGTCAGTCTTCCCTTATGTGAAACTTCCTCTTACAGAATTTGTACTCTCTCAGAATTTGTGCTCCATGTTGCACTAGCTATTCTTATATATATATATATATATATACATATATATATATATATATATACGCACCCAATAAAGAGAAAAAAAAACAGAGGAAGTAAACCCTCTGGTGCAAGCTAAACTGGAAAAACAAGCAAACAAAAGTTGCACTGTTGGAAAATATACCACATATTTCTGTGAGCATTTAAAATGTTCTCATTATGTATGAAAAAGTCATTTTCCATGGAAACTTTGAGCAAAAAGAAGAACACAACATTGACTATTGTTCACACTGCACAGTTTGTTGAGACACGTGAATCTAGAGGTGACAGCAGTCACCTTGCTGCATATTACAGGCATGTTGCAACATTGACCCTGCTGTCTAATCACTGCTGTACTATAGCAGTAGATTTCTGAAGGGTACTCCAGTTGCTTCTGTCCTTCAAAACATTTAGTTGGAAACACTGCTAAGATTTTCAGTTATCTGCGCCAAAGGCATTATGAAACTTCCATGTAACTCTTTAGGGACAAGTGTTTAGATAACACTCTTAAGCTGGTCAGTTCTTCAGTCTATTCAGTGTCCTGATCCTCTCTATAGAAACAATTTAGCTGATAGAATCAATGAAAAGAGGTACAAAACTGCTGATGACACAGCGCTAAGCAGCAGCTCAAATAATTTAAGATGACACAGGAAGGATTATGAGGGACTTAGCCACTGAAAATTGCCAAGTGTTTGTTGGCATTCTGTGTGGATGGCTACAAAATTAGATGAGACTTCTGAAGTAGGAGTTGAAGGACAGAGAGGTTGAAAGCAATATCCAGTTAAAAAAATAAAATCTAACAATAATGAAGTGAGAAGCCACGTAGGCTTCTATGCCAGCATAACAAAATATATTTAAAAAATGAACGAGGTGAGTGATTTTTGGTCCACAACTTTATTCAAAGACAGGGATAAAATATTAGAGATCATAAAACACTTTAACTAGGAAAACATAAAAGAAACAAGTAGATCAGTGATTGGAAATATATTAATCATGAGGGTTATTCTACCAGAGCTATGAGAAATGGTTAACCTAAAACATAATGACATTCCAAGGAGCACAGCCTCCCTGCAAACTCAGTAAAATCTTTTTCTAGCTCACGTTAGAAAATATTAACTGAAGGAATTTCATATATAGACAAGGGCAACGAGTACCACATAACAGATTCTTTACATCTGTTTAATCAGTGGTACCTATATTTGAACTGAGATCATGAGACATTAAAACAAAATCCTTGATACAGTTTAGATCTGTTGCATAGAAGTACAATTTGATTCTCTGTAAAGTCAGATTTACTGGGAGGATTCACGCTGCATAAATATAACTGAAAGATGCAAAATCTTCGTAACAGAAATCAAAGCAGCACTAAGGGTTTCTGCCAATGAGTTTCCCTTCATGGGAAGGGAAACTACGCTGACGTTAGAATCCACAGTAGAGCCAAAAATATTTTGAGGATTGATGAAGACAGGCAATCAATGGAAATAACTGTTTTTTTTACCCTCAGGGACTAATTTTGATGAGACTAAACACATTCTTCATCTGATCTTAAGCCTGTAGTTTGAATTTGTCCATAAAAACTCACTGAGCATAACAGCTGTATCCTTATACAACCCATCCTTTCTGATGGGAGCCCACGCAGAGGCCGTTAAGCACTTCAAAGTACCCTTTTTTCTCTTCTCACCCAGGCGCTAAGCTTGGTACTTCCAAGTGGTTGACACTGGATCATTTCTTCAAAATTCACATAAAATGCCATAAAGTTAACTGTGAGCAGGCAGTGGAAAATTTAGTGCTTTTAATGTTAAGGAACACTTTTGATGACATTACACATCACATGGATTCAGCATAGCTTACTTGGGCAACTGAATCAGTTTGTGAACATATTTGTTTACTGGAGATTTTTAGAGTTAACCAAGGCCAGCCAGCCAGAGTTCTGGTGTGGAAAGCATTTCTGAGAGTGGGGAAGGAGCAAAAGAATAAAGGAAGCTCTTCCTGACTCCTTTCTTTTTAACTTGGCTTAAATTCTGTTTGGAATAAGCACAGAAGACATCTGCTAGGTCAGATGCCTCAACATTAGTAAGTTTAAGACAACTTGAAACTCAGTATTACATCCAGAAAAAAGCAGCAAAATTCAGAATCTACAGACTGGTACCAATAGAACTTGAAAATGAAACAGCAATTTCTGAGGAAAGAACAAATTTATAACCAAGTTTTCAATTTGTGTAAAAAAACAACCTCTAAGCTGGCAACAAAAGAGCTATAACAACGAGGTGGTCATCAGGTGTTCCTTATTTACAAATTATAAACAGGTAGGAATTCTTCCTCAGATAGGTAGGTCAAAAGTAACTTCTCAACTACCCAGAAATTGTCAGTGACTTCCCTAGCCTCAGGTTTGCTGAGTAGCTGTATTCTGTATCTTCATTACTCCAGTAACTGAGATTATTGAAGTGAACATTAGCATCAGACAGAAACTGCATTTCTAATTATTTTCCTGATCAGAAAATAAAAATTAAAAGCATTATCATACAAGTCTCAAGTTCAATTTACTCCTTTTTTCTTTTTCTTTTTTTTTTTAAACATATCTACAGTGCGCTTTGAATGAAGAATGCCCCTGGACACTACTACCACAGCAAGTGTTTGTTCTCCTCTTCCCCTGTAGCATTCTTCTGCAAGTTTAATCAAAATTCTTTGAGACTGACAGAAGTTAAACAATAAAGGGACTCTACTCCTGGGCATACTGTTGGGTGTATAGCTAAAGAAGCTTAGATCTAACAACAATGTACAAGCTCCTGGGGAAAAGCCACAGTTCTGCAGCAGCAGATATCTACAAAGACTGCTTTGAGTTAGCATTGAAATAATCACAATTTCCAGTTTCATAGAGAAATTAAGGAATGGTCTTTCAAAGATGTAAAATGAAAAGCCTACCTCCCCACACAAAATTGCTAATACAGTAAAATAATATTTTAAGTACATTTACATTCTTACCACCTGGCATAGGTTCTCCTCCTCTATAATCACACAACAGAAAACAGCCACATTGCCATTATGGTGGGAACGTCTGGCATCACGATGGAAATTTCTTTCGCTTATTTCAGCCATAGAACTTTTTAATTCTTACACTGCTGTTCCATCACTTTGGAGCAAAATACACAAATGTGCCAAAAACCTCACACTAAACCAGTTGTATCATCAAACATTTTATAACCCCTCCTCAACTACGTGCTCCTTTTACCTACAAAAAACAGCTATTCACATCCACTCAAAGCTCTTCCTAGTCCTCTGCTCTTTCTGTTCTCTTTTTCTGTTCTCAGTCTGACAGGATTCAGGTGAAAATATTTCTTTCAATCTACCATCTGTAGGTTACTGGAATGACAAACTTCTTTTACAGTCATTCTGACAGCACCTGAACAGACAGCACAATCACTTCTCAGCCTTTGCTTTACTTGCTGTGATCTAACTGATTACAGTTTTTTAAGCATCTTCTGGTGTTTGTATGACCACAAAGCCTTGCCAGAGCAGATGCAATTTTGAATATACACTCTTTCTTCAATGGCAATAGTCATAAAAGAAACCTGTCTGTGTTTAAGACAGTTGCTTTTATTTGTCATCCTTTTTTCTGAAATTATTCTAGTTTCCAAAAGGACTGCCTTTTAGTATGGCCACTGAAATCTCTGTGATCCTCTCTGTTATTTTCATCTCATTCAAGGGGACGCGTCAAGATGGGATTTATTTTTTCTGTGTGCATTACCTTTGCATATTCATGGAGACAATAGACTTACGGCATAATAATTCCATTAGGTGGAGATTTTACATCCTAAGTTTCAGAAATTAAATTTTCTTAGCTGTGTGAGATAAAAATATAAGAATATTAAGCAGGACAAATTATATTCAGTATACTTATAAAATATTTAAAATATTCCAGTTTCTTCATTCTTATAATAGGAGAGGAAGAAGTGCAGGAAAATGAAAATGCCACTGTTGTCTGTCTTAAAGTTCAAATAGTCTCAAACAAAAGCACAGTTTATCATCAAAGACAGCTTTAGATACAAGCACTTTGAAACAGTAATGACCTAAAAGTATGCATGCTTCTTAGCATGCTAATTGCTCCAATTCTGGGTAGTGATAAAGTTCTGCTTAGCTCTTCTACTTGCACAGTGCATGCACTACATATTTAAAACCCAAAAAGCATCAGAAAGAGAATTCTAATTATATGTTTCATTAACTTTCAGAAAAATAGAATGCACTAGTGACTTTCAGGTGCCATAATAAATGCTGCTGTGTGCTTCTTCTTCCCCCTCTCCTTCCCCCAAACAAATTTAGTCTATTTGGATAAGTTTCCCTCCAGCTAGAGAAAAAAAAAATTCTGAAATGAGTGGAAGGCAAATACTTACTTATTTTAGATCTGCAGGAAAAGGGCAAATGGACCTTTATATTTTACTTAAATAACCCTAGACACATAATAAGAGCGAGGTTTATCTGAATGTGGAATCTGCTAAGACAGATATGTGCTAAATAAGTTTTGAAAGTCTGGGGAAAAATATGAGGGTGGTGGGTTCCTTTTGCATTTTACAAACTCCTCCTACTTGGCAGTTTGTATCATAAAATCTAATATTTGATAATGCATAGAATCAATTTTAATTCAATATTTTAATTAATTCAAGAACAATACATAGGCAAGCATATATGAGGGGCTGATGAAATAAAGTATTTTTTATTGTATTCATATATTGTATGATATGTTCAGACAACCTGCCGAGACAACAAAAGAACACAGAGAATTTTCACTACTCAAAAAAGGTTATACTTGTAAACTTACTGCTTGTATTAATTTTTCCTTGAAGGAATTATAATAGCAAGTAATGTAATGCATTCTAAAATCTTCAAAATTTCCCTCAAATTCTAAGACCTGCATAGAACTCTTCAGCAAATCAAACAAGTATTTACCATGTATTAGTATAGCACAGAAGAGTTTGTATAAAACAAAGTCTACTAAATGTGGCTAAACTTCTTGATGTTCAGAATATCCTTCTGGAGTTAAACTGAATTCTGCAACATAATTTGTCCAGATACCTACAGAATTGTAAGACAAGTAACAGGAATCTTTTCATAATTCTGTCAACCAGAGAAGTATTAAGCATCAAGAAAACGGAGCTCTTTTTACAAGCATTCACTGAGGACAATCACAGAATCTCATTTCTTTTCCATCTGCCAACCTCCACTACCTCTTCCCTTCCCTTAAAGAAATTAACCTTATGATAATTTTGTTCCTGCCTCCAATTTCTGACTTGATGAAGCTGCCCTAATCAGGAAATGTAAAGCTAAAAGTCAAGTGCAATCAGGGATTATTAGGCAAGAAATATTTATTATGATAAGTATTTAAAGATATAACAACTGATGCCATACTAATCTAAAAAGCAAACTTTTTAAAAAGAAAAGCATTTTACCTTCTTTGTTTTTGTTTGCCACACAAATAACCAAAAACTGGGTTGAAATACTCCTATTTCATAATAAACTTATAAGAGGAAACATTTTCCAGAGCAAGATTTAAGCCAAAAATTTTTTCATGGAATCTGACATTGTCATTTATTCTGACAGGAAATCAAAGGCTGAGCACAACTTGGAACCCAATTAAAAACACAGGATTTGCCATTTCTCAGATCACTTCATAAGTACTTGGGCTGATGGTAAACTAAGAAAGATTCTATTTGTTACATACGTACAGTATCTGCTCTGTCAATACTGGCTGTCAGCTCTGCAAAGGAAGATGATAGTAAATGATGTTCTGGACATTAAGGAGGAAGGCTTGGGTTTCGTACTTGTAAGAAATTCAGATAGAGTTTCAAACAAGGTTACAAAACTCTGCATATTTTGAAGCACATCTCCTGTTCCATTTGGAAATGGAACAAAGGCAGATGCTTATATTAAAATACCTTACAAAAATGCTTAAAAAAACCCAGATCATTATTTTCGGTAGAGTTATGCTTTCCACTTGTATTGTATTGGATACATAATTAACAGCCAATGTCACCTGAAAGCAGTGCTAAAAATTGACATTAATGCGTAATTTCAAAACTGTGTAGTTGCATTTGTTTGGGCCCTTCGGATATTTAGCATGTTAAGTTCATCCACCCCATTTCAATAGGCTGGATCTTTAGGCACAGTCTTTAGTGAATACTGGGTAAATGATGTATGATTCTGAGAGAAGATGAGTGTTACTGTGACACTGCCTGTGTGTCAATCCTTCCTCTGGATATTGTTAGTTAGCGCTACAAGCAAAGTGAATTAAATGCCATGCAAAGTGCATGCTGAGCATTTCCACAAACTGGGGAATTCCTACAAATGCCTAACATGATTCCTATAACTTTCCCATTATCAACTGCATACTAATTTCACCATCTAGATTGATGAACTTGATAAAATAAATGAATTTTTATCCAAGTTTTTCAGTCCTAGAGCCTATAGCAAGCAAGACTTGACTTGAAAATTCACCCAGCTGTTCTTCTACTGCTTCTCAAGCCCTGCAGCTAAGTGTAATAGATTCGTAGAATCACAAAATTCTTAGGGTTGGAAAGAACCTCTGAAGGCCACCTCATCCCAGTCCCCTGCAATGCACAGAGACACCACAGCTAAGTCAGGTTGCCCAGGGCCTTATTTAGCCCCACCTTGAAAGTCTCCAGGGACGGGGTATCAACCACATCACTAGGCAACCTGTTCCAGCGCCTCATCACCCCCGCTGTAAAAGATCTTTTCCTTATATAACCTAAATCTACCCCCTTTGAGCCAGAAGCCATTTCCCCTTGTTCTATCACCACAGATCCTGCAAAATAGTCTGTTCCCTTCTTCCCTGTAGTTCCCCTTTAGATACTGAAGGCTGCAATCAAGTCACCTTGCAGTCTTCTCCAGGCTGAACAGTCCCAGCTCTCTCAGCCTGTCCTCATAGGAGACTGTGTTCCATTCCACAGACGATATTTGTAGCCCTCCTCTGGGTGCACCCCAACAGGTCTGTGTATCTCCTGTACTGAGGACTCCATTGGATGCAGTACTCCAGGTGAAGCCTCACCAGTGCAGAATAGAGGGGCAGGATCAGAGCAGGTCCCTCAATCTGCTGACTATGCTTCTTTTGGTGCAGCCCAGGTTACATCTGGCTTTCTTGACTGTGAGGGCATATTGCTGGCTCATGTCCAGCTTACCATCCACCAGTACCCCTGAATTTTTTTCAGCAGGGCTGTGCTCAGTCCCCCAGTTTGCATGAGTAATGGGAGTTGCCTCAACCCAGGTGTAAGAACTTGCACTTGAATTTGTTGAAACTCACAAGGTTCACATGGGGCCCACTGCTCAAGCCTGTCTAGGTTTCTCTGGATGGCATCCCATCCCTCTAGTGTGTTAACTGCACTCCCCAGCTTGGTATCATCAGCAAACTTGCTGACAGTGCACTAGACCCCACAGTCAATGCCACTGATGAAGATGTTAGAGCACTTGTCTCAGTACAGACCTCTGGGGGACACCACTTATCACCATTCTCCATCCAAACATTGAGCCATTGACCACTCCCTGAACCCAATTCTGCAGCCAGTTCTTCATCCATCAAACAGTCCACCCATCAAATCCACATCTTACCAATTTGGAGAGAAAGATGTTGTCTGATAACAGTCAAAGGCCTTACTTGAAGTTGAGACAGATGACATCAGTGGCTCTTCCTTTGTCCAGTAATACAGTGATACCATCATAAAAGGCTACCAGGTTGGTGAAGCAGGATTTCCCCTTGGTGAAACCATGCTGGTCTTTCCGTATCAGTTCCCTGCCTTGCATATGCCCTAGCATAGCTTCCAAGAGGATCTGTTCCATGATCTTCCCTGGCACAAAGGTGAGACTGACAGGTCAGTAGTTCCCAGGGTCGTCATTTTTACCCATTTAAAAAATGGATATGATGTGACCTTCTTTCCAGTCACCAGGAACTTCACCTGATAGCCACGAATTTTCAAATATCATGGAGTGGCTAGGCAACATCAGCCAATTCCTTTAGGACTATGGGATGTATATCAACAGGATCCATAGACTTGTAGATGTTCAGGTTCCTCAGGTGATCACAAACCTGATCTTCACTTACAGTGAGAGATATTGCTTCCCTGATCCTCTCTTACCAATCCAAATGTATGAGTGCTGTGCGGCTAACAGTTTCATATATGTCAATGTCTGCACTGACACAGGGAAGACTGAGGCAAAAAAAAGTATCTCAGCCTTTTCCTTGTCTATTGTTGAGAAAGGCCAACCTCATCCAGTACGTAGAAACCAAGTACCATGTTGGCAAATTGGTTATCAAAAAACACAAAGTTCTGGTGACAGCACCAGACAAGAAGGTATTAAAAAATATGATCTTTTGGTTTGTTTCTGTGTTCTTACCCAATACAGGAGGCAGAGAAGAAAAGATGATCTGCAAATTCAATTCCTTTAGCTGTTGTCCCAAGGCCCTGAAATTCATTGTGATAGCCCTTGACCTCCACGTAGCTGCTTCATCACTCTGTATATGGAAAAGCAGTAAGGGGTTGCAGTCTGTCAGCTGTACCAAGCTAGGTGGCTTCCCAGTGGTGTCCCTCACCCATGCGCCAGGAAGACAGCAAACTTCTTAAGAGGCTCTGCTCAGATTACTGTATGTTCAGTTCCCTGCAGGGAGTAATCGCCTACAACAATACCTGTCTGTTCTTTTTCAGTGAAGTAGCCTTGGTGTTAGGGGAAGGCATTTTCTGGTTTGGTTTTGTTAGCATGTCAGGACGGAGTGGGCTGTTACCACCCTCAGATGGGCCTTCCACTTCCAGGGCCTCATACTTGTCATACAGAGGCACTTGGAGGTTTGGAGCTGGCAAAAGAGGGTTTTCATTTGCCATTTTGGGCACAGACTTGCCTCCATCTGCTCTTTTCCTTTGTGTTCTTGCCTCTACTTTCTTTGTACTCAAAGCTGGGGAGAAAAATGGCTTAAAAAGTAGATGTGACATTTCTTTTTAACACTATCATAATAAACCAGATGATACATTCACCTTCTACTTGTGCATGGCAACGCTGAATTAGGACAATACATAGATTTGCTAATGAACATTTAATTGCCATGGGACTGAAGGTGTCTTGGTTTTTACTCTATAATATTTTTTAGGCTGTGCCTATTAAATCCAAATGAATAAGAAAGAAGTCTTGATAGCTAGAGCAGGAAAAATGATGCGTGCTAGGTGTTCTCATTGAATTTCAATATTATTTGTAGTACACAGCCTGGCTGTTTCTCTGGCTTTGTGGCTGACATGTTCTTTGCCTGCTTAATTTTTAACTTGATCATTTCCTGAGAAGCACTGTTCACCAGCCTCTCTCATTTGCTGAGTAGCCTTCTGGAGCCATCCCCAGGCTCCCCTCTCCAGTCTTTGAGCGATTTTCTATGCATGTGATTTTTTTTAACGTAGAAAGTTACATAAAGTCACATGCAAGAGAGAAGAAAAAGAAGGCAAGTTCTTGGACACTGAGAGCAAGCCTATGCACACTGCATAGCAAAAAACACTTGCAGCAATTTAATGATAACACCTAACAAAGACAAATAAATGCCTGCCATGTTCTTTTAGAAGAAATAGATTTTAAAAGCTGTGAAATGGCTTGGCAAAGGCACACAGTGACTAGGGTGCCTTCCAGCCACATGCTCCAGGCTCCTTCTATCTAAAAAGTTCTGTCCAGTAATTAAAGGCAGTTTTCACCTTGAGCTCTGAAGAAAGAGAAAGAAAACAAAAGCAGTTTTAATCAAACGCTTTTTCATTCTCTGTCTGAGGAAAGGAGATACAGCTGAAGGGAGAGCATTTCCTTGTCCAGCTGAGGTGCCACACTGAAGCAGGCATTCCCCAAAACGTTCTTAATTAATGAGCACTTTAACTGAGGGCCGATTCCAAGCCTGAGCACCACCACTGAAACAGCGACTGACTGTAGGCATGCAGGGCTAGCTCCACAGATGTTGTACATTGCAGTATCTCTATCTGGCACTCAGTGAGTCTTCATGAAATTGAATTGCTAGGCTGACCAGGAGAATACTGCACAGGTTTCTGGTAGGAACTCCCACCCCTCCACACACACACACAGAAAAAGTGTTTCATCTTCCATATCCCAATTCTCAGTTGCCTCGAGAACATTTCTCTAAACTGTATCTGTAGTTAGTTTACTCTTAAGAGTATTTTATTCTCCTTGAAAATGCTCTGGTATTAATACACTGGAGAAAACTGATGATCTTCCAGCAAAAGCCAAATCATGACAGCTGGAATAACCGATAGGAAATGCCATCCATTTTTCTTTTCACGTGAAACATAACCCCTTCAGTGGTATGAAATCGGAAAAAGATGCTGGCACTTCTCACAGTCAGATAGGAAAGATGACCAGTGTTGTTGGAGTGAACATATTGGCATTTAACAGTTTGTTACAAAAGGTTCTGATTGCAACTGACAGAGCTTGGTAGATACACCCTGCTCATATCTTAGGCTTTTTGACAGGGATAGATTGAATCACAGTCATACAAAGATCTGGTAACAGAATCAAATATCACAAGTACCATGACAGTTCTCTATTAATTCTCTCACTGCAGGAGAAACATCAGCATATTTGAAACACCATTTGAACAAGAACATAATTTATATCTTAGCAAAGCACCTAAAGGACTTTTTTCTTTGATTATTTTCAAATGTATTTAGCCATCACCAGTACATAGTCACTAGAATCTACCGGACAGTTCTGAAAGGCCTTTGTTCCCCTCAGGATTAACACCGAAACTGAGATTGATAGAACTCTTCCATAAGCAGGTGCTCATGTTTAAGGTTTCTATCAGCTCTAGAATATAAAAAATACAACTGATTGTGGTATTAAAAACAGTTATTTTCCTCCTCTGCTTCATTACTGTGTAGTGGTTTATCTTCTTAGGGCGACAGAATGCTTGTAGATCAGATTATGTCTAAACTGAGACTTCACTGAATTAAGTGCAATCTTTTGTTGCTCTGAAGGCTGCATTTTTCTAGTCTTTCCTAGCGCTAAACCCTCAGCTAATATTAACTCTCAGCTGGAAACAGTCTTCTGTTTACCTGCCTGCCACTCCCTATACTGTTCTTTAACTCAGTAACAGGGGTTGTCAAATACATTCTGGCAAATATTCATTGTGCTTTACAGTGCAAACCACCTGAAGGTCTGTCTTCACACTCAGTGCAAGTCAATGCTTCACTAGCATTGACTTTAAGTAAAGAGAGGGGAAGATTCCCCTGAAACATCATTAATGTCACCAGAGAAGTTCACTCTAATCCTAATATAAAAAAAACAACTGCTTTTGCTCCCTACTTCTTTCCTAGCTTAGCCTGTGGAGGTACAGAAAGAAAGCAGTCACTATTGCATACCGAGACCAGGCTTACAAAAGCACCCGGAGGAACAATCAGAGCTCAGAGCAGACAGAGCTTTGAAAATCTGAACCCTAATCACTCTTATTGAAGCATTGAATGGTGCCAATTGGCAAGAAACATCAGGCTCACCAGCACACTGTAACAGAAGCTATTGAGATGCAGTCCATAAGGCATCATTGTCAACCAGCAGAGGTACTAAATGAAAGCAATTCTTTAATTAGGGACATAAATGTACCTAACTGAAATTAAAAGGCATTTAAACCACACAGCCTTTTCTTCCCATTCTAAGGTGATTTTTATTTGTTAATCCAAGGTAAGGGAGTAATGACCTCTAATACTATAATTTAATTGTCACAGGCTTCAGGCACAAAATTAAAACACATTTATCTCTTTTGGACAATTACTGACCCACAGGAGGACAAAAACCCTCTGTTTTCATCCCTGAGCATTACTTGTTAATTGGTTCTATGGACACAGCAAAGAAATTTCAGCTCAAAATAGTTTGTCAGCACTGCCAGCATAAACCTAGGGGATGCCGCTTCAGAGCACCATAAGCAAACAGCTATCGTTTGCTTTGCAGATCAGTACCTATACACTTTATATGCATAAAAGCACTTCAGATCTTCCTCCTATAAGACTCAAAGAGTGAAAGTCAGCTGATAGTCAAGAAAAGAAGTGAGTTGAGGCTGAACTGCAAGAAAGGAAAGGGGATAATCACAGAA
Organism: Lagopus leucura; assembly: GCF_019238085.1. Taxonomy (NCBI): domain Eukaryota; kingdom Metazoa; phylum Chordata; class Aves; order Galliformes; family Phasianidae; genus Lagopus; species Lagopus leucura. The sequence continues at coordinate 4,857,118 of NW_024962278.1, read as the reverse complement.
ATACTGTTTTCTGTGACCAAATACCATTCTATAACCAAATACCATTTGGTTAAGGAAAAGTCATTCTGTTCTATTTTCACTTCTCGCTTTGCTTGCAGCGGAGTGCAAGAACTCTGTCTATACGCGCCCTTTTTGCTCCTACAGAATTTTATGTATCTTTGCAAGGTAACAAATGTTTTAAAAGCATTCTGAAGAACAGTTAAAGCAGATTATCTTCCTTATGTCTAATGAAGAAATGCAATAAGCAAAATTAGAATATGTTTTAGACTTTAAAATACTGAGAGTACTGGATGCTACAACCAGAAATTATCCATGCTTGCTCACTGAAAAGATAAAATGGTCATGCTCTCTTGTCACACTTCTGCAAAGCATCCTTAATGGCTAAATTGGATGATTGGATTTTCTCTGCCTTGTAGAGTGAATACCCAAGTGACACAGAACCATGCTTGAACTCTATACTTCACGCTTGAACTACTGCAGATAGATAAAAAGGAAAACGAAGTTACTTGGTGTGCAAGGGCTTGCACAGCTGATAAAATTTAGAGCAGCTTCAAGCTGAGGGACCACACTTATATAATGCAGACAGAGTAATGAAAGGCAAGTACCTTTGCCTCCCCTTCTGCACACAGCAGTTCTGCTGGGAATGGAAATTGGCCAACCCAAGTGATCTTACCCTCTAAATGCCAGGAGTCACACTACATGTCTATGAGTGTCTGTATGTGCCCTCATGGAACATCTTAAAAGTGGACCCCAAAACAGATTTTCCCTTTCTAACACACCAGTAAGCAATTGAATTGAAAAAAATTGTAAGGGAAATCTAAAAATCAAAGAGTCTTTTCTTTCATCTCAAATCTCTGTGATTCATTTTAAAATAAGAAAAGCCTTATTTTTTAACCCTAATTTCCCACTTAAGAGTCAGCACACCCTCTGGAAACTATCCAAGGGACTCCAGAGCAAGTCTAGAGAACAACGACTGAGTTCAAATAAAGCAGAGATCAGGATTTGTTCAGAAACCAGTGCATGAAATTCAAATATTTCATTCAGAAGGGCAGACTAATTGACTCAAATCACTTCTGGTAGCTTCCCAGCGGCGTGCTAAAGAACCACTGCTCCAACTGTAGAAAGTCAGAAATCTTGTTTAGGTGGGCCCAGCATGAATGAAATCTTGTGGTTTGTCACCTGTAGCAAAGAAGTGTGCATTAAGATATTCCTTTCTGAGATATTAGCTTTTAAACTGCAACAGGATCATTGCCTTTATTTAACAACTAACTCTTGCTGAAATCTCCAGGGAACAGACATCATCTCTGTAAGGAAATAGAGACCATTTCTAAAATGTTGTTTACGCAACCCTGGTGGAGCACAGTCTGCATCAAACGGGCCTTCTAGTTAACACCCCATGAATACTTTACATACCATACATGTCTGCATCCTTGCAAGGCTGTGGTGTTCTTTTTGAATAGAAAAATTGTATAGAGTATTATTTCATATGAAAAATTGGGAGTTGATGGCTGAAAATCATTATCTTATGGTTTTATTTTTTTCCTATGATCACTTTCATGGTGGCTAAGCTACATTATATTTATACCATTTTCAGAGTCTGACTATACTGCATTAGACTCTGCATTTGTAGATGGGTATTTTCTACATGAAAACTTAGTTCTTAATCTTATTATTACCCTAGCAGATATGCAGTTCTGGAGCACCAACCAAGATTAATTAGATAGGCACAATATTGCAGAAATCTCCTCTAGTTTGCTACGTCTATCATTACTGACATTTCTACATTCAGCAAAAGATCTGATGAAGAAATGTACGTGATTAATGCTGAATAAATCAAGTCTAATGAGATCTCCTGGGAAACCACCTCTCCTTACACAATCAGAGGAGGAACATCAGCTGCTCTTTGTTCAGATGGAAGGGGTTACAGACTGGTCACGGGCTTTGAGAAAAATTTACTTCCTAGCTGTTTGAGTAGCAATTCACTTATATCCTCTATGACCTGATAAATCCTGGTAAGCACAACAAATCATATACAACTTGATAACTACAATCTGCATCACCAATCTGGTGAATAGCACTATGTTCACCAGACTATGATGGCACTAGAATTTATAAATATGGATCAGAAAAACAGAAACTCAATAGCTGGACTGAGATTAAAGGAACTCTCCATACTATCAAGCTTCAGGCTTTAAAGTCTTTATAAATCTCCCAGTTTTTCCCACTTTAATTTTTAATAGAGTTATCACCGTGCAATTTTCAACTTCAGGCAGTTTTGAACAAGCTCGTTAGTTTAATTTGAAATGTAAAATAAAACAAACTGCCCCATACAGGAAGCTTCTGCAGGATAATTTGGAAAATTTACTTTTTAACAGAGAATTAATTTTCATTAATGTATTCTAAGAAGGTTGTACAGTAAACTTTCTCACTTAATAAGGCATTGAAGTGAAAACAGAAAGAATCTGACTGTGTTTTTACTAACAAGTAACAAAACTTTTAAGAGTTAAAGTCCTCAAGGTGAAAATAATGTTTCATTGCTGACCAAAAAAAAAAAAAAAAAATTTAAAAAAATCCAGCAGATTTCAAGAAAAATAGAACTTAAATGGCTTAAGTTGAGTATAGGTAGGAAAAGAATGAATTCCTTGGGGCCACATGTTACTGTGAAGGAAATAAAGCTGAACAAGTCAAACAGAGGGAGAGATGTCAAGAGGCAAGCAAGAAGCTTTCAAATACCAGGCTATGGTGTAGAGTGAGTGACAGCCCTTACAACTCCAAAAGGGGCCTAACGTGACTGGAATCATTAAGGACTCTTGGTGAAGGAATGAATCTCTTAGGTGCATATGTATTTTTAATCTTCCCTTTTTCTGAATGCTGAACATACGTTTCTTTCTAGAGGCTGAATGTAAACTAGAATGCAAACAGTACAAAAACCACACAAAAAACAAGAACAAACAGAAAAGACAGAAAAGATAGTCATGGATTGAATTGGCAGTTTGATTGAGCTCAGATGTTTGCTTTCTCTGGACCCGTATTAATTCTGGATGTGCTGACCATGATATATACTGCTGAGAGATGAAAAGCATTTAATTTTCCTAAACATAGATATCCTCAGATGTACAATCATTTCAGGATGTGTGTGTTATTTCATATCTTCCCAGTTTTCTTTGAAACACACACAGGAGAAGAGTGGCATAAGCTGTTTTGCTGCTCCTATTACTATTTCCATTCAGCGGAGACCTGAGCCACCATCTTTCCACTCACGTCAATGAATCTTGACAGCTCTAAGATAAAAACCTTCTCCAAGAAAATTACTGTACATTTTTCCTTCTCTTTTAAATAACTGCATGTTTTTATTCTAATATTTTAAATGAGAATTTCTTGAAATCAAGTACCAAATTGGTAAAGCTGCTAGGATGCAGTGTGGGCTGTGGGCTAAACTCCCCTTCCAGAGGATTTAGTGTTGGTTCAAATATTGGTTAATTGCAGAATATCAAAGAGAAAGGGAAATGGAGAGGAGTCGGGCACTTCCTTGAAAGAAACAAGTGCTTTAGCAGACTGCTACAGGTCCCAGGTGAGGAGCTGAGCCCCCTGCTTCTCAGGCATCAGAGGACAGAGCTTGTTCTGCACCAGCCACATGGTCATTATGGCAGTTCTCCTCATTACATCTAAGTTTATGAAGCAAATCCCAAACCCTAAACTATTCAGTCATAGCTCTCAATATCTCATTCATCACAGAAGCATTTAGGTTGAAGGTAAGACCCTTCTGAGATCATCCAGGACAATCTCCCAACCTTCATTCATCATTTTCTGCTTAGTGCCACAGCTCATTGACTTTTTTGGGTTAAAGACTACTGAGAGCGTTGCCACCATCGTGGTATTTACCATTAAAATATTATTTCTAAATGCATCTAAATAATTACATAATAAATGAAAAAAAAAATATATATATGAATCAACATAATACCAGATCACTTTCAATAAAGTCAGTCAACTTCATGAATGAATTATGATATTCTCACATAAGGAGCCATGCTGTCACCTCCAGTGCATGTAAGCAGTCAGCAAGCTGTGATCACTGACAAGATTTGGACTATTCTTTACCAGTGTAACCACTGGCTACTCCAATACATTGAACATTATCAAAAAAATCTTATTTACAATCTTATTTTCGGTTTCAGTAGTTCAATATCCTATAAGATTTCACATTTTTAGCATTTTTTTTCCTAAACTTTAGATTTCCAGGTTTTTAGGCCACTGATGTTTCTTTTAAGGAGCAGTTAATGCCAGACCATTATGCATTTGCTACAAAGGTGTTCTGCAGCATTTTCCCAAAAGGTTAGTATTTTATCATAGAATGGGCTGGGTTGAAAGGACCACAATGATCATCTAGTTTCAACCCTTCTGCTATGTGCAGGGTCGTCAACCACCAGACCAGGCTGCCCAGAGCCACATCCAACCTGGCTTTGAATGCCTCCAAGGATGGGGCATCCACAGCCTCCTTGTGCTTCACCCCCCTCTGTGAGAAAAATTTCCTCCTAATATCTAACCTAAACCTCCCCTGTCTCAGTTTAAAACCACTCTCTCTTGTCCCATCACTATCAACCCATGTAAACAGTCATTTATCTTCCCAACCTTAATTCCTCTTAACAAAGTTTCTTTTTCTTCAGGATCAACATATAGTTTTAAATGAGCTCATGCTATCAATATCTATCCTATTTCTATTCTAAGTCAAGAAGGTCACTCTATGGAAATGTTATATCGCAATGTACTCAAGAAATGTAGTTGCTTTTGTCCATTCTCTCAGCTAAAAAAATCATAGAGAACAGAGTGTTTCACTGCTTACTTAAATGCCAACTATTTTTGTAACAGCATGATCAAAACTGATTTTCATCATTAACTGAGAAATCATAACACTGAACCTTTTGTATTGAGTTACTGAAAAAAATGGTAGTTCAGCACTGAAATTTAATGTTAATGCATATTCATATGGTCTCTGATATTAATAGAAGATTTTATTTTCTAACGCTTAAAATAGATTGGATAATGTCATATTGTAAGTCCTAACTATATATGTATTGCTCCAAGCAGTAAGCCCTTGCTTCATAAAAACAGTTAGCAGGTATACAGAAGGAAGCTGTACAAAAATTCTTGTTAACTTTATGTGCAGATAGGAAAATATATTGTTGTGGACCAAAATATATTGATTAGGATTTGGAAAGAGACACAAAACATAAAAATATTTTCACATATCTAGAACAAGGAAGTCATTGTAAAAGAAGGTTATTGTTGTGAAAGTACTTCATAAACAAACTTGATGAAAACATATTTAAAATCCAGTGGGAGTCCAAAACAGTCAAATCTGCCTTCCATTACAGAGACTGCAGGATGAAACGCTACCAAACATTACAAAGGAAAACAAGAAGAATATCTCATGCTGAGCTATTACTGCCTGGAGGAACAAAACAGAACCACAACATGTTCAGTACAATGAAAGCCACTGGATATGAGCTCCAGGACTGGTAGAAATTATACTGCATCCTATGTCTACTTAAAGCAATAAACTCAGAATTTTACCCTTATTTTTCCCTTAGCCCTCAAAATGCCAGTTAATTATAGCTGCCAGACACCAATATGGTGAAAGGACCACATCTGGCACCAAGGAGACTGCTCAGTAAAAAATTGGCTTGTGTTTCCAACAATTTGTGAATGGCCTAGGATTAGATAAAATGATATGAATAAAGATTAGAGAAAAATTCTCACAAATTCAGATTCAGTCTGCCCTACAGAGTGGGAGGTGGGCTGTTGACCACTTTATACATACAGACAGAAAAAGTCAAAATAAGAGACTGAATACAGTGAAGCAAGTTGGGTTCTGAGAGGGTCTGAGGAAACTTTCAGAACTGAGCATAACACACCAGATATTTCTGCAATCTTTTGATAACAAGAATGCACGTTGTTTGGACCCTGTTTTCATACAAGGCTATTTTGTTGACATCAGTAATCTACATTACTGTGGTAAGAATTCATTTACCCTGCTACTAATATAGGTCTCTAATAACCACAATTTTTACAAACTTTAGCAAGTTTTACAAGACCAGAATTCAGTTTCTTGTCTGCACTTCTCAGGGACACTGATACCCCTTTCTGAAGGCCCCAGAACCTTGAGGCTGAGCTACACTCCAGACAAGGCTCCGAGTGGGATTGAAGATAGAGAGAAATAGTTATTGACATAAATCAAATATTACCTCTGCTTTGAAAATGGTCTCAGCTGTGCTGTCTGAGTTGTTTCAGTGCTCTTCTCTGAGAATCTTAGAAAAACTCAAGGGGTTCCTCAGTACAACTGTTTGTCTTTACAGCTAAACAGTTCTGTTATTTCTTGAGGAATTATTCCAGACTCGGAATTTATGAGATGCATTATCATTGCAGCTTGCCAGCCAAAATAAAATGCTCTACTTCGGGTTCCAGAAGCAGTCAAACTGCGATAGCAAGAAACTCCACAGAGACTAATTTATCATGCTTCTTAATAGGTTATATTAACCCAAACAAACAGGTGTGTTACCAGTGTTTTGCTGGCTTCCAATACCCAAATGAGCTCATTTTGAGCCGTTCAGATAGCACTACCTCAGCAACTGCAATGCAGCAGCTTGTAGCTCTCAGGAAGTACGGTAATCAAGTTTGATATTAATATATGAAATATTTAAGTATGTGTGAGAAAAGGACCGATAATGATAATTATTACCATGGAAGATTTTTTGATTAAATGACGCCTAAGTAATTAAAATGAATTATTTGAAACCTTTAGATTTCCAACTTCAGCATGTTTGATTAAATCATCACACAAAAATACCGAGGTCTTGCATTAAATAAACTATGTTTTCAATGTTACAACCAAATCTTGTCTCCAGTACAAAGAATATGCAGAAGATTATTTCATACTTTTTATCATGTGTTGAATTAATTAAACCTGAATGTTTTTCCTTGTACAAACTTTGAACATCTCCTATTATTCAGTGTAAGAGCAGTGCATGGACAAATATTCTCTAAGAGAAGACGTGACCCATCCCTGGGCTGGGCTGCCCCACTTACCTCTCCCCAGCAGACGTGTGGGTACTTTGCTGTCAGTCACTCTACTCCCTCATGCCTGGCATGTCCTGCTTCATGGTGGTCACAGTGCTGCCTGACAGGGAGTACTCTGCAAACCATGGCCCAGCAGTGATGGGTCCTCTCCTGCAGACTTTCTTCCACGGACCCTGAGAGAAAGAGGGAATGAAGTAATTTTGCAGCTGCAGGCAAAAGCCCTACAGCTCCCTCACAGCCTACAGATGGGCCGAGGGCTCAGCCCCTGCAGGAAGATGAGGTGGTGACCCCCCTTCCCCTCTCGTCCCCTGCACTCATCCCACCTCTGCTTCCAGCTGTAGGCCTGCCCCACCTGTTGCCACCACCACCCACCTTCTGCCAACTTTGATATGGCCAGTGACCCCATCCTGCCCACTGTAACACAGACAGTGCTGTATGTCCACTGACTTTCCTGGACCTCTGGCAGAGAAGAAAGGCAGCGGAGTAAGTATGTGGCCTGTGTCCCCAAGCAGGGAAGTGCCAGAGAAGAATGGCTTCTTCAACCCTCGTGCCAGAGAAGTGAGGGCTGGGAAGGACTCTGGGATACCCCAAAGGAAAAATCACACCCATTTTTAGAAGAATGGAAAGGAAGACCCAGAGAACTACCAATCTGTTAGCTTCACCTCCGTGCTGGGGAAGAACACGAAGCAGAAGCTCCTGGAAGCTCTGCTAAGGCATATGGAAGGCAAGGAGCTGATAGGGGTAACCAACACTGCTTCACGAAGGGCAAGTCTTGCCTGACCAACCCAGCAGCCTTTTATGGTGGACAATGGACAAGAGAAGAGTCACTGAAGTCATCTATCTGGTTTTCACTAAGGGCTTTGACACTTGTCCCCAAATTGGAAAGATATGGATTTGATGTGCGGTTTGGTCAATGGACGAGGAACTGGTTGCAAGTTCACACCCAGAGAGTGGTGGTCAATGGCCTAATGTCCAGATGGAGATGACTGATGAACAGTGTACCTCAAGGGTCAATAACAGGACCAATGTTCTTCAATATCTTCATCAATTACATTGACAGTGGGACTGAGTGCACCATCAGCATGTTTGCAGATGATGCCAAGTGGTGTGGTGTGGTCAGCACCCCTGAGGGATGGAATACCACTCACTGAGACTTAGAAAAGCTGAAGCAATGACCCAATTTTCCACAGTCAAAGATTCCTAGGTTTCTTTTTTTTTTTTAAACATACCGTACACATTTAGGTATCTGCTGGCAAGAAATGACAGCCAACTTTTATGATTCATAAGCTTTCTTCTCAGAAATCCCCAAAGCATCTGGTGTTACTCCTCAGTATTTCACCAATGTATTACAGTAAACTCTCCACTTTCCAGAATTACAAACGAAGATTGAAATTCACTTCCTTCCGTGCAACTGCTTTGTGCATACATTTTAATGTGATCTAGTCTTCTGTCTCTCCATTTTACTGGGTTCTGGCAAGCTTCATGGTGAGCCTTCCCAATATCTAATACTCCATTACTCACCTTATATTGTACGTTTTAATCCAGGAGAAACTGGAAAAAAAATTGAGAGAAAGAAGAAGAGATACATGCCATTGATAGCACAGACAGAAAGAACTCCAGTATTTTTGGCTTAAACACATAAATCTAACCAAACCACAAAAGCTTTCTTGCATTTTCAGGTAAGGAAATTTTTCAAATCCAGCTTTCTTACAAAAATCTTTCTTTTTTTTCTTTTTTTTTTTTTTTTCTTCCCCTAACTGATCAGCATTCTGTCCCTTCTCTTTCCCTCTCCTTCCTTTTCTCACAGTCATCAAAAATTTTTTAAGCAGCTGTAAGGGACTGGGAAATAGAATGGCAGTGTTTAAATTAATACCTTTCTCTTGTCAAAGACTTCACCTTGAGCAAAAGACTAAGTATCCAATTCTTAAAGTCATCATCATATGGAACAGCATAAGTCTTCGAGGTGTATTCAGGTGAGTTTCAGCTAATTACATATTTGTACTACTCATTATAAAGGGAAAAGCTAAAAATGAATGCACAGAAATATAAGTAACTGGTTTGAGGCTTGCAAATGGGAAAAAAATGTAAATCTGATATTTTAGGAACTTGTTTAAATAATTTTTTTTTAACCTTAAAAATATACACTAAGATAACCTGGGCAGTATAAAAGCACAGTAGGTTAGAGACATTGAAATGATGAACTTGGAGCATACACAACCTTGCAAAAGAATCAGTGCTGATACTCAGGATACAGTGGTGCAATGACTATGACAGGTCACAGTATTGAAAATTAAGAGGTGGTTGTGGTCGGTCACAACATTTGGAATTCTTCCAGAGTAAGCCTTAGAATTTTTGAAAGAGGTTCAATCATTTTTGTAAGTGCTCCTTCATTTTTTATATGCCCACTCTGTCTTATTCTGCATTTAAACATAATACACTTGTGCTTTCAGTTTTAATGGATATCAAATGTTTTAATGGAATTTCAGTGAACTGTACTGTGCATTCCCCCAAACAAGGAATGATTCATTAGGAGCTGAAGTAGGTCTCTTTTTTTGTTGTAGCTAGTGAGAAGACAGCCTAGAGGTATATTTCATTAATTCCTAATACAAATGAAGTTAGATGACTACAAGAAAAATTATTAACTGTGCTGAATAAGGAAACAGGTGTAATAGAGAAAATATGTTTCTGCAAACTAGGGAAGGAGATAGCAGGGTAGAATGTTATAGAAAGTTTAGATTAAAAATATGTAATAAAATTGTAAACACTATTATCGTTCAGATATCAAAGGCTCAGAGCCTCTGGATAAGGGAAAATAAATACTGCTGATTGTTTTTTGTTTTTCAGTTGAAACCATTTTCTATCTTGAATTGCTAAGTACCTTATTGATAACCTGTAAAATGCGATCTTCCATTTTACACTCTAATGCAGGTGTATGCAGTCCAGGTAAGGTTCTCCATGTCTTCTGGTGATCTCTGAAAAAAGAAAAATGTGTGCAGTATTAAAATTAATGCAGTAGTAAAATTAAATCCTCATGCTATCTCAGGTACTTGTCAAACTTCTTTATTAATACTACTTGAATCCAAATATATAAGGTCTGGAGCCAAATATGTTGGGATACAAGGCACTGAGCTATAGCAACCTGTCCTTTAAGCTTCAGACAGAATAACTTGAAAGGCATAATTTGTGATACAAATGATATAGCAACATAGCAACGTAAAGAATTACATAACATTATATTATACCATTTCATGCATAGTTGTCATCATTTGTTAAATAAAATATTCCAGCTCTTCTTAGCTATTTTGCTTTTCTGTATAACCTAAGTCAACAAACTCCCTGAAGGCTGTTGTCCTGAATTCTCTTTTTATTTAATACAGAATTTCAGCTTAAAAAAAAACACCGCTGATACAGCAGAAACCAAATATACACCAAAATCTAATTTAATAGGCTTTGATAGAATATTAATCAGAGCTTTACAAATATAATAGAAAAACAAAACACACACACAAAAAGAAGCTAATGGGAATGATCACTTCAGTAGAGTGACAGATGAAACATTTTTGGGTGCATTCTATTGTTTGCTGAGCAGTCACTGCAGTCACAGGATCTGAATGCTGGTATCCCTATTTGGAACAAATATACTCGATTTTGGAAAAAAAAAAAAAGAACACATTTCAGAGTGTGTATCTTCAGCTTTGTGACAGAGAGACTTAATGACAGAAGTGAGTAAATATCAGTGTATCAGCTCACAGAGCTTTAATTATAACTGTCAATTTTAGACCCTCAAATCTTGTTAAAAACACTGTTATACTGGAAAAGCTTGATTGCATAAATCCTGTAACTATTGCTTTATATGCAAGAAAGCATTTGTTAAAGGTGACACCATTTATATTCATTTTCCCGATCGTCAGCGTGTACTAGATTTTTTTCCAATAACATAAAATGTATAACATCATATCTTAAAATCCTAACAAAGGTGTTTTGTGCCAGCAAAGAAATGAAAAAGTATGAGCACGCATATATAATCTTCAGGAAAGCAGGTAAGAATTTGCAATACATGCTTGCACAGCTTTATAATTCTAATGCACAGACCACTTCTTTTCCCTCATCCTGAACATTCTAAACATTTATAATTCAATAATTTGCATTTTAAATACTGCAACTTTTTGTAAGTCAAAGCTAGACTCCATTTTAGTAGCAGCTTATTTCAGAATTTCTCTAAAGGAAATTTCTCATGCAGACTGTAAAAAGCTGAGATGTTGCCAGGAATGTAAATAAACTGTACTTCTACTGAGCACAGGTTCCCTGATATAAACACAGATTAGTGGGATAGCAGGCATTTGCTTATGGAAAGGATAACAGAAAGATAAGTTTGCTGCTTATTTCAGTAATAATATTTTCCTACATAATTTTTCAATGTCAGTCGTAACACTATGACCAGAACTCTACTACAACAACTGATAGCCTTCAGGGTGACTGAGCAACAATAGAGAGAAAGGAGATGGCAGAAGTTCAAATTATTGAACACCAGTTTAATCTGCTAAATTGAAGGCTGAAAACATCTCCATTTTCAATTCAGTTACAACATAAGAAATAAGGGTAAGAAAGATTTGACCTTTTTCTTGCCTGTGGTTTGGCCAGATCAACAATGAGAAAGCAGGCACGCAGTGTGATGTTCAGAGCATCCTGTTCAGGGACAGGAGTTATCTACCTTGTGTAGGAATGTCTGGAAATACAGCCCATTCATTTCTATGTCTAATTAGAAGCTGATGTTCAATGTAGGCAGGATTAACCTCAGGTTTGCAACCTGGTCATACAGGTAAACTGGGTAACACACAGCTCACTGAAATCACTTAGCTAACACACAGGATTAACAAAATCCTAAAACACATAGGATAACAAAACTCTGCGTTCTATACCCTTTTGAATTGCAAGATTCCCTGTTTCAGAGCAAATGTTTCAAAGCCTTCAGGATTTCACAGCATCCCTGTGAAGCTTCTGTCACCCACGTGCATTTCACTTGTAAAAAAGACAAGCGATACTTTGTGAAACAACTCATCTACTTATCAAGCACAAATGCGTGTTTGGTATGTATGAAATAGTTATCTTTTTTGGCATTCTTGGTTCTACCCTTCGCAGTACTCCCAAGTATATTTTTGTACCTTCTATATAGTACCAACACTGTTTCCTACAAGTCTGAAATGATTATATTTTCACAGTATATTTTAGCCCCAGAAATTTAAAAAAACAACAAACAAACAAAAAATTAAGAAAAATATGTAAAATATATATTACTAAGATAGCTTAAATATATATATACTCAAATTTATGTAGCTTGCCATTCACAAGTAGATCCACAACAACCTTAGAAACAATTGCTGCAGTTTATGATGGTGAGTAAAATGAATATAGAATGGACACCTACGGAAAACTTGGCACTGCCACCTTCCTTGGCCACCACTACAACAGAGCATCTGAAAGATCGGGCTGCAGCCTGTGGGCTTCATAGCTATCCATCCATCACCCACTGCTGCACTTATGCTACTCACCTTCTCAACTTCAGGACATTCCAAAAAAGTCTCAGGTTTATGCAAAAGACAAGGAGGAGCTTAAAACTCCCTCAGAATGAGATTTATGTACTGTTGTTAGCAGCACCGTTTAACACAGTACTGTTGCTAACGATATGCTGCTTTAAACAGCCCCAGAATTGACTGCAGCCACCAATAACTCTTTCAGACTCTTCAGATAGGTTAATTTCTGTTTAACTGCTCCCATTGTGTTCTGCTTTTGTAACATACCTTACAAAAATTTGTTATCCATTAATACTGAGAAGACCCAAGACAGTTCAGCAGCTAATGCGAACTTCAAGAAGAGAGTGAGGGCTTAGCAACTGATGGGCAGCCAGACTCTACCACACTGTTTTCTTACTTCCTCTCCTCAGAAGGACAGGGGGAGAAAATACGCACTGACAGTGTGATATGACTTGTTGAACACACCCATAACAATGATTTCAGCTGCACCTGAACCAATGGCCTGGGAGAGGTACGTGCACAGGTGTGTAGTTGCCAGCTCAGTGGTCAGGCAAGAAATCGTGGGTAGAAGGACTATAACATGGGAACCAGTAGTGAATTAAATAAAGCATCAATCAATTTGCAGCAGTGGTGGAGAATCTTCTTACACTTGAGAAACGTGAATAATGAGAACATTTGCAATATGCAAAAAATATTGAGTAATATATTATCAGAAGTCAATGGTCTACCAGTGTACTGGCTTAAAAGAGGCAGCCTCTTCTAGTGTAGCATGGATAGGAGATGTTCTCATTGCCCAATGACTTAATTTGAACATATCTGGAATTATCCATCATATTCCAGGAAAGTAAATCTCCCTGAAGGAGCCATCTGCTCCCACACCTCATGCCACAAAATGTCTGCCCCAGCTTTTCTTCTTACCAGTTCTCTATGACAGCTTTTATTTTCTGATGCAGAGGTTGCTGCTCATCCTTGAGGGAACGGGTGCAACAAAACAAAATTCCAAAACAACCAGATAGGAAATTGCAGGGATTAAACAAAGATTTATTTCCAAAAACTTATTCCAGGCAATCTGAGGTTCATGAGTTATTAACATAAACCTGGAAGTTGGTACAGGTGTACACAGAGTAACAGACTATCACTGCTTGAGAAGGCAGTACGGCACACAAGCATAGATTTGCCTGAGGAACTAAAAGGATGTGAAAGCCTTCTCCTGTACCTTGAAACGCTCATCGCTACCACCAACCAATAATTAATCCCAGTCAATTGGCTTTCTTTAGATCTGTTTCAAAATATAAAAACAAATAAATAATACTAGCTAAAATATGACATAATAACAGTATGACATAATAATGTGAGTGTCAGCTGTAAATCCCAATCCCCAGGCAAAGAGTACTGAGATCAGCATCACTGTCAGCCTGGGTCTCAGCTGTGCCTTCAGGCAGACCTCCTGCACTGGAAGGCTGGGGAGCAACAATCATTTCATCAGTGAACCACTCCCCAAGACCCCCATCTCTAAAGGAATTCATGTACTTCGGTTCCCAAGCACACAAGATTTCAGTTTCCAATTTGTATGGCCAGGAGAAATGGCCACACCAGGCTGCTGCCTATCTTTCATCCCATTAAGTAAATTTTATTCATTTTGACACATATTCTTTGTGATGGGACAGATGTACTGTTTTTACTGGCAAAGTTGAATGTATGAACTAATTATTTTGGTTCTCCATTATCCTACTGAGATAAAAGTTATGAATAAAAAAGGCTGAACTTAATAAATCAGTTGGCAATGCTAATCCAGTGTGAGTTTTGTGCATTACTCAGGTAATGTAAGTGCTATGAAAAGATCTAGTGAAATTAGAAATGATGTCTGATAATAACAATGGAAGAAGGGTCTTGTTCTCTAATTATGAAATATGAATTTGGGAAATCTGACTTCCAAGGCACCATGACTTTGCAGTTCAGTACATTCTCAATGACTCATATCATAAATATGTCCTTTGAAGAATTCTTGGTTTTCTTGACCCACGTTATGAGGGAATCGTTCACAATTTCAAGATATGTGTTCACAAACTAATGCCTTAACTTGAGCAGAATTATTGCGTACAATTTCTACCATATAATAAGCATCCAAAGGAAGAACAGCAACACAGAATAATAATCCAGAGCTGGAGTCAGAATCCTCTCAAAGTGAGAAAGAGATCTGACAGAGAACAAGTTAAAGGAAGATCCCACTGATCACAACAGGGTTAAACCTTTCAATTTCTCTAAGGCATTAACATCAGATGTTTAGTATTATTCTGTGGGATCCTCATCAACATTCATCCAAATATTTCACTGACAGTGATTTCCAGGGGTGGAAGTATTTGAGTTTATAAACTGGATGGTTCTCACCACCAGTGCTATGTTCAGGACATGTACGAGTCAATCCATAATATATTCCACAAAAGTACTAAATCTGAAGAGAACTTCAGTATGTTTGGAACACATTCAGGTTACATACTTGATTTTTATGTTCCCTGAAATTTTCAAAATCCCATTACAGCTGATTTCCATACTCATAACACTCAGAATTTTGTCAGCCCCATTCTCTTTTTAAAATCTGCTGCAAATGACAGATTTCTATAGGTATGCTGAATTGTCTGTGTAGAAAAACACAGACAATTGTTCATGCTGAACAGATGGTGTCCAAAGAAGCTGTGAATATATTACCCTTGGAGGTTCTCAAGATCAGGTTGGAAGGGATGCTGGGCAGCCTGATTGAGTGGGTGGTAACCCTGCCCACAGCAGGAGCTGGAACTAGATGATCATAGAATCATAGAATGGGTTGGATTGAAAAGGACCACAATGATCATCTAGTTTCAACCCCTCTGCTATGTGCAGGTCATCAACCACCAGACCAGGCTGCCCAGAGCCACATCCAGCCTGGCCTTGAATGCCTCCAGGGATGGGGCATCCACAGCCTCCTTGGGCAACCAGTTCCAGTGCATCACCACCCCCTGTGTGAAAACCTTCCTCCTAATATCTAACCTAAACCTCCCCTCAGTTTAAAACCATGCCCCTATTATTCTACAGTTCTACCATTCTGTGATTCTCTGGTTCTATGGTTCTTAAAAAGCCAAGGTAGAAGGTACAACTGAAATATACGGTATAAAAGAACTAAGCAGTCCTTAAGTCTCTGCTGGTTCTCAAAGGACTGCATTAGAGAGTGAGAACTGTGTGGGATTTTTCTCTTTATGATACCTTCATTCAAATTCATATGTTGTAGACATTTCTTTGTACAATATATTACTGTTACCCCTGTGTCACAGCATAATGCTGCTGAATATTTCTTTACACATAATTTTTTCATTTGTCGCCAAATACTTTGCCTTGTAATCACTACTTTGCAGTGCTCTCATATACAGTTTAATAAAGAATCTCTCCCTGGGACCTCCAGAGGTTCTTTCCCACTTCAATCATTCTGTGTGATGCCCATAGAGCTAAATTTTCTGGATACAATTTTTGAGGCTGCACTCCCAAGAGACAGTAAATTAAAATCTGTGCTCAGACTGATGTTTCATATTGCTTTCCTATCCATGTAGAAGCCAACCTCCAAAATACCAGACATATGCTACCCCTTGGCAAAGAGTTCACACTGGCACCAGAACAAAATAAAAATGTGCAATGATATATGTCTGATCAGTAATGCTGTTCAAGTATATTACTCTTCCTGTTTCCAAGTGATAAATTTCATTTACCTCCATTAAATAAATTTTACTATCCATGAAAGCAAAACACACACATAAACACACATAGTGAGCTACAATCCATTTTGCCAGTAGATGGTATAATAAGAGCTTAAATCTAATTTAGTAAATGTAAAATAGATTTTGAATGTATACACATTTCATTCCAATATCCACAATACTGAATATTCAAGAAGTTTTAACAAGTACCTGTATTTAAAATTTTGGATAACCAGTTACAGATTCTTTGTAATGCAGAGTTCATCCTGTTCTGCAGTGTGAAGCCAATTTGTTTTTTATGTTTGCTCCGTGAGAAATTTTGCACAACTTGTTTTAGAGAAAGCGTATCTATTCATAACCACTGTTCATTTACTTAGCTTATTTCTTTTTATATACAGTCTCTTTAAGTGGGTGGAAAACATATGGATAGTCACTAGGATGCCTCCAGTTTTGATGCATTCTGTCTCTTTGCATTGCATAACATGTTCTTATCAGGTCACATAAATAACCAACACTTGTAAAAAGATATGAGCACTGATTTGTTTTTATTGCAGACTTTTGGAGGAACTGACCATTCAAGATTTTCTAGAGCACTCCAAAAACAGCTTTTAAAAGAATTCTGAATAACACAGTCCTATGTAATTACATTGCTCTCTTCGCATGCCTGATATATTTCCCTAATCTATTTATAAATAGATCATTAACAAAGGATCTTTTTACCGAAAACTACAGAAAAAACTCCTGTTTGTTGTCTAGGAGCAGTAAGGTGGGCATTAGGTATGCAGGCAATGTGTGTGTCTACATAGACGTACATGAATGCACACATACACAAGCCTGCAGGCCAACATATATCTACATGTATTTTATACACACCTGTTTGGCACAGTGAAATTTGAGAACTGGAAAGAAACAGCATGAATGGGATCTGTGGGTGCACTACAGCTTTCTTAGCACTCAGATTTTTAGAAACTATTCAAGAAAGGTTCCAGAAATGTGAAATTTATGCACCCAATACACTTACAGTCAGTGGGATTTAGATGATTAATTCATCCAAGTTCCAGAGAAAATCCCTCTGCAAGGGTCTGATCTTCACTGAGCAGTAGAGAAATTCCAAAAACTTAAAAATTACAGGACTGAGCTTTCCATACTACTTGGTCAAGTGACAGAAGTTTCTGTATAATTAGTTAGCTAAAGGAAAACAACCGTGATGGAGACCTGCGTATTTATTAATCCTAAACCCCAAAGAAACAATTGAATTTAATAGAACTATGCCAATTAAAACCCAGTTAGAACTTGAAATCTTAATAAGTAAAACAATATACAGGAGCAATCGAGACTACAGAGTTACAGAGCAAGTACAGGTCACTCCAAAAGTAATGCCTCCTATTTATTTCCATGCATAGTGAAAAGACACAAAAAGAACAATAACATTATTTGACAGAGCAATTTCTCAGCTACAAAATACTATTTTTCTATCACCATTAGCTCTGCATTTTTGCCATCATGCAATCACCATGGTACCTATTTTATGTACACAATAAAAAAATGTACACTCTAACACAATTCTCTTAGTATTTAGATACACTCAGTGCTTAAACCTGAGAGAGTTCTCATCCATACCAATTAACCTAACCATGAAGCATTGTTCTACCTAGTTCTCTTTGAACATTCTCTTGCCATTTTCTTTGCTATTCATCTGAATTAGAGTCTCTTTCTAGAAACTGTAATCTAAAGGCTTCCTCAATCTACCCTTGCTTTCCCAAATATATGAAAAAGGCCTGTGTAACTAGCAGATAAGTTCACTAAAAGCCAACATTAAAAAAAAAGAAAAAGGGAGGCCATAGGATTATGAAGGACTTGGAGCATGTGATATACAGGGAGATATTAAGAGAGCTGGGACAGGCCAGCTTAGAGAAGACGGAGAAGAGAAGGCTCAGGGGTTTCTTGCGAATGTATAAAAATCCCTCACATGATGGTGTAAAAAAGGCTGATATCCAATGGTATCCAATGATAGCATAGGAGGAAATAATTAAAAGCGGAAATACAATAGATTCTATTTAAATGTGAGAAATAAATGTTTTACAACAAGGATTATCAAATACTAGAACAGTTTGCCTAGAGAGGCTATGACACCTTTGTGCATGGAGATATTCACAACCTGGCTGGACCAGGCCACTTTGTTGATCCTGCTTTCAGCAGGGAAAATGGATTAAAGAAACTGCCAACCTCACTCATTCTCCAGTATGAATATTCCAAGTGTTCTGATCTCTGTATGTACACCCAGTCATTTCAACAAGTGGACAAGTTTGAGTCCACTGCAGAAGACTAAACCACAAAAATACAGCGGAAAGAAGTTTTGTGAACAAATAATACAATTATCCAAGGTAGGATAAAGGAGAACAAATGATCATTCGCATCTCATACAGATTCTCCAGCTCCAGAACTGTTATCTCACTGGGAATCCAGTGTGTAAGAAATTTCTGCACCTGAAAGCCTTTGCAATAGCCTTTTCATTGGAACCAACATAATTTTTGTGCACATTTTTTGATTAATGACTTGACAACCTACACAAAAATGTATTTATGTTGTGTTTCTCCCACCTGAAGTTTCCTGCTTTCACTCAATCTGGTGAATCTCTTGCAACGAAACAAACATCTCCATTGGTATATACAGAGAACAGCCAATTCCCTTGGACTGACTTCTATATTGTTACACAGAGGTGGGGTGAATCCCAAACTTGAGAAATCACTCACCTACATACCTTTGAAAAAACAAACAAAGGTATCATAATCCAGCATATAACATCTACTTACAGTTCTCACCCAACAGAGAAGATGGCTTGACATCTTGAAGTTATTTTATGTATATTCAGATTTTTTAAAATTATTTTTACTTATCTTTTTTAACTGCAGTGCAGAGGTAGGCTTATTTTTCCAAATTGCAAAGTACAGCAATGTGTTTAAAAGTAGAAGCTCCTCGGAGGTTTAATTCAAGCTTTCTCAAGTAGCACGATTTCAATCTAACCTCCAAAATATTGCCATTTCTCTTTGTGTTCTCAAGGCAGAAAAGAAGGCAAAATAAAGTCATAGCTTAAGTTTGACAAGCCTCTTCTATTATTACAGTGATGTAAAATTCTTCCCTGATCACCATATTCTCAGCATATTTACTAGTTCCACCCTTTCACCCTTTATCTAGGAGTGTGACATGGCTCTGAATAGAAGTAGTTTGGAGACTGCCATTAACAACACCATTGCAAGCAGGATAAAATCTGCAGTATTTAGGCAGACAGACAGGTCTCATTGCTTTTGATTCTTCAAAAACAGTTTACAGAATCCGAACTAGAAGCTTAAGTTCAAATATTATAATACTCCTCCTGCTCCTTTTTCCTGCTGCAAATTGAAAGTGCTGTGTGTTGAGGAGCAGCATATGGGGACTGAGAAAGCAACAAGAGCAAGATTTTTCTTAAGTGATGAGGAAAGGCAAACCTAGCATAAAAACTGAGTGATGCTAATGAAACCACTAAAATGTAATCACCACTTGGGGAGGTTTTATTAAAGAACGAGGGGAGGAATAGCTTGTGGTATTGCTAGATCAGTTGTAATATGGGAAACACAAATGCATCATCCTCCAGAAAGCCTCTGAATCCTATATTATGGAAGTAATTCTTCAGTTACTCTACATGAGATAATCACCAAGTAAATACATAGAAAACTTGACTGATTCTTGAAAACAGTTTTTTCTGGAAGAAGATTTGGACAGATTCAAATACGAAAACAAACATTTAATTTTATTTTGTTCGGCAGTCTAATCAACAGCAGTCTTTGCAGTAGTTTGACCAGCCCTGGAATGATCCTCTCCAACTGTAACTGAGACTTTTTTTGAGTAACTTTTATGAAGAAAGGCTGAGTGAACTGGGTCTGTTCAGCCTTGAGAAGACTGAGAGGGGACCTGATTCAGGTCTATAAATATCTAAGGTGTGGGGGGCAGAACGGCGAGGCCGGACTCTTTTCATTGGTGAGTGGAGACAGGACAAGGGGAAACGGCTGGAAACTGCAGCATAGGAAGTTCTGCACAAACATGCGCAAGAACTTCTTTACAGTGAGGTGACGGAGCACTGGAACAGGCTGCCCAGGGAGGTGGGGGAGTCTCCTTCTCTGGAGATGTTCAAGACCTGCCTGGACGCCTACCTGTGCGACCTGCTGTAGGGAACCTGCTTTGGCAGGGGGGTTGGACTCGATGATCTCTGAAGGTCTCTTCCAACCGCTACGATTCTGTGATTCTGTGAGACACAGAACCATCTTCCTTGAAAATACTGAGCAAAGTAGCTCAAAGTATTTTTTTTTTCCCCTGTAAAACTATAAAAATTATGGAAATACTGAAAGATCATATTTCTTATTTCATACTTTAAGGAAAAATACTGAAGAAAAATGATGCAGATTCCATTATGTAGCTCAAGCATTATATCACTTTGTTTCTTAATGTACCATGTCAAAGTAACTCCTTACTGAGTTGTACAATTTTTTGCATCTATATATCATGTAATTCATTACAACTAGTAGAAAAAAAAATGGTATTTAAAAATAACATCAACTAATAATGTTAATATGTCTTGATATGTTCTCTCTTTCTGCCATATAGATGATCAGCATTTTGAAAGATACATATATATGTATATGCATATATCTTTCCTAAAGTTCTGGTAATAATAAATAATACAACATGGGAAATCTTTAAGTTATGCAGGCATATACCACATACAGGGAGAAACATCCTGGTTTGATTTTGCATGGTACATTTTTGCTTAATTTCTTTCTGGAATTGATTATGATTTTTAGATGACTATTTTAAGAATAAATTTTCCTTAAGCAGAGTTTTTTCTTACTCTTTTGAACACCTGGTCTTAAACATTGTATTTCCTCATTTATGATATTTTTGCCCTCCAAATATATGGTCACTGACACAATTAACAACTTTTACCATCATAACATAAATTATGATACGACCTATGAAAAGGAGCCGAAGACAGTAGTCATGGCCATATATAACTCTGTAAGGGGTGCTATGCTCATCATATAGATGCTATTGGTCACCTTACTGCACAGAAATCAATTATTGGAAAAGGTGAATGTACCATGAGTACTGCTGAACTCCAGCTAATTCTGACAGTGGGAACTTAAGCAATTAATATGAAACTAAAGCAGCTCTCTAACGGTTCAGATTTTCTGAAGGTTCTGGCCTCGTTTTTCACACATCTTGCTTGTGGAAATATGCTGAAGTTCCAGCTTCCCTCTGCTCAGACAGTTCGTATTCTATTACACAGAACAATACGGAAGAAGTAGAGAATCTAAGCAAGACTTGGAGGACTGGGACTGTAGGACTGGATTTTTGCTTGCTGGCCTTTAAAAGGAGGTAGCACTGGGGACTAAAGGAACTAATGAAGGTTTTTGTTCCTGACAGGTAGTATTATATTACTTACAGAAAAAGGTTTGTTATGCTATGTTTAAATGAATCTGAATATATCTTAACAAATTAGCAAAAACAACAAGGTTTTGTTTGCTACGATCTCAGAATCATAGAACAAAGTAATAGAATGATACACCTATAATCAGTAGTTTAATACCTAATGGCTGTTAATTCCTTCACGTGCAAGTAAGTGCAGAACACTTTGTTTTATGTCACTGTGCAAAATAGTACTTCATAAAATTCTTCATCTTAGATGAATATTTCTTCATGGCATTAATTATCTCAGATGTAAACATAAGAGAAAGAAAAGACTAATTAATTAGCAAATCTTTTGCGTTAGATACCTCTATTCTAGAAATATTAATATTTGTTCTTTGGAGCGCCTTGGATCTGATGAAAGGAGGCAATTTGAATTAGCAGCAGATAGTTCACTTTAGTGGATAATTAACTTTCTTCTCATTTTGCCCTAGATTTCATTAGACAACAGCTGTAAAACAAACATTTCTGTTAGTGAAAAGATGTTAAATTTCAGGGTTAGATTACGACTTCTTAAAAGCAAAAAAATCTAAATAAGCAACAGTAAGCATAATCACAAAAGAAATTCAGAAAGATGAAACTAATTGAGAGATCACAGCATTATTTGGTGGTTCTTTTAATGATTTCTATGGTAATTCAATGTGTTGACTCTCACCTCTGGAAATATTCTATTATCTATGGGAGTTACAAATGGTAGAAACGATCTTCCATTTGTTTTAATTTGATAGCTGCAATAATGAAATAGCAGGCATAATACTCTTAAAATATAGGTCAACACACAGCATATTTTCTTTCTTTATGTGTTTACATCTTTAATTTAACATTGTTTAGAAGTTCATATAATAATTTGTAAGTTCCAGACTGCATGCAGAGGTTGTTTTTTTTTTTTACATTTATTATGTTCAGAAAATAAATTTTTGTCTAATAAAAATAATATTGTATTATACATAAATACATTCCAATAGTAATGTCCCCTGCTTATTGCTGTTGAAGGTACAACATATAGATTGCAGTAACAGTACTTGAGAGAGCAAACTCACAGCTACAAAACACAGTTTTTCAAGACAGTCACACCATTAGTCTGCATTTTTGCCAGCAATGAACAAGAGCCTACATGCTGCACTCAAAAAATCGGCATGGCTATCCAGAATGCACCTTGCCTTTCACATCACTTCACCACCACTGAAATGCTCCTCTCACCTTCTCACTGTACTCACATCTACAGTTTGGTTTCCATAAACATTCAGCAAGTGTCAGTGAATGTCAACAGATGCTAGTTTTTCTATCTGTAGGAATTCAGTTCAACCCCTTTGCTTCATACGCACTTCTGTGTCAGACACCATTTTATCAGACTGTCCCTCTGCTGCCATCTGTTGCACAGCAACAACATGTGATGGAAATTGGTGGGAAGGTTCAACATCTACTGCCAACCCACCAACATCTGCCTCAGATGTCGTGAGCCAACATAACAAAACAGGAGGTGTTACTTCAGAGCAGCCCTTACATATGTAATATGTAATTAAATATATTAAATTCATACGGCTATAGATATGCAAACATTAAAATATGGAATTGCATATAAAATGCATGTAATAAATATGTTTAATTATTTTCATTAACACATGCACATACAGAGAAGCGTGAGAGAGAAATGGGATTGCCAGGACACATCTCATGGGAAAACTGACTAGCATGAAAGTGTGTCATCAGGAGTGCTGGGGAGTTACAGCTGGGATGCAAAAATACTGAAAATTTAGATTTAATTCCAAGGCATCTGGCTGATGATGACCCTACCAACAATGTCTGCCCTCATTTGTTTGCTATCCTCAGAAACAACCTTAATGCATAAATTAGACAGATAAAATTCACACAGCGCAAATTCAACTAATCATCTACTGTGGAAACACGTTAGAAGGATGAAGAAGCAGTCACATTGTTCCTTACACAACAAGGAGATGGACCAAAAACTGGCAAAGCACATCAAAAAGATCAAACACTGTATAAAACTAAGCACTGTTAATATTTTTTAGTATAAATACAGAATATTTGTTTCTCTTTCGGAGCACAGAGGAAGTGATAGGTGTCACTGAGGTATACTTAAGTTAAGCACATACTCAAAGCTTTATTGCCTCAAGGTCTCCAGACCATTTTTGTGAATGTCTTGGACCTCCACGTCATCACATTGTTTTCAGAGATTATATTTTGACACACTATTCATACAAATAAACATGATCCCTCATATTTTTCAGTGCTTGCTAGCTTCAGTACAGTATTAACTAGACTCAATTTCATGTCAGGAATTCTGCTCCTTGACAGTTTGAAAGCAACACTGCATAAGTTTCAGGCATACAATAACTCCAAAAGTTTTAAGAGAGAACTGAAAACTGCTCAACTCATTATACCTCGCACTGGAAAAGGAGACCTCTCTAAAAATTAGAAGGACTGCTTATCTGAAGAAAGAAAAGCATATAGATTTATTTTTTAAGGAAGATTACTTTCATGAATCTGAACAATGGGGAAAGTTCTGTAGCTTCTTTCAGGCTCATTCAGATAATTTTAAAAGAATTACAGTGCACTGGTGGAGAATAATCATGCAGACATTGGAACAGCTAGTGTAGCCTTCTGCACCTACACACCACCTGTCTCATGCACTGAAATAACCATACTGAAGCAGAACTCCAACTTAAACTTTATGCCTTTCTTTATCTAATCAAAGTCAAATAAAAACATGACTTCAATTTCAATGCCCTACACTTTACTTTCACTAAAAACGTGGGTGTCTTTGAGTTAATTAAATAAGTGACTTACAAGTCTTGAGCAATGGCACTTCGGACTTCTCAGAATCCTGTATAATAAACAAACAAATTTAGTTTTCTTAAAAACGACTTCCTTTAAATGCTATTATCACTACTATTACACTTCTTGTTCTTTGCTGTTTCAGTAAACAGTTCTCATCTCAACCCTTTATTATTCTCCCCAGTTCTCTCCCCCTTCCCAGTGTGAGCAGGAGGTGAGCAAACCACTCTGTGGCAGTGCATTTCCAACTGCATTTCATACTTCAGTCCTTCCTGCAGACTACAGTTCCTCAGTCATGGCTACAGTAAAATTTACAGTACCTCTCTTAGATTGAAAGAGTTAACCACCATCACACGCAGAGCCCCTGTTATCATACATACAGGTATATGTAACGTATATTTAACATACGTATAGTTACTTTTTTCAATGATTTGGTTTTAAAAAATGGACATTTGGCTTTGAAAAGCAAATAATTTAAGTTTTACACTCCCTTGGTGAAATTTTTTGTCATATACATGATTTTCATAAGAAAATAAATGTTCCTGGATTTCACATATATTGCATGCTTTCCTTAAAACCTTGAAAAATTGTGCATTTCTCACAGTTCACTGAGCTAACAGTTATCCTTCCTTTTTGACTCATATTTTCTCTTACATATCTCTTGATATATTTGTCAATATTATTTGGAACCTGAAAGAAATGACTACACTGACTTTTAATTTTTCTTAAAAATGGTAACTCAGATCTGTTCTGAAATTAATCTCCAGCATCCTGAATATTTTGTACACATCTTTCCATGTATGATCAATGATTTTTATGGCTTTGTCATCTGAATCAGTACGGATTTCATATGTTCACTGTCTCTCTTATTCATGTCACAGTATTTTACCACCTAAATTTTTACTAGAAGGTGAAGATATTCAGGATTCTTTATCTATCAGTCTCTGTTAGGCCGTAGCACTTTGCCTTCTTCATGATGCCTACTTCATTTTCTGCTCTTGAGATCTATCTCTGAGTAAAAGATCTACACGATTAATCCAAGTGATTTATTTATGAGTTTATTTTGGACTTCACCGTAAACAGTGCTTGAGAAAATGAACTGCATTTCAGCTAGAACTTTCAAATAAATTCAGAGGCATTAGGTACGTACATCTTGGAGAATGTTATAAGAATGGTGAGGCATTGGAACAGATTGCCCCAGGAAGTGGTGGAGCCACAGTCCCTGGAGGACTGAAGGACATAGTTTAGTGGGCAATACTGGTGGGAGGTGGATGGCTGGATTAGATGATCCTCAAGGTCTTTTCCAACCTTAATGATTCTATGATAATGAAATCCCTTCTTCACCTTCATTATTTCATCCTTCTTTTTGCCTAACTCAGCTCTCATTCTGATGACTTTGTAAGATTTTCATTGATTTCAGTGAGCTTCTACTCAACTATCACAGGCTTGAGACTGTCACATCTCATACTGCAGCACAGTAACTCATTAACAGTGCTCTCACAACTTACAGGAGTTATTGATGATTCTACCCATAGCTACTGCTATCCAGCTGGACTGGCTCTAATGCTGAGTGTTTGGAAGGAATTGCAGGAAGCCAGACTTGTAACTCTTGAAACTATCAGCAATTCACTGGTCGTGTAAAACCGACTGAAAATAGTCAGAGTTCTCTTAGTCTATTTGCTGAATGTATAGCCATTCAAAAAACACATAGACTAATTAGTGAGTATCTTGACTCTACCTTGTGCTCTCAGATATGCCAGACCTCCACTGTGCAGGTTCCTGAAATTGCAAACCAGTTGCTATGACTACAGAAAGATCCCATAGGATGGCTGTATTTAGCTGGCACATCCTGACCACCCAGAATACTAATGAAATGGAAGAGTGCAGTGTGAACTGCATGTGGAATTACCGTGGTTCAAAATTAAAAATAAATAAATATTTAGAACCTATCCTCTCTGCAGATATCTTTTATCTTTCTCTGTTTCTGGATTTCAGCTTTAATGTATTATTTTAAAAAGCTTCATCATTTAAATTCTGGCAGCAGAACCAAATATCTATGGTTTTAAAACACAGTTAAATTGAGATACCAGGGATTTCACACTAGTTATATTCAATTGCATTAAGCAGAAAAAAAACCCAAAGTTTTTTAATTTGGCTTTATACAGTAAAATCAACAAAGGGTAGTCTCTGTAGTTCACCTGTTTACTGCAGAACTTTACCTGCAGAATAACACCAATCAATTCAGCCTATGGTGGTGGTGATAGAAAAGTTGTTTTGGGGAAGGACCTGCATTTCTGTTGCTCTGAAATAGCTTGAAACCTCTAATCTAGGTCGACTTGGTTGGTGGTATTCTTACAGGGAGATTTTGAGTCATTGAAGACTAATGTTACTTTTTTAAGAAGTACTGAAAATAAAACTTGTTAAGAACAGGCTCCAGAAGCTATTACTATCACCATCTCCATTCATGTCTAGTGTTTAATATTCTCTACTCTATTTGAATTCACACAGAAATGAAATCCGGTTTGGATTTTCAGTAATTTAGTAATTTCACTAGTTACATGTAAGCGCCATTGATCCAGTCCTACACAACCTACAGGAAAAAGGGCATTATGTTAACTCCTCTCTTGAAACACCAGATTTTTTTTTAACATTTTACACCAGAGGTTTAAAGAAAGGATATAACTCTTAAATCAAACAGATAGAGTCAATATGTTTGTGGGTAAAGTGGATATAAACTGCTATAGAGATGTATATCAGGACATGAAAAAATTAAAAGATAGCTGCAAGGAGCATACCTTGTAGTCTGGCTCTAAGTGATTATAACTTTTTAACTGCTATTAAGCTTGGGTTCAGGGATTGCAAAACTGGATTTGATCTCACTTTTCCTCTTTCACCAGAATCATCAGTGGGCTTTGGAATACAGTTTGCAGAATAACACTGCTGAAATTTTGATAGCCACTTAACATTTACCCGACACAAAAAGTGCTTTCCAAAAAGGCTACAAATTGAGGTACTGCCAGAGCATACACTGCCTCCGTGGGTCTAATGCACACTAAGTGAATTCTGTTCCATTTTTATGAGATAACACATTAAATAATTTTCATATTAGGTTTACAAGAATGCCCATTTCTGCTAAGGAACAGTCAAAGTTCATGTCACAGAACAAACTTCCTCACATTGGTCAAAAAAGTGATGGGATCCACAGAGTTGCAATGGCTTTCTGATAACAAAGGCCTGTGGCACCAGGGATTTGCATGCAGGTATGCTGCAGTGCTACAGATAAACATTGACATCTATATTGCATATCCACAAAAATATATACAAGCAGAAGTCTGATTACAGGTCTAGAAAAAACAATCAACCATTAGAATATTCAAGCACTGGAACAAGACTCCAAAGAGACTGTAAACACTTCATGCTTGGAGAGACTCAAAATGCCAATGAACAAGGCCCTAAGAAACCTGATCTAGTCTGAAAAACTGTGAACAAAGGCTGGAATACAGACCTCCAGATGTCTTTTCCAATTTAAATCATTCCACTGTGGTACTGTGCAGAGGCATCTTGTTGCGGCTGCCTTCTCAAATGAAAAGTCTCAGCCCATACATAAAGGCATCATAGCAAATGTATCAGGTAACAGAACTACAGAGATTGCACTGCTGTGGAGTTAACTACAGGGATCACTGAGCAAGAAGAAATAATCTATAGCAAGATCCTGTAGTTCAGTCTGCAAGAGGATGCACACACACCCAATAAGCACATAGCATTTCTTGCTTTCTGTATCTCCCACACTTCTCCACAAAGCAATCAGCAGGTCGAAAGGTCTGCTTTCTTACCATCATTTCACATTACAATCTTACGTAATAAAATTTCCTCTTTATAGATCCCATCAGAAATCTTATAGTGCCTAATAAATTGCAAGCATTTGAAAGATTTACATAAACGATGTGACATTTTTAACTTCTTCACTATTCCACTGTCATTTAGAGGAATTTGCTGTTGGTGATTTATAGAGCAAAAACACAGCAGCTATGTTGTGTTGAACAGTTTTTACTATTTTATTTCCTTATAAATAGTAACGATTATTTATTTTTTGTATCTGTCTCATTTAAGCATTACAGTGCAGAAACACACTGTGGCATCCTTCCAATACAATCTTGTCAGAAAGGAAATCAAAATTCTTTGCATGGTGTTCTCTGGAACTGGACAGACTCTGCATGCATTAGAAGTATATACCATGTTTTCAAGAACAGGGAAACTGATATATAGCATTATCAAACCTTGTGAGTATATAAATTAACCCATTCAAAATAAATAAGACCAAGAAAACTAGAGGCAGACTCGGCATGGTCAACATGAAAAGCAACAGCTTTAAAATGAAATGTAGGAGATGGTTTTACTGCTATTGAGGCTTTTTCCTGCTCACAACAGATCATTCTACCTCCCATAGTATTCAGATAGGACTGAGTCAAACCTCCAGAGCCTAATTCTGATTTGCACAAACACCACATTCTACATCCAAAACAAAAAGATATTCTTGTCTTTTTTGTTTGTTTGTTTGTTTGTTTTTTAAGTGAGTGCATACTGTAATTAGGCAGGCAAAGAGGAACAAACTAACTTTGGTATAGATAAGAAGCAGAGCCCTTAGTGTGCATGTTCCATCATTATCATATGATGACAGTCCATTTCCTATATGTTGAATAGCTCTTAGCTGGTGTGCAGTTTCAGTATAAGCTCCAGCTGAGTCATTCTGTTCCAGAACTGGGAAAACTATCTATATGTTTAGAGTTAGGGGAAAGAGAAAAAAAAAAAAGGAAAACAAAACTACACCCAAAAAACAAAAACAAAACAAAGAAACAAACGAACAACAAAAAAAAAAAAACAGCATGAAAATACCTAAAAGTCCACAGATTATTCAAATAATAGAAGTCTGGTATTGTGACTTCCTCATATCATTCACAAAACCCACCTCACAGACATTAGAATCTGCTCCTCTTGTGCAGAATTAATGTAAACCTATTGACTAATAAAATAACTGATGCTGTGAATAGGTTCAAGACATTTCTGTAGGAACTTACAGTGCAAGACAATCTGTAACACAGAACCATCAGGATGTTGAATATATCCAGTGTTCTCACTGTTCTGATAGACAGGTGCAGACTTCAGATGTGCAGAAGATACATGTCCTGTTCATTGCCTTTTTTGTTGCTGTCTTTACTTCCCCCCAAAGAAAACACTGCTGAAGTATCAGTGACTGACACTGAATAGAAGCAGCTTCCTTCCCAAAGATGTCATGTACTCTCTCATAAAATAAAAATGATTTGAGTTTTACAATCCATTTTCTATTCCAGTAGCAACATCCTAAAGTGCCTGCCATTCCATCAGTTCAAACGCTTTACACTTGGAACAAGCAAGCAAAAGAAGTTTAGCAAAGATAAAGAAGCTATAAAATGATTCAGGGTAGGAAAATGATTATTATTGCTTTGATTACAATGTACTATAAACACAAAGTGGCTGCAAACTAGATGAAAAATTACAGCATAGGGGACAGAGATAGTTCAGCAGATGGATCGTCCCAGCTTCCCTTCTGGGATGTGCATGCACTTATTCAAGTTTGAAGCTAAAGCAAAGCACCCCTGTCACACTGTAGACATATCAAGAAGCAAAGCGTGGTTATGAAGAACCTTACTTGAACAGGTCTTTTAAACAATCTAATATCATAATACGGACATCTTGATCATTCAACAATGATATTGTTCAAATAAACTTCATTATCAGTGTTCAAAATTTCTCAGAATTGGATATGTGCATCATCATCGCTTAGCTATTCTTTTTGTTATTAAAATTCTCCTCAGGAAACTTACATTTTGCCAATTAAAAATGAAAAATCTGAAGATTTGGAAATGCTATCAGTGGGTACATGATTTTGCAAGTGATAGAGATGACTAAATTTTCTTAAATTTGTTAAGTCTGACCCAATCACACTAATTTTACTAATGGCCTTAATTTAATATTTAGTCTGTAACAACATTCTGTCTGCAATGAGGGCTGAGTCTTCAGTGCACCTTACAGTTCTGCTCCCACATAAAGAGGAAAGCAAAACCCCATGAGTTGCTTCTTTGCTGGCCACCCAGCCCAGGTGTGAGTACTGAGAGGCAGGTGAGAAGCAAATAGGAGACCAGAACTATAGCATGACTTCCCTGAAGTCAGGAGGCATCAGGATGATCATCCACAACAGCAAACAACATCATGGAGCACCTCGTAATTTACACTGAAAGAAACCTCTAAGATCATCAAGTCCAACAGTCAACTGAGCACTGCCAAGTCTACCACGTTTACGCATTCTTTTAAATACCTCCAGTATGGTGACTTCCCTGAGCAGCCTGTTCCATTGCTTCAGAATATTCAGCTTCAGTAAAGAATTTTTTTGTAATATTCAACCTAAACTTCCCGTGGCTCAACTGTGTCACATGAGTGACAGAATATAACTTACTGGACTTACTCCAATACTTAATTTAGAAGAACCAAACTCTAAATCAAAAAGCCATTATGTTTTGCGAAGCACTCTAAAATATGGCTTTATTCCAAAGGAAGCAACTCTACAAGGTCTAAAATCTTGTGTGAAAGAAAATTCAGAAGAATCTCAGTAGAATCTGACATATCTGTTCATTTCACTGGTGTAATGATGATGAGAATCTGCCCCTTGTCACCTGAAATATTTACATATTTACATACATTCTTACAAGGTGAAAGCAGAGAAAGAGAAAAAGCACGTATTAGGTTAATATTTTATTATTAAAATCTTCTGTACATGCAATAATTAAAATTAGAAAGGAAAATAAATGAATACTTAGCATTATTTCTAAGTAATGTGGTAATTCAAATTAATTAAAGGGAAGAAAAATTATCCTTTCACTAAACAAGCAAAAGAACATTCAGTATTAAGGATTTTCTTGAGCAGCTCTTCAAGTATTAATTGATATACCACGGCTTAGTGCTTTAATAATTTGTTTCAGAATTACTTAGGTGACTCAAGAGAGTCCAAAACTACCCATCCAATCCACTACTCTAAAAAAATGGACTTTCCTAAATACTTGTGCCCAACTTCCACAGAGAGGTGGAAACAGTCCAATTTTAAGGTCAGGTATTTCTTCAAGGTATTGCTCTGAACACGGCAAGGCAATAGGCAATTATGTTGTTTGACTCCCATCCCTGTATAAATTTCAAACTAGCCATATAAGACAATGGCTTAGCTGATAACAACTGGTTGCTGTTTTAAATGTAAAATGCTGAAGGCTAACAAAAGGGTGCTGGAAGTTTTGTTAACGTGTTTAATTGTGCTAAATAACCTTGATTATAGTATCCTGCTCAACTGAAAGATTATTTTCAATCTTCCAGCTTTTAAACTTTAAGTATTCAAACTTTTAACAGACGTTTCATTGCACTCGAGGGATGGCTACACTGCAGAAAGAAGACAAAGATTTTCCAGAGTATGTGCAAGAGATATAAGGAAAAAGGCCCTCCAGGATAAAAGATGCTGTGCCATTTAGCAGTTTGCCCAGGGATATATATAGAGACAGCATCAAGAAAGTTGCGTCAAGTCCAGAACAAGTTCATTTTGTTTCAGCAGAAACAATTCAGATTACCATATTGGTTTTAGCAAACCTTTTGTACTTGAAATTTTCTGGTAGAAGGGCAATGGCAGTTGCCTATAAAAACTGTATTGGGACATTAAGAAGAAAAGGGAAAAGAAGAGTGAAGAAAAGGATGTGCTATCAGTCTGCCCCATATTTCTTTAACAAGTCCAAGATTTCTCAGAGATGAATCTTGGGAAACCAACTGGATAGAAGGAAATAACAATAGGAGAGCGGAATCTGACTCCACAAAGATTTCTAGTGCACTAGAACACAGACTTTCAAATGGAAATGGAGCTTGTCTGCTGCAATGCTATTGAATGCTACTGAATGACACAAGGTCTATCAGTGTAAAGTGCCCAGAATGTTTTTTTCTATCTATTAAAAATAACTGTCATCTGAAAAGTATGTATGTGCAAGGGCAGTGCTAATTGCACTGATTATAAACTACAGTTTTCTTCATTTTTTCTAAGGTACCACTGAGGTTACAAAAAAATGAAAGGAAAAAAGAAGAGCGAGAAGAAATGAGAATTTCTGAAGTGATTCTTATGTCAAAATTGTGCAATGTTTGTGAGTTATGTCTCTGTGGGTTCATCTGAAAAACCTCTGAGCACACAGAACCAAAATTAGAGTCAATCATCTGTCTCAAATTTATGAAGAGAAATTCTAAATCAGCTGTAAAAACAACAGAAAGAATAATTCTGAAGGTAGTAAATGATATGAAGAAGAAGCATCAATAGACCAAAGAGAAAGATGACAGTCACAACCTTAGGGCAGATGAAGTTTTTGAGGCCTCTATCCAGTCAAACATTAAACTGACAATAGCATTTTAATACTACGTTGTTACAATTACTTTGCAAAGTAAAAAACGAGCCTTTTGCCCACACTTCATATACTAATGTGAAAATGAGGAGGCTATTCGTTCCTGTGTAGAGAGGAAACGTCAATAAAAGCACAGTTATCTGGTTTCATCATTGGAAAGCTGTCACATCTGTAGGAAAATATGTACTAAGCTCTTTCTTGAAAAGCATGCATCTTAGTGCTAATACGGTGACGAGCTTCACAATTAAAATAATAATCCTTCAGAATATTTCCACTATCATATATATCATACCTTAGAGCATCATTTGCCAGGTTCAGTATTCGAAATTACCTGCCCCCCATTTTCTACACCTGTTTCCACATAAGACATACAACCTTTGGGTACTCAGTTACATTTTGAAAAAATAAAATGTCTCTAACCTTGAAAATGTCAATTAAAAAACAAAACAAAAAACAACAACAGAACAACAGCAATAAACCACTCAGCTCATACTCTGGTTGTCAATCTTATTTTTCCTTTTTCCTCCTCAGGCTGTATACTTTATTTTTGAAATTGTAACCTGAAGGACTTCAAAATATACAGCGCTGTACAAATGCCTACTAAGTAGCATGATAGAACATTCTGGGGAATTACGCTAGCTACCAACAATAAATTAAATGAACACTGCTCAATCATTACTCTCTTGTATTTGTGAGTTATAGGGCAAAAACATTCATTAGTGCAGCACAGCACAGGGAATTCTCAACAAATAAATAGTTCACAAAGACCTCAGCTGAAGTTTGGAGCTGCGTGACTCAGTTTGCACTGATGTGCCAGCTGCAGGCGATGTTGGTGTAAGTACCTGCTGATACATTCCTGGAAACTTACATATGGCAGGACACAACGGTTGCATAGATCTTACTCTTGCTTTATCATTTTTCCTGTCCTCCAGCTGCCTCTTCTGTTACCCGACTGACTGTGTCTCCCAGTATGCAAGAGGAGCAGAAGCCAAAAGCATTAATATTCATCAGTTCTGCTTTACTTCCACTCTACCAAAGTTCAAAGGATACTGTAACAAACAACCAAGGGCTCTGCCCCGAAACTAATACCCCTATTTATCTTTGTGTGTTTCATTGGAGGACAGCACAAAACAATAACTATCTTGTCCTAAATCAAACTTTTATAAACTGCTGTGATTAAAGCTCTAAAATTTCCTTTAAGCTTAGCAGAAGCTCAGAGATTTATGGTTCACCCATTTGTAAAACGCAATCCAAGTGCCCACCTCTGTTGGATGCCTCCTGTGCCTTTTTTTCCTTCTTTTTAGCATCTCTGACAACATCCAAGCACTCATACAAATGAACATCCCTATGGTAGTGTGACACTAGCTTCAGTAATTCTAACTCCTCTGAAGGTCCTGATGTCTTGCTTTAGTCCTTCTTGATGCATTTTACTACCTTCATCCTTGCTAAGAAAGCGGACAACTATAATCCTTCTCTTCCTCTCAGATTTATAAAGTAACAGAAGTTCTACAAAGCTGCTAGAAGCAAAACTAGGAACATATCTAGGTCACTAAAATGAAGTAAGTCAGCTCTTGCACATTTAGATCTTGATACCTCTTGGCTCCTGAGAACTAATGATAGGAACTTTTGCTAGGAGTTCATCAATTGCAGATGTCACAGAGAAGAGAAACTCAGGCACAGTAGCAACCAGTCACAGGCTGAGCCACCAGTGTGAGGCAGCCACAAAAAGCTGTAAACCAGCTAGTAAACCAGGCATCAAGGTGTAACATGTCTGCACTACATCACAAACACAGGCTCTGGTGACAGCTGCTCCCTTGAGAGGAGAGCAACATCCTTCGTGTAAAAAATACTATGCTGTCAGTAGAAATGTATCAGTGCTGTGTTTGTATATTCATCACCTCATCAAACAAGGAAAAAGTAAAGGGGAGATTCATAGCCCAATTTTAGATTACAATTAACATTTTTGTTTAGTACATCTTTTACTGAGA
This sequence comes from Lagopus leucura, assembly GCF_019238085.1. Lineage (NCBI taxonomy): Eukaryota > Metazoa > Chordata > Aves > Galliformes > Phasianidae > Lagopus > Lagopus leucura. The sequence continues at coordinate 4,822,052 of NW_024962278.1, read as the reverse complement.
TCAGACAATCCCAAGTGTCCCTTTTAAATCAGATTATGACAAGCCTGTAGCAGATGTTCACAAGTTATACAGAGAATTATTTCCTGAGCACCGAGAACAAGATGCTGCCTCTGTAAATTCAAAAGAAGGTCTGAATTTGAGTTAGCAAACTGTTTCCAGATACCAGTCTTATTTTTACCTTTACACATAGCCAAAGGACTGACCGAACTTCAGTTCAACCCTTCGTCTTAATGTAAACCCCCTGTATCTTTCTTTCGGTATTGAGCTAGATTGACAGATAGCTCTTACTGCTGGGCTTTGTGCTTTTAACAATCCAGAGGAGAGATGAGGGAGGGAAGGTATGTGTAAGGATAGGCTTAGCGTATCATGGTTTTGTATGCAAAAATTTCAATCCTTTCACACATATGCCCCGTATAATTTATATTCTTTTAAAATTTATGAAGTGCATACTTCTCTCTTTAAGCATCTGATAGGTCATAGCACAGAGTTTACCTGAAGTGCATGGATCTTCATGGGATGCTTAGTGCTAAAATTCATGCCGAACAGGAAGAAGCTTAGTGTATAATTTAATCCCAAATCATCCCCTTTATAAAGTCTTTTTTTATTTGCACAAGCATTTATTTACCTCCTTGCGTGCTCCAACATTTTAGGATGTATAGGCTACTCCAAGAGACCCAGTATAACAATTAACGTGCTTAACGATGCTAAAGCACATTAGTACCATGCAGCAAGCCAAAACAGCCCTAAAGGCTGAAAGACTGGCTTACTCAGCCAGCAGTAAACATCTTGAAAAGCTGAGAATTCTAACCCAGGTTATTTTGCCTAACCCAACCTGTTCTACCACCTGAAGGTACTCTAACTTCCAGAAAGGCAGCAGTATTCTCCTTAAGCATTCTAAGTTACAGTTCCACTCCTTCATCTCTTAAATCCTTTCTGTCCTTGCTACTTGTTTTTTCTCCTCTTCCACAGAGTACTCAATATTTGCTTGGCTGCACGTCTCCCTCTTCTAGATAGATCTGGGGAAAGTATATACATGTTCCTAAAAACTGCTCAGGGGTAACCTTTTATCAGTGTATTAGGTTTTGTCATCAGTGTTTCAAACATACCAGCACCCAGACCATGCCCACACGAGGGGCCCTTCACCTCCAAGACTTCCTGCTGCAGCTGTAAGGACATAAGTGAGTCTGACAGGCTATAAAGCATACTGCTGTCCTCACTATAAATATTCTTCTACCGAGTGCTAAAAAACTGTAACTTTAAAAAAAAAAAAGAAAAAAGAAAAAAAAAGAAAAAAACAACCACCAAAGTGAGAGCGTGCAAATGGCAGTACACAGGAATAACAAGCTTCTACACAAGAGTATTATACACAAAGAGGTGGAGGTCAACATCAAATTCATGCAGGCAGAAAGACAGGTTTGCATAAACAGGCTTAGGCTCTTGCGTTTTATGAACCAAGAAGTGAAGACAATCACTCATGCACATTTCTGTGTACTGCACTGCAGGGCACTGTGTCCCATTTTCCAGGTAAATAGCTAATATTTCTGTATAATTTTTTTGTGTAAAAATACCTCATTTTTTGATTGGTTGGCCAGTTTTCCACTCAATCCGTCAATCTGTCTGTGAACATCTGTAACTCAGATGAAATCAGTGTTTATCTGTCAGTCCTATCTTCTCTTTTTACACACACAAAAAAATCTCCTACCACAAGTATAAGGATGGTGACTGTGAGCTAATCATATCTCCAAGGAACTGCATTTCTGGAATGCACTTAATTCTTCCTGAGTTCCAACTGCAACAGCTGTAAACACTTTGCAATAATTAGACTCTTGACAATGCTTATTTCTTAAATGTCTGCCATATCTAAGTATGCCAGAATCACAACCCATTTAACACGTCAGTCACAGGATATTAATAGCTTCCTCAATACTGTTTATCTCCTCTGCACTAAAAGCATTCTTTTCTGACTTCATAGCTGCCCAGTGAGCTCAAAATCCCAATAACTGTTTTGAAGCCTTTACGTACAATAGGAGGAGCCTCCTTTCTCATGCACTCCTTGAAGCTTTAACAGCAATTTTTAAAGGACTGGAGAATTCTTTTTCACCTTTAATTTCTGGACTTAAGTATTGTAAAACAAAACAAAACAAAACAAAACAAAACAAAACAAAAAAAAAACAAACAAACAAACAAAAAAAAACTACCTACATGATAAAAAGTATGTTCCCCATTATCTCTTGTCTCCTTTCACCCCTCAATACTTCACTGCAGTTAACTCTTACTAGCATATCATCATTATCAAAAAGTAGAAGCTGTAACTACACTACCAGCAAAACACATTATTTAAATAGAAAGTCATCTAAATACACTGTAAAAAACAAACACCTACAAGAAAATGTTCTTAAGTATTACTTGGTGTCCTGAGTTTGAGATAAACAACCCTCTTGAGACGACGGTAAACAATCATCCTCTCCCAAAATATTAGCCTTAAACCTAGCTGAGGACAAGATGCTTTTATTATTACTTTTCTCCAGATTCTTTCTTCTAGCAAGATCTTTCTGTAGTCATCAATTATTCATTAACCACTTTAGACACGCATGTTCTGTGTTCAAGCATTCAAAAAAGTACAGGTGAGTAATCAGTCAAGTTCATCCACAACAGAAGAAAAGGAGGAAGAAGTTTTTTCATGCAGCTGTGGGGCATGGGAATTACTTGGAATGATCACATTTGACTGGCAAACTAAAGATTCCGAGTGTTTTTTAAGAGACAGGACATAGCCTCTTATTTTTTAGACTTCTAGTTTTTGGACAGAGTAGAGAATATAAGTCACAGTTTCTAACAGTTGTTAGCACAGTTGCTAATGGTGAGGAAGGAGAAACAGAAGAACATAAGTATTGGAAGATATCTTTAAAAATATTCTTATTTGAAGACATGGGAAACATGAAATGCCTTCTCTTCCTCTCCTAGTACATTTTAAGTACTGTCTTCTCTTTTGTAGATGTGTTTGTATTCTCTATGTTTTCTTTTGAAAACAAACCAAATATTACAAATGGAGATTATTCTTATTTAATTCCTTTTGGAAGAGATATCCATAAGGCTATGCCCACATGTAGCTAATTTACGTTCCCTGAAATAGTGCTGAACTATTTTATCATTCATGGTCAAGTAACTTCTTTCCATTTGATATCATCTTACCTTCCTTAGCAAATAGTCAAATCTGTATTTACTTATGCACTTCTTTCATCCACTAATTTTAGTTCTGAACTCTTGGTATACAGATATATTGTGAAAAGTTAGATGAGTGCATAGGGTATGCTGATTTGTAAACCAGCACCCAGAGCATAGCTTTAAAAAGGACCTTAGAGATGATCAAAAGCTCTTAAGGTCAGCCACACTTACTTTACAGTCACACTTACTTGCTTTACAGGTCCGAATTCTTCACTCCTATTTCTCTGACCTGAACCTTGAAATACCATAGAACAGACATGATGAAGAACCTACAATTTCAGCTACACTATATTCTCAGTTCTGAAAAACTACTTTTGTCTGCTTTGCAAAGACTTTTATTACATACTTGTTATAGAGACAGAAATGCTCTCTAGATATATTTATTTATGACTTATTCATTATCATCCAATCAAATTTTATAGTACTCTCACTGCAGAAATTTTGCTGGCTTTTCCATAAGTACTGTAAAGGTTTCTGTATAAAAAAACATTCCAAAATTCTAGGATACTAATTTAGATCAGTTTTCCTATGAACTGGATTCTATCATTGAGTACCAACATACAGATCCTTCAAGAAAAAGAAAAAGAAGTAAATACAATGGTAAAATCTTTCTTAGGAGATTGCATCTGATCTTATGAACAAATGGCAGACTTTTTGGGCCCTTGGATGAATAGTTACTGTAGCAGCTCTGGAGGATGAGACAGAGGCAAGGGAGCAGATTCTCGCTGAAATCCTAGTGAAAATTCAGCAGAACAATGAAGAGAGGCATGTTTTCTTAGTGTGTTCCATGCTTTGTTAGTTTTAGTCAAATAGGAGCACATGGTCTTTGAATTACATACGCATGCTGATGTATTGCGTGGTTTCTCATTCTGCTCTGTTTTAAGAAAATAAACAAACACTAGATGAGAAGAAATAATTACCGGAGATTTAAAATTCATTCACAATTCTGAGAGCAGAAAACAATGAGAGAAGCTATAATCTGATTCTAATTGGAAATTAACACAGTTACAGATGGAAATTTCTCTATAAACACAGCTAAAAGATTTCATCCAAATCAACAGCCTCTTACCTTTAAAAAGGAACAAGAATTTCTTCATACCCCCACACTGTGGCACAAGATGAAATTGAAACAAAGGTATTTCAGCCTCTAGATAGGTGAATACAAACAAAAATTTCATTTCATTTCACATTTTGCATGGTTGCCGAAGAGAAAAATTTTTAATTGATCTTACTCATTTCCACAGTATGCCAAACTATAAATTCTTTGGCAGCTTTTGTAAATGCCATATGGGCAGAAGGCAATCACAACAAATCACATATCTTCCTCCTTCATACCACTCAGAAGTGAGCCATCTGATTATCCTACTCTCTGCATCAACTGTGGCACGGATTGGACAGGCATGGACGTCTCTTGCCTGAGAAGTTCAAGAAATCTTTTGTAATTCTGTTACCAATTCCTTCTTTCTTTATTCCTTTTTTTTCAAACAGGACATCTTTTACTCAGAGGGCATTGAGGCACTGGCACAAGATGACCGGAGGAGCTGTGGATGCCCAATCCCTGGAGGTGCCCAAGGCCAGGTTGGATGGGGCCCTGTGCCACCTGATCTGGTGGGGGCAATCAACCCATGGCAGAGGGGTTGGAACTAGGTGATATCTAAAGCCCCTTCTAACCCAAACCATTCTATGATTCTGTGATTTTCCCATCTGGAACACAACCTTCATCCTCATGTGCTTTACAGGTAAAGTTCAGGTCACAATGTATATGAAACACTACACTCCTGATTCTGGAGGATTTAATCTGTTAAGGCACCATAAATAGTCCTCAGCTGCCAGAGTTAGGCTGCTTCTAGGTAACATGACAACAAAGGTTGTGCAGTATAGTAGCACTGAAGGCCTGATTCCTTCTTCCCTAATCATGATCCCCGTCTGCAGACATGTAACAAAGATCTCATACGCAGCTTTTCACAAGGCAACATAATTATCTAGAAAACAGTTATCAAAAGAGATTATAAAATCCAGGTCCTAGATTTCACAGGTGCCTATTTCACACAGTCAGTAGTTTGGAGTTTAACAAGCATAACATAAAGAATAATGTAATAACTCCTGAGGTAATGTTCACTTGCAGCAGTCTGAATCACAGAATCACAGAATTGATCACACAGGGGTTTGAAGGGACCTCAAGAAATCATCAAGCCCAACCCCCCTGCTAAAGCAGGTACCCTAACACTTCTCTTTTCTCCCCGAGACAGAAAGACTGAATATAAGCAAAGTATTTCATTTTTTTGCCATATTTTTAGGCATATTTGAACATGTTTACCAAATCTCCTTGCTCAGGATTTTTCCACTTGAAAAATGCTTGCAATTTTGCATTGCAAAGCTGATAAGCAAATTAGCTACTTTAGGCAAAAGTTCCTGTCACTCCAAGTGCTGAACATCAGGCTTTTCCTCAGACAACAACACTGCAGGGAGAGCCCCATGGGATTGTCCACCTCCATGCATAGTACCTTGCCTGCTGTGCTAAGCTTGCAGCTTAAACTACTGTAATGCAGTGTAAGATAACTGAATAATAATGCTGCATTCTACACTAGCAACCAGCATCACTACAAATCAGAGAGATCTCTTGGACAGGTATTTTAGAAGGAGAAAAAATGGCCTCAAGTTGTACCAGGAGAGGTTCGGGTTGGATATTAGAAAAAAATCCTCCAAAGGAGTGGTCAGGTACTGCAATGGGCTGCCCATGGCTGAGTCACTGCTCCTGGAGGTGTTCAAGAAACGTGTAGATGTGGTACTAAGGAACATGGTTTAAGTAGGGAAACATTGGTGGTAGGTGGACGGTTTCACTGAATGATCATAGAGCTCTTTTCCAACCTTAATGATTCTATGACTCTGTGATGCTGCTGTGCACTGCTGCACGTGACACAGCTGCTTGGGTCTGGAGATGAGGATGAATGCTGAATCCTTATGAAATTTCAGAAGGAACTTAAAAAGCAGAAAGTAATAGTTTAAAATAGAACTTAGATAAAATACTAGCACTAGCGCCTTAATTGTTCCAAAAAGGAAGGAGAAGAATTCAGGGAGCAGCACCATCCAAACGGAAAACTTGTGACTAATTTATCTGGCTTGTTTCTATAATGAAAATTGTAACAGTAGATTATTATTCCACTGTTTTGTGTCATGTACAAATACATTTTAAATATCAAAAGGAAACAAAACACTTCTGAAAGGTGGGAAGCGCTACACGTGCTTTCCCGAGGAGCATTACACTGGGCAAGGGGAGAGCAAGGTTTTGGCAAGCAGCTCTGAATGATCCCAACAGTCTCAAGAGCCACCCTTAACTACTGCCATAGGTTATCCAAGGAACACATTTTTCTGGCAATATCCTTTGTCTCACATTCATTACTGAATCTGATAAATAAACTCCAATCACTTATGGTGATTGGTATTACTGTATGCTGAGTAGCTACATATAAACTAATTACATGAATATTTATTATTTCAAGTATAACCTCTCTATTGCTTATTACAAGCATAGTTATTTTGAACAGCTACTGGTGTCGCTGTTTTCCTTTTCAGGTATTTTCTTAGATTCCAAATACTCTTATATCAACACCTAGCCTTTACTTATTTTTACCTGAACGTGCAAAAGGTATCATTTCTTCAGATTACTGATATTAGGAAATAAAAGCAGCTTAAAATAATAATAATAATAATAATAATAATAATAATAATAAATAAAAGAAAAAAGCCTCAGAAAGTTACTGTACTTTCTAGCATGCAAATGGACAAAACAAAACCTATTCATTTGAATTGACATTTTAGGTATAAATCCTGCACAACTAAAACCAAAATGCTAATAGATAACAGGTCAATTGTGAAAAAAAAAACAGGGCCTAGAATTTCTTCTTCTTCCTATTTTCCCAATAACTGAAGGACAGCAGATCTAAGGAGTATTCCAAAATTATTCATTTTGCAGCATTTAAAATCTCTCTAAAACAGTGGTAGTTTATTTATCCCCCAAAACAGACATCTTTTGCCTACTGAAACTGCAATTTCAGTAGGTCATGAAAAGCTTAGAAAATCAACACAAAAATGTATAATATTTCCTCACCTACTAATAATTAATAAAAGTGTAAATAGAAAAATGCAAAAAAATGTAAGTAGTTGCTCATTTTGGTGATTCTGATTTGGTACAGAGTTATGTAAGACAGGGCAGAGCTAAGCAGCACAAGTATCATCTTCTAAAGAGAGTACTTGTTCCAAAAGGCATCTTCTCTGAATAGAAAACCAGCCAGATAAAAAAGAGTTCCTCTTACAGTGCATGGTTCAGACTTTCACTGCGTAAACTGGAATGAGGAAAACAGCACTCACAGCAATCCACTGGACAGAGACAATAGGGATTCAATCTCACTGCTCACAGATACGAAGAAATCTTCATGTGAAAACCAGAACATATCGCATTGTTGCCTAACCAAATAAAAATGCTAAAAAGCACAAGATCTTCAGCTGATGTAACAATGTTTTAGCTGTTTGCTTTAATTTTTCCGTAGCAATTCAAATCAGATCAAACACATTTTAAAAAGAGGAGATCGAGGGGAAAAAGGGAGGAAGAAAATGAACAAAAAACTTGCTTGGATTTTGTGAAAGATAAAACAGTGAAGCTCATATATCAAGGTATATCATCTATAAAAATCACAAGCAGTCTACAGGACAGGCAGAGAAGGGAAGAGAGATGAGTAAAGGGTAATTCTCTGTGCTTTCAGAAGCCACTAGCTTTGTAAGAGAAAGATCTGCAAACCACAAAGACAAGGGAAAGATGGGTCATACTTCCAGCACAAACAAAGGCATTAACTCAGTATTTCCTTACCAGAATAATCAGATATGATTATTAAAGTACATAGTGGGAGGCATTAATAGGTTGTTTTCTTCTAGATTTACTGCAGATACTCCTACACATACATAAGATAACAAATAGGGAATATCTGAAAACCTAAGAACTCCCTTCAGTGTAAATTCAAACCTCAAAGAGAGAAAGTGCTAACAGAAGCCAGCAGTCCTTCCCACCACAGCCCATTCCTTTCCTGCCACTCATCCTCAGAGGTAAAAATAAAAATAAATAATAATAATAAAAAAATAAACCACGTGCAGCAGACTCTGCAGGACATCTGCAGAAGCCTACTGCAGGGTTTCTTTTCTTCCCCTTTAAGCTGTTACAGACTGAGCTGACCCATGGGTATATGGAGCAGGCAAATCTTTAACACCGATGTCCTGACTGTCCTTACAGGAATGGGGGAATGCAAGAGGTACAGTGTGCACAGGATGGGCCCTGCTGTGCTGACAAGTCCACTGTTTTGTGAAAAAGCAGCTGCAAAGTCATCCTCTCTCTAAGCACCTAGTTCTTACATTTTTCAATAAAGATTGCTTTGATACCACTACAGTCAGATTGTGCCAATTTCTGTGAATCCAATTTCCCCTGCCTTTTTTGTGGGATTAGGTGATAGATTAAAGCAAAAGTACCTTCATGTCTTCCCTTCGCTTATCCCTGAGGCTGTGCACAAACTTAGTGTTGCATAGCATGATTCATGTACTTGAAAAGAAGAGGAATTAGGAATTTATTGGAGGATCTTCTCCTTTGCTTTGCAATTTAAATACCTGTCCTTGCTCTTCTCAGCCTCCTACTATTTCTCAAGTCATTTTTAAAATCCATTCAGTGACAGAATATGGGGTAGTTCAAGAGTAGACAAAGTAAGTACTAAAGCACAAATCACAGTCACAAGTCATATCTCAGAATGAATACTGAATAATGTTCCATTGGTGTAAATTGGAAGGTCCCCATTATCATCCCCTTGGGAAGATGAGATCTTTACAATCTCCTTCGTCATGACACAGACATGTAGATTTCTATCACCCTTTGGTGTTCTGGCTGTTGGGCACATTCAGACACTCTGGGCAATGACCTTTTAGTGAAGTGAGTCACAGCTTAGAAGGCAAAATGCAATTTCATTATTTTTTGTGCTCTGAGTAAAATGCGCAAAATTCAGCAAAAGATGTCCAGATGTTTAACACAAAATAGCAAAGGCTTTGCCCTGTGTCCATCCAGCTGAGCTTTAACAACTTTTGTCCTTCAGACCCTTTGCTACAATCTCTATTTCCTAAGATTTTTCTTATTTATTTGTCAGGTTATAAAACAGTGATTTGTTTGCATATTCCTTGTTTCTTACTGTACAAAATAGATTTAATCTGATTTGCACTTGATTCCTTCTATTAACATTACCTTTATTTTCCTTGGTTTGTTTTAACTCCTCCATCACACTTAGCTCATTTATCTGTTTGCTCTCCTTTAGATAGGCAGAACTGAGTAGGCTGTTTACTTTACTTGCTTATGTAACTGATTTTCTCAGCTATGCAAACAGTACTAAGATGATGATATCCTGTAGACAGCTATTTTGCTAGTCAATAGCCATAAAAACATTATCAGTCACTCTTTTCCTTGCTTTTGTATCTCTTATTGGCTATGGATTTATTACTCTTTTTCCTTCTGCAAATACGTTAGCACTTTACTGTGATGGGAAAACTGTGACAGTATTTTTTTGCCATTAATATAATTAATGTCCTAATAAGGCACATGGTAGCAAGACCTCTTGTGTTTTACTGCAGTCAGTGTCCCTATCAGCCTGAATTCTTGCTTTGCTAGAAATGATATTTAACAACGATGAAAGATTATCTGAGATCACAACTGCAAGATCCAGAGGAAATGCAACTCTGATGTGTTTAAATCTTTCTGATAATGGTGTGAAACCAGTGCGATACCAGTGTGGCATTAATGTATGTGGGAAACTAAAATAGGTTGCCACAGAGCTTCAAATGCAATAGGAACAACCAGATCCATATCAGTACTTTAGAACTGTTATTCTCTGCATGTATTACCCTGAGTTCATGTCAAGAACAAATCTGATAGCACTGCGATGACTGCCACAGGAGAAAAAGCAGCAGCATTAAGACCCCAGCAACACACTAAGATTGCCACCTAGTTTAACTTTTAATCTAAAATTTCAGGCTCGAAAATTATATACACTTTAAGACCCCTGAGAATACGTGAGCCAGAAATGCTTCACATCTTTCTGTGGATTTTGTAGGATTTTATATTTTTTAAAATATATTTTATAGATGTATTCTTTCACCATCATTTAAAACATTCTGCTGGAAACTCAGTTAACACTCTTCCATCTCAAAGTTCACTATCTATGCTATCTATTCTGCAGAAAATCAGGTATTTTTGCTTTGACACATTTAGGGCTAAGCTCACTGCTCTTCTGGGAGCATAGATTCTGAATCTTGTGCTGAAGCAAAGTCAGCACGCTTTGGAAAGCATCTGCTTCAGCTCAGTGGCTAATAAAACACATGAGGTTCATGTGTGATAGAAGAGGTTCGGGTGAAACAGTGAATGCCAAAGAGCAAAAATTACAGTTCAGTATCTATAAAGCTGTTGGCTTGATAGTTCTGGCAATGGAGGTCCTCCAGCTCCAGAATTAATTTCACAGCTGCTTTCCTCCTGCTTTCACTACAACATGGCACTGCAAGGATTAAAAGAAGTAGTGCAATTCAGTCTCGTCTTAGAATCAGTGTTTTGTCCTTCTGCCCACAATATCCTCAAGACAAGAGGAAACTTTTGCAGACAGAAATGAAATGACTAACTTCAAATTGCTTAGCTTAGCAAGACTGCAGAATCCTTATTGTAAATGAAATTCTTTGTATTTGCCAGGAGGGCTCTGTGTCTGGGTTCCAGCTAACATGGATATTTAGGGAAAAACACAGATAAACCTCTATTCCTACATGGGGAACAGACAGTTCTCTTATGCCTCTGCATGGAAGTACATGTGTTTCCCCAGGGTTACAACCCTTTCTTACACTTAGCCTCGACATCTTGAGAAGCAGTAGGAGGAGATCTACAGGAACAGCATCATGAAAACCTGCTTAGAAAGAAAATTGAAGCTGCAAAGAATAAAAACTAACATGGAAAAAAAAGGAAAACCATGTACAATACAAAGCTTACAAATCTCTTCTACAAATAAATAAAATAGAGCTAATAGATGAATGACTGAAAGACAATAGCTTATAAGCCTCAGTTGAATCAAGAAGTTCCAATTTCACACTCTGACACCTTACATTACTGAAGAGAAAGATATAAACTTGTGCACTGATCAGAACAAAGTGAAACATAAATGCTTCCCCCCACTCTCCATCTGCAATTTGTAGTTTGGAAAAATATCATGAGAACAGAAGAAAATGGTATTAAAGTAGAGAGAGAATGACATCTACTGGCTGTCAGGAACTGGCTTGTTTCACTGCTGAAAACGTTCTTCTCTCCCTTTCCTCAAAATATCTCATTTGAGACTCCCATTATTAGTCATTAGAGTTTGTCTATTGGAGAATGAATAAAGAACAGATCAGTAAGTTCCCCAAATAGAAGCATTTTCTGGTTAATTTTTAACTGATTAGCTATACAAATAAAAATACTTACGTAAATAGCTTAACATATTTCAGATCTTTAATATTAATGCTGGTGAATAAATAGACTCTGCTTAGAGCTACCAGAAACCCTAAAAGAAACAGTGCAATTTTGCACTGGATGAAGGATTTCATAGTATGCTTTGCCAGAACAAGTAACACCAACAAAACAATAACTCTACCCCTTATCTAAAAAGATACTTAAGTATCTAATTTTCACAGTCCTGCATTGCTTTGTAAAAGCATAATTATCATTTTTCCAAGATAAATTTAGTGCATTACTGTTCATTTTCTTTACTTAAGATCTCAACATCCCTTTTTTAATGTTTCTGTATTTTTCCATATAAATAAGGTATTCGTTTCCCACAGTTTCTCTGCTGCTACTGCTTCTTTTGGCTTATAACAACCTAGAATTACCATCAGTGATACAACAATCTCAGTGACTATTGAGATTTTGATAAAGGTCACATCTTACTGTTACGTGGGCATTCATCTCTGTGCTACACACGTGTTCTTGGTTCCTCCATTTATTGATCTGCTTAATATGAATGTAGCCCTTTTCCCTGTTAGCAGATACTCTGTGGGTGATACTGCCAGTACAAACAAATTGATCTTGCTCACTTTCTATCTGCCACAATATATATTTTCTCCTCTTGCAGTTTTCGCCTGCTGCTTAATTAAACTCCTCTCAGCTCTCATGTCTGCTCAGCAGGAAACACCTCTCCAGCTCTCACGCCCCTAGTAATCAGAAATTACTGTGATATAGACACGAGCATCTGATCATTCTTTCCTAATAAATTAAGCTCAGAAAGAGCAAAATGCTAAGGACTCACAACACCATTCCTGTTGGCAAAAGAAAATTAATAAGCATAATTGTCATATTGCAGAGAAACGAGTCTCAAAGACTCCTCCACCAAAACTGGTAACTGTAGAAAATAAGTTTGCAGGGTGGGAAAAAAGTTAAGGATGGACAAAAATATACCTTAGAGTTAATAGCTGCAAAAGCAGACCAGAAGATTCAGGTACATGTTTGCTTAAACTCTCCACGGAGTGGATATGGTAGAAACAGCACACCTATGCAGCTGTATGGAGAAGTGCTCTCTTTTCTCCAGTGCGATGCACTTGGACTCGGATAGGTGGTCACAGTGCCAAGCCACAGCTGTGAAAACACACAGGCATCCCCTGACGCTCTTTACTCCAGCGTGCAGAACCGCAGACTGGGAGGGATGCCATAGTGCTGCATTGCTGTGCACACTGCCAGTTCCACAGCAAAATGGAACACTACAGATGAGCTTTCATCACTCACACGCCTTTTTATTTATTATTTCATGTAGTGTATTTTAAGTTCACAAAATGCTCCCAAGTACTCCTTTAGGGACAGCATGAATATGTTCACACTACCCTTTTTTTTTTTTCCCCTATAACCTATTTACTTAAAAAAAAAAAAAAAAAAAAAAAAAAAAAAAATTGCAATGCATTAAACTGAAGTTATTGATAACTTTTGACTGGACAAGTTATCAGAGCTCACTGACATCAGTAAGAATCATCCAAACATCAGCAGGAATCAAACTTAAATTAATTTAGATTTTGGCACTTGTGCACTGGGTATATACTGACATCATATCCAAATACACTGAATGGTACCTGAAGATACAGAATCATATTATCATAGAATGCCCTGGGTTGCAAAGGACCACAATGATCACCCAGTTTCAACCCCCTGCTATGTGCAGGGCTGCCAACCAGCAGACCAGGCTGCCCAGAGCCACATCCAGCCTGGCCTTGAATGCCTCCAGGGATGGGGCATCCACAACCTCCTCGGCCAACCAGCCTGTTCCAGTTCATCTCCACCCTCACCACTTCCTCCTAATATCTAACCTAACCCTCCCCTATCTCAGTTTAAAACCATTCCCCCTTGTCCAGTCACTATCCACCCTCGTAAAAAAGACATCACATGCTCCAATGTATCCCTAGATTGGTGTACACATCTAGCTTTAAGGAATTCAAAACACAAAATTTGGATTGTCCAATGATTGATAAAATAAAAATTAATCTGAACGTCATGTAGCATTCTATTAAAAGTTTGAGTTGTTTCGTAATTTTATCTGACAGATTTCATTCCAAATTGTTGAACAAGAACATAATTTTGTCAAAATACAAAACTGAGAGTAAAGCATTCATCATTACTCAAAGGAATTTCTGCCAGAAGCAAAGATGTGTTAGATAATTATGACAAAGATGAAAAAGGTGGAAAACTATTTCACACAACAATACTCTGGACATCAAATCTACTTAAAGGAAGGCTTGAGATAATGTAACTACTCCTGTAAAATCAGTATTGAGGAAAAAGAAAAACATGAGATACCGCTTTGGTTTTCTAACAGCAGCCTTCATATCTACAAATTCCAGGAAACTGATCACATGCAATTTTATCCTAGCTGCTAATAAGCAGCATCCTTTGTCTTAAATTCCAACGTAATTTCTGATCATCTTCTTACTCCATCAGAATTCACAGTCTGCTGGTGAAGTAGAGGAGTTTTAACAAGACGGCAAGCTGTACTGCTTTTTGTTCATAGACTATAACTACAAAATTCTCAAGGACGAGATATTCCTATTCTACCATTTGAGATTCAAATGGTTAGTCTACTTTGAAAGTTCTATTTCAAGCTGGAAAAGAGCAGTAGGTTGCTTAAACTCAAATTATTCATCAAAAAAAAAAAAAAAAAATCCAACAGAAGAACACAGCTTGAAATATCTTTACTTCCTAGGGGGCAAAATGTCAATTCACCCAGTTCAAAGCAATACAATAGAGTGACTAAATCTCTTCCTAAAGAAAAAAAACCTAAAATTGGTCTGATGAATCACCCCCTATAAGTGCCGATTTCTCTTCAGGAAGTTGAAAAGAAATCCAGCTAAGATACAGGCAGAAGCCTAAAGTTAGACAAGGTGGAATCTCAGCCTATAGATAAGAAACAATATTCTTGCATTCAATCTCCTGGCACTATTCAGGGCTGAATTTCAGTCTGTTATCTCACTCTGAGAGGCTGGAGCACTTCCTTTCAACCACACCATCTGACCTCTGCTGAAGTGTCCCTGCTGCAGACAGTGGCCATTCAGTCTCTGCTGACAGATGCAATCGAGGCTTCAGGTGTGAAGTGCCGATGCAGGCGGCACACAGAGCAAGTCGACCTTCAGCACAAGTTAAAACAAGAGTCAGGCAGTTCATATCAGACCTGAGTATCCACTGTTAGAGACCAAATTGCTTAGGTCTTGTGTTAGTCTTTCCATTGCATGGCCACTTGATTATCCGGATTTGGTACTTGCATCTACAGACAATTTCCAAATTATTATGTATTAAAACAGAGAAGGACATATTTTTGGCACGTGATTTTTTTTTTTTTTTTTTTTTGAGCTCTTCATATACCCAATGTATCAGAATAGGAGAAAGCAATTTATTCCATAACTGATAATCTTCTAGTTCTGACTTAAAATGCTGAAAGCTCTTCTGTGTTGGCCAGAATCCAATCCTGGATTCATTAACATTTTATGAAATTTTTGCAAGGAAAATGTCCTCCTGAGAGTTTTCGTTCTGATAGTGTCTTTTTTTTTTTTTTTTTTTTTTTTTTTTGTCTTTTTTTTTTTTTGTCAAAAATAAAACATAATTATTTTATTTTTCTTTTAGTAACAGAACGGTGCCATTGACTGAAAATAAGGAAGGCTGAAACCATGCCTGACCACACATCACAATGATCAACTTTTGCTACCACCAAATAACGTTCTTTTAGCTAGTGTTTTGATATGCAGATATAAAACATAAAGGTATAGCGCAGTAGGTTTACAACAGTGACATAATACAGTGCTCCTTTTATTTTCAATGAATTAAAGTCATTTTGACAGAGTAATTTTCTGTTCCAAATACAGATTTCAAGTACTATTATAGAAACACACAAACCATAATGTACATATTTATTGAAAAGTAACCTTATGCTAAAGATATTTCACAAAACCATCTCCCCCAGCCTGCCTATCACTTTATCTCATAATTCTCTCATAACAGTCTCATAAAAATGCTAACTATTTCAATGAATATATGAAACCTTCTATAAGCTTTACTAATACAGGTTCAAGTCTTATTTCAGCCTCAAGGGAAAATAGATTTTGCCCGTCAGCTTAAGACACAAACAAACAAAATCACTGCATTACAGCTGGGTGCTTTCTGGGATCTATGCACATATTCAGAATTTAAAGTACAAATTGTTATTCCTTGAACTAAGACCAAATGCTCCACAACATGTGGTTATACCAACTAAAAGCCTCTGTAAATTATCCCAGCAAAGCTTTCATACCCCTCTCCCATGGAGTGTAATGTCTTTACACAACTGTGCCTTTATAGTTTTGCACCAGGTAAGCCTAAAAAAATCAGTTCTACAGCCAATAAATCCTAAGTGGGTTTCCAAAGCTTATTTCAATCCTCAGTGTCATCACCCACAGACAGCACCCTGAATCTGGATCTCAACTTTGTTTTTCAGAAAAAAATCTACACAATAGAGTAGAGTAAGATACATCCATTTTTAATGACGTAGGTAGCACATTATCTTTGCAAAGTACTTTAATGATTCCTGGTTTACAAACCAAAATAACTTAGGCAGAATTTCGTAAGTTATTTAATATCTTTGCTTCTGATTTAGCTGAAGGGAATAGTAAGTTTCAGGTGTAGGTAACAGACACTTAAAAGTAAACACAGGATAAAACAAAGTGGAAATTGCATTTCCAATTTAATCAGCGTAGTCCACAGACAACTACCTTGCACGGTTTGTGAAGTTAAATTGTGTTACAGAGATGGCTTCTTAAAAAAAAAAAAAACAACAACAAAAAAAAACACATGAAATGAAATTATACTACAAAGCTCAAAATATTATGAAGAAATAAATGGACCACTGAGAAACCTGTATTGTTAGTAATTTTTCATTATGCAATTCATAATAAAAAGCCAGTATCAGTTCAATTCTGCACTTGTACTTCTTCTGTTATGAGACCAACAGCCACACCATTATTGCTTGTAACAGCCAATGCCAGACTAACAGTTTCATATTAACCCCTGCAATTTAGAGCAACATAAAGCTTCCTGCAGTATTCAAAATGCACTCATGCAATCAACTTAAATGAACTTATTTTAATTTCCAGTTTGTAAAGTGCATGCAAATCTACAAATAAATTAAAGTAATAACCATTACATTAAAAACAAAAGGTTTTTGAAGATTTTCTTGGCACCGTGAAGTCTGTTGCAAAATTTCTGTCTCTCCACAAATAGAAATACACAGTCACAAATGGAAACACATTGTCACTACATTCACCTAACAACACTTCTTTAAAGCCTTTATGTTTTTTGAAACCGACTTGTGCTCTCTACACTTCAGTGACCTATTCAATGACTTATTCCTCAATTAATAAGCATCTATCTCAAAAATCACAATATTCAGATAATTAAAGTTTCTCAAACATGGTGAACACCTGACACAAGCTTTCTCATGAAGTGAAATAAAAATAACTTATCTATGAGATGATTTTTTGCTTGGAGAAAAATTTACAAATTACTTTTTTTTTGCAGTGAGTCTTATCAGTCAGAAAAAAATGCATTATGTATTTGGCTACTTTAAAACATGCTTGCAGTCTTACAATTTTAGATTGAAACAGAAAATGCTGTCACAGATAAAATACTCTGTTTTGTAACCACAGCTAACCAAAGCTGTGTAGCCAAGAGAAGATTTATTAATAATTTTCATAGACACTGATACCTGAACAATGAGATGGTCATCATCCTGGTCTTTATTATATCATACAAGGTGACTTCAAATGGA
The DNA here is from genome assembly GCF_019238085.1 of Lagopus leucura. Taxonomy (NCBI): domain Eukaryota; kingdom Metazoa; phylum Chordata; class Aves; order Galliformes; family Phasianidae; genus Lagopus; species Lagopus leucura. Next base: position 4,804,467 of record NW_024962278.1, on the reverse strand, counting down.
ACACAAAATACATTGAAAATATTTCACCTTAAAATATTCATTACAACAGATGGAAAAAAAAATTCATCTTTTAGCACAAATGAATTTTTCACATACCTAGCATTGATTTTGTATATTTCAGAAAAGGGCGATGTATCTAAAAGGATGAAAGCCTAAATGACATGTGATTGAAGATAATTTATTTTGATAAACAAAGCTGAGCTGTAACATCTTTGATTAACAAAAACAAACACAGAGGAAGTGGTAGCTGGAAATAGCATAAAGATACGGGAAAATAAGATTCATATTTTATATGTAATATTGTACATCTTATTTGTTCTGCTTCAGCAATGTAGTTGTAAGGATGAGGTAAAGTAGTACCTACAATACACAAAGATCACAGACTCCTTTGCTGGATGTCCAATTTTTGTCTTACTGTGATAAATGCTTCCAGCCCTTGACTTCTCCCACACCAAAGACTGTAAGATTACTCCATTGGTCTCTGGAGTCCATGCTCACAGTGTAGCGGTTCAGCAAATCTTTCTGGCATATCCAGGTGGCCCAAAGAACAATGGACATCCGCATAGCAGAGGATTCTCAAGTACTAGGGTCGCCTGCATCTTTTGCAGGTCCTAATTCTTATTCTTTAAGTTACTTTTATATTTGTTTGAGTTTTTATGAATAGTACCCTTTCTGTACTTCCATTTTGTGTAGAGATACTTGCTTATTATCCCTGCTGACAGCCTATTCCAAAACCAGCCCTAAAGTAAGCAGTGACGCCGTCCTTGCCCTGTAGCTATCTTCATGGAGAGATGCCTCCTAAAACTGAGCCAGAGATAACCAGTCACTTCACCCTCACTTCCCCTTAACTGCACCATTATTGCATTGTCTATTCAACATCCTTCAAAATATTAAATCAGCAATTCACTAAATACGTTAATGATGAATCATCAGTCTAGTTAATACATAACAGTTAAGTACAAAGCTGGTGATTCAGTTAGTATTTATCTTAACACAAAAATGCTAAGTATATATTTGCTGTGTTGACAGTTGATTATGAAAACCAGCTCAGTGTCCTCCAATTCTCCATGGATCCAGTATGATGGATCCATGCCCTCCATTCTCCTGCCTTCAGTTGTGTTCTTGCAATGTTGAACTGATTTTAGTTTGAAATTCCCCCACGTTTCTAGAAACAGTCAAATGTCCTTACATCACTATTCCTGGGTAATATCTTCACCTATGTCCTTCCAGCATTACGTATGAGTTCAAGTTCATCTGCTTTTTATCACGGAACAACTACCTGAAAATGTCTGGGCAACAGTCTACATAGCCTTCTACTTTCCTAACTTCCCTACACACAATTTGCAAAATTGCAGTTCATTAGGTACTTCATAAAATATTCTATATGCTGATGATGTAAATCAAGTACTTTGGTGTTTGGCAGCCTGAACACTAAAATAAACATTCTTCAATTGTGCAATTACCATCACTTCAGTTTTACTGACAGTATTAATCTGCGCTCACTAAAGTAATTTAACAAATGACAAGTGCTTTGTTTTTGCAGATATTTGACCTTTGAAAATTTTACAGTTTGAATATGCACTGCCTTTGGCATTTGTGACCAAAAGCCAGGACAACTGGTTCTCTTAAATCCTCACACTGCATCACCCAGCCACACATGGCTGTTGCACTTCCAAAATGCTGGCTTAATCTGACCTACAATATTCCATGGTTATATTAGAAAACTGCTGGCTGTAGAACTGTCCACACATTTTGTGATGTTCACAAAAATAACTTTAGATGCAATTATGTTTTTTGTTAATGTCATGTCAGCCTTTACTCTCTTAGGCAGTCTTCCCAACCGCCTTGATTACGAGTACTCGCAGGGCTTAGTATACTTGCAGATAACTCCCATTTCATCATTTCAAGGGATGCTATCCTTTCTTACAACACAGAGTCCTTCTACTTCTACTAATAAACTTCAATAACAGAAAACAAGTTTCATTAAATCTTAAAATCAGAAGGTAATTTAGATTTGACTGCACCATTAGAGGTCATCTGGTTCAACCACTTGCTCAATTTAATTTCCAGCAGAGGAAGAAATTCAGCTTAGCCATGCTTAGGCTACTGCATATTTCATGTCATATTTGGTCCTCTCTGAGGCGATTTAATAAAAATCAAAGTGAAAATACCTACATTGTATGTTCCTATAATATTTAATATTTGTATTTTCAATCTGCAAGAAATATTAGATATTATGTGTTGCAGAAGAGGGTCAATAACACATTATTATATGTTGCAACTAATGTAACCCAATAGTCCAGACCCTGATATTAAAAAAATAATTACAAAAATAGAAGCAAACTACATTAGTTGAAGAAAAATATATATAATATAATATATATAATATAGATGAGTTGAAGAAAAATATATATCAGAACACTATCTTGTGATCATATTTCTTTAAGAATGTAACTATGTGTATGTCACATAGTTGACAATATCTTTTGCATAAGTGAAACTTTAAAAGCAGTACTTTTTATAGTATTAGTAGCACTTAACTTATTTATAAAACCTAAAGCTCTACCTGAGTGCCTGGGTTGAAAAATTCGTTCGGTTATGCTACAAAAAAAGACAAACACAAACCATCATGAAATCTCTAACATGGAGGCCCTGCTGTACTTCATGTAGGGATTGTACAGTCATCAAAATTTCATTAAATGAACCCAATTCACTTCCACATACTCCTGATCTAAGTCCAGTTTCAGCAGAACACAGCCTTATTTATACCACAGAAATGTAAAGCAGAACAAACCTACCAGATATTTGTCTCAAAGTTCTCTATGTTTACCTACTGGGAGATTTGTGGGGCGTTATTTTCCATTTACTTCCAGCTGTAAAATCCAACAGCCAGCTCTGTGCTATTTCCCCCACATGCCTGTGATTAGCCAATAACATCCACTCATCACTAAGATTAACATCACTGTTTTAAAAGTAACTTCTAAGGTAACATCTTGTAAATCAGGAGTACCCAATAGCTGTCTAATGCACTGGATATTAGTGATATTTTTTCAGGTGCATCAGAAGAATTCATCAGTCAGATTTGACTGCTCCGAACTAAGAGAAATCTAAGATGCCACAGCTGAGGTACCACCAAAACCCCAAAGCATTTACTAAGCAATGTGTGTGATTTTACATGTTAGATAGCATATGGAAATATAATATTAATCTGCTCCATATTTATGAGGCTCTCCTTAAAATTTATCTCTAGCTAAAAAAAAAAAAATTAATTAAAAAAAATAAAAATCAGTGAGTTCCATACAGCTATAAAATACTCAGGAGAAATCCAGATGGATTATATTCCTAAAATGACCATTGTTGTTTAAGGCACAGAACTATGAGAAGATAAATGTTAAACTGTTGAAATCTATTCTTCTTACCAACATTACTCTAAACAAAACATCTAGTTTAACGAGCTCTAAAAAAGTCCCTCAAGAGCACTAATTGTAACTGTACACTTAGAAGATATAAAGATTTGAATATCTCAAACACCATCCGATTTTAGGATAACTATTTTCATTATAGCTATGCTATTTCAGAGACTGCGTGACAGAGCGAACAGCACTTTTGTTTTCTCTTAGCTTTCTCCAGCTTTACTAAAGCAGCAAAAAACACACATCACACACCCTGTTTGTCCATCATTTGTCAGGCCTTCACTCTCCCTGCAATAGCTTTTCAATTAACTGGACCATTTCAACCAAATTTAATGTGCTTAAGGTTTCACAAATTTAACTTTTACTTTGTGAACTCTAATGACTGAACAGAGAACTGCAACTAATTAGTGTCCTGACAGAAGAGAGCAGGGAGAATTCAGGATTTAGCTGTTCTGCTCATTTCACTCATCAGCTAAAGGGCAGCAATAAGACGATCAGTCAATCATGAGAGCTCCAAAGCAACCGTGGCATGTGCTGCAGTTTGCCAGACAAAAGCACAAAGAAAAGCAGGTAGGAGCCTAGTGGAAGACCAGAGCTTTTTGGGAGAGCTTGCAAAACATAAAACTGTGGGAAATCAATTGTTCATTCAGGCTTATGGACCATTTATTTTTATTAATGCTTTCTTTTAGTTTTGAAAATTACAGTACAATTGTTCTAACTCTAGCAGTATCTGTTTCTGTTGTATTGCTGGAACATCTAGAATTTGTTTTTGTGACATTCCTGGTTTCCAGAAAAGGAAATTCTTCATGTATCATTTATAGAACACAAGCTTTCAGCTGTTTTGTCCATAATTCATAACCAGCAGTTCTCACATGATGGCTAGAAACCACTAGAGAAGTTGAAAGGCTGTGAAAAGCGTTCTTCGAGGCACTGTCCCCACAAAGACATTAGATCTGATCCTATCTGCACAGTGTATTATTGGCACTTGCTAAGGTGGTAGATAATCATTGCAAGTAAGGCTGAAAGCAAGCTAGTTAAGTTTGAAATGAAGACATAATTAACAGGGAAGATGCTCATAAAAATAAACACAGAAATACAGTCTACTTTCTTGGAAACACTCATCGCTTTCACAGCAGTTCTGTATATTGCTTCACAGATATCCTTCATTCAGTATAATTCCTTAAAACCTACACCATGTTGCCCCTGTGAAAACATAGCCTTTGACAGTGTATTCTGAGTAACACCTTTAGACCTCTCCTGAACACATGATATTTCCAGTGATTTCACCCACATTTTGACTGGAACAAGGTGAGTTGGTTATACTGATCTGAATTCACTCTAAGATTTAAAAACATTGCCTTATAAACCGCGTTGCCCCTATTAAGTCTCCTGTTTCATGCATATAAAAAGTATATTACTTTTAAAAGAAATTAATTGTGAAAATCCTGCAATAGAAGGTATATATTACCATCGTCACCAATTCACACAAAGTTGGAAAAAATATAATAGCATATAATGCTTACTTCAGTTTATGTAGTTTGAAGCAGAAAATTACTTATTAGCATTCAAAGAAGCTCCTATAAATTCATAAACATTTTTACTGGAATATTCCACAGCTTTTAGTTCAAGGACGTGTTTCAGCAGGCACATGTAACCACTGTAATCATCTAAAAGGAGAGCAGCTGAATTCTACACAGTCCTTAACATCGTGCATCTCACTGCAGCAGGACCAATGTCTGTTTCTATGACACCTACAAATCCTCTCTTCTCCGGTTAAGGTAGCTCTCAGAAGCTGAGGATCACAGGTGTACTGTGAGCATGCTAATAAATATTTGATTCAGCTTCGATGTAACCTCACATATAACTCCAGAAATTAACAGTGAAAATGCTTTAAAATAGCTAAAGCTTAAAAACAATACCATTTTCTTTTCCATTAAATCTTCTTTTCAGTGACAGTAACAAACCCAAGGTTATTTAATTAACAGCAAATAAAACCCTAAACCTATGAATTAAAAGTTTATTTTCCATCCAAATACTGAATACGTGGTATCCACATTGATAACTACTGGCTTAACCTTTTAATACTGCCAAGCAGTGCTCCAGTTTGTTGAGAGCGTTTGTTTTTTTTCCATGACAATTGTGTCCCATTCAGCATCTTCCTTAGTTTCCTGCCTTGCTATAAAGAACTGCTAAATTAAGCTGCGTACATCTTAAATGTATAAAAAAGACAATGAAAGCAAACCACAAAGAAAAACAAGATCATAATTTAAATACTTAAGTATATTTCTTTCCCTAAGAATTCATTCTCCTTCCTAACACTCCTCTCATAAAAGTAGGATTTAATACATAACTACAGATCCTATTGATGGTTAAGGATAAAAATGCTGTCCCCAAAGCACTCCTTTTACTGTGACTCAGGCTTACAGAGAAATAAAAATTCTAATCATGTCTCCCATTCTCTCTTTTCTTTATCAGTTTATTAAATACTATTGAAAGCTAGAACTGTAACTCTGTTGGCCAAAGTCACATTGTGCTATGGCTCAGCAACTGAAGAAAGACATTGTCCAAGTTTCTAAATAGTACAGCAGTAAAAGGAATGAACTTACTATTTGTGTAGCTTGGGGTAACTGCTGAAAATAAGATATGTGTGTGTATCTGTACATCAGGGCAGTTGGAATCAGTATTAAGGTGCAATATCTTACCCTAAAGAGAGAGGATCAGAACATCACTGTTAGGGAATGATGTGATTCCTCATGGCATCTGTGCTAAAATTATATTAACATGGTAGAATATATACAAAATTTAATTTAATATGTTCAAATGCATTTCACATAAGGGAGAATCAAAGTCTCTTGCACTGTCAAGGTCCTGTTTTTTTTCTGAGGATCTGGAGTAATTGTTAGGAAGTTTCCTTTCATTAAGTTATGCTGTATTTGCTTAGAAAAGTAAATGCTAACAACAAAAACAGTGGCATATGGTAACAGAGTTTTTATCTGCGTATTCTTGTTCTCTGCTCTTGGCCTCTTGCTTTACATTTTATTATCCACATGTACTCAGTGAGCAAAGTGATCCATCAGCAGTGTCGTAGACTTACAAAATGACACCTGCAGTTACCTAAGATTAAATCAGAACATCTCTTCACTCGTTTGTTACCTCCTTGTCTTGCCAACAATGGAGATAGACAGACATAAAGATTTATACTGAAATCAAAATAAAAATCACTTTTCAAGATTTGAATTATGGGATGGCAGCTGACAAGAGATGTTATTAAATGCTATCTCTGCTGTATTATTCATCAGTTTCCTAATATGTACCCAGCCATCATTCAAATACTACTACAATGAAACTTGAAATTCTTCATCACAAACAGAGGTGACGCTCACAGGATAAGAGTGCTGCCTCACTGGGAACAGAATAGAAACACTGATTTTCTTTGCAAACTGATGGCTTCTATTTTGCTGTACCTGGCAACCTGGTCCCTGAACTCCAAGCACAAGACAGTTGCCTATGGACTAGAAAGTTGCCATTAGCAACAACTCTGATAAAAGACAGCTCCAGACAACTATTCATTTTTAAACAGTGAAAATAGAAATGTGGTAAACCTAAACATCTCCCCAGCTTAGCCATGGCCTTTAATGTGGCCGTTTCACAATCCTTCCTTCTGAGAACACAAAGATGTGTTCATCATGAGTCAAAACTTTATTTAAATTTCAGAAAACTACAAAGTCATCTACAGTCTTTTCCAAAAAGACAACTGTGTCCCATTACAGAGTTTTAATTTTTTCAAGTCCATTTCAGCAATAGATAAATTGACTGATCATGAAATTACAAAATAAAATTCACATTTAGACTCCTACTAAAGATATATATTGGCAGAATATATTAGGAGAGCAAAGTCAAGTAGCAAACAGAGAAATTATCAGGCAGTACATGGAAAGCATCACAATGTTGCCAACTTCCCTACTGGTGTAAACCCAACGGCTGCCTCTGTGCTCACTTTGAATACGTGCTTCTGAGCCACACCTGGTACTGAGCAGACTTTGTACCTCTATCAGTGGGGAAAAAAAAGAAAAACAGCAAGAGGGGATGCAATTAGAGTGCTAAACAAGCAGCTTTATGTGATCCTCCTGTCAACTTTTGTAAGCTACTAAAACTGAGTACTAAATGTGCTTGGCATGAAGTCAAGCACATGAAAAGCACATACATGAAGAAGAAAATTAATGATAGCAAGGATATGCAGAAATGTGACCTTGCACTTGCAAAATAAGCCTGTCTGGTACTGTACTGCAGTTCCCCTCTTGGTAATTAGCATCCTATAGGCATCTGTTTCACCGCAAAAAAATGCACAAACCATGAAAGATTAAATGTAATTATCATTATTTCCATTTCTAGGGCAAGGCCTTTTCATAAACAATTATGTCTCAGTGAAAAACTGGAGGTTTTTAACAGTTGCCCTATCGTTCATAATAATGAGTAGGATAATAAGCCACAAGCCAAACCTTCATACACTCATTAGATAGAGAAGACTAATTAGGACTTTAACCAGAAATGCCACTAAACATCATGCTTGCTGAAGTAATTAAATACTGATAATATTGAGACATACATTGTCTTCCAAATCTACAAACAGTACAAATCTGACAAATTTATTTGACATAAAATCATGGTCTCTTATATGCAATTAGAGGAATTCACCTGTGCTTGTACGGCCTTCACATCGAAGTCCATGTGCTTAGATTATGCACTTGGTGTCAGAAACTGCCTGACTGTATTGTTACTCTGCTCTCAAATTAATTCATGTATTCAGTAGAATACATTCAATCTTCTGTTGTAACTGAAATCTCTGCCAATGGAACAAAGCATCATCTCTACAGAAAAGTCAAACAGATTTTCTGTTCAACTGGAAGAGGTTAATTAAATAACTCACAGTGAGACAGCCTCAAAACAAACAATGACATCAACGCCCACTTCCTCCTTATTAAATCTGTAGATGAAATTATTTCAAACGGAATGTTTTTTTCATGTATTTCATGCTTAAAGAATCGCAGAATCACAGAATTGCAGGGGCTGGGAGGGACCTCTAGAGATCGAGTCCAAACCCCCTGCAAAGCAGGCTCCCTACAGCAGGTTGCACAGGTAGGAATCTAGTTGAGTCTTGAATATCTCCAGAGAAGGAGAATCCACAAGCTCCCTGGGCATCCATCACCCTCACTGTGTAGAATTTCCTTTGCATACTGATGAAGAACTTCCTATGCTCCTGTTTATGGCTGTTTCCCCTTGTCTGTCCCCATAGACTGCTGAAAAGGGTTGGTCATATCCCTCTGACTTCCACTTTTTAAGGTATTTATAAACATTAATAAGATCACCTCTGATTCTTCTTTTCTCAGTGCTGAACAGACCCAGGTCACCCAGCCTTTCCTCATAAGAGAGATGCTCCGGGTCCTTTATCATCTTCGTGGCCCTCTGCTGGACTCTCTCCAGGAAATCCCTGCCTTTTTTGTACTAGGGAGCCCAGAACTGGACACAGTACCCCAGGCAAGGCCTGACCAGGGCAGAATAGAAGGGGAAGATCTCCCTTGACTTGCTGGCCACATTCCTGTTTATTGCACCCCAGCATCCCACCCTCTTGGCCACCAGGGCACACTTCCAGTTTATATCCAATCTGTCGTCCACCAAGAGCTGCCTGCAAAGTGGCAGCCTAACATGCCTAATATGAGTCTTTGAAAAACTCCTCAAAAGACTTGTGCTCCAGGACCCTCACTAGCTTCATTGCCCATCTCCAGACACACTCTAGGGCCTTTATGTCTTTCTCATAGTGAGGGACTCAAAAGTGAAGACAGTACTCAAGGTGCAGCCTCACCAGTGCTGAGTACAGAGGGACGATCACTTCCCTGCTCCTGCTACCTGCACTACTTCTGATACAAGCTATGCACTGAATTCAGTTTAGATGTCTACAAGATTAATCTGCAGCCACCTTCAGTAGTATAATACTATTATTGAAAAACTCAATTAAAAAACATTAAGTATTTCTTCTAGGGAGCAAATATCCCAATTATAGCCACATCCTCAATAAATACTGGTGAACAAATGTTTCAAAGCTTTTTGAAGAATACTAATTTTCAGATTTAATTTTCACTCTGAATGATTTAGCTGATTTTCTTGAAATGCACTTCGCAATCAAAAATCCACATCCAACACCTACAAAATACTAATATTCATGTGACTTTCAGACTACCTCCAGGCTAGTACACTAGAATTCACAGTGAACAGTTCTTTTAGAACATAGCTGAGCTCAGCAGCAGCTGAACAAGTCCTCTGATGGATGAGAAAGAAAATATTTTTTAAAATGATGTTGTCTACCATCACAGTTACCACAATGCAACAAATGCAAGTCCCAGTCATTAAAAAAAAAAAAACCACACATGTCTATATAAAAGATTAAATGTTGGCCAGTATTGCCAGTAATGATTCTGCTATGCTTTATAATTTACTAAATTATCTAAACTACATTACAGTGTTTTATCTAAAGTACATTGCATATGATGCTAAGCATAATCATGTATATTTTATGCTTCATTTAAACAATCAGATACACCCATTATAAGTCATTTATTTTAACTTTTTGTATTGATTGGTTTTTATTTTGCTGCTCAAGATAAATTAATCCAACTGACAACATTCTTGAGTTAAAAAATTCCAGTAAATGTCAGTTCTTTGTACTGGAACAGTACTTTAAGTAAAAAGGTGGAATAATGGATCCAAGTAGTAAGAGAAAAATATGTTAGTTTCTTATATATATATACACATATATATACATGTATACATACATATACACACACACATATACATACATACACACACACACACATATATATAAATAACCAGTGTAATAAAGATTTTTACTAAGCTCTGAGAAGTTAGAGCTGAATGCTATAGGACAGCAGGAGAACCAAATTGTAATGAGCTGAACTTCCTCCTCTTGTATTTGCTTAATCAGACTTTACATGCCAACTTTCTCTGCTCTAGATTCATCTTACTCCTTCATAGAATCACAGAACAACTCAGGTTGGAAGGGACCTCAAGGATCATGAATCTCCAACCTCCCTGCCACATGCAGAGCCACCAACCTCCCCATTTAATACCAGACCAGGCTGCCCAGGGCCCCATCCAATCTGGCCTTGAACACCTCCAGGGACGGGGCATCCACAACCTCTCTGGGCAGCCTTGCCAGCACCTCAGCACTCTCTGTAAAAAACTTTTCCCTGATATCTAACCTAAATCTTCCTTCCTTCAATATGCAGTTAATGGATTGAAAGCCATCAGCACAAAAATATTCCTTAGAATATTCCTGACATACAGGAAAAAACATTACAAGAAAGTAAATCTCTTACTTCCATTACAGAGTCCTAAAGAATAATAAAAGAAAACTAGAGATTATATTTTACTAAAGGTTATTTAGAGCCTCAGTAAAAGTTTCATACCCATTCCTGAACTTATAAAATCCTGTCACATTGACCAAAGTATGTTTCTCAAGTAAGAATGGCTTAAGAATTTCTCACACCGAGTTCCCTATCTACTTGAAATGAGAAGAAAAATAATAAAAAAAAATATTTATGGAATGCAACAAAACAATTTTAGGGAGCACAAATGGAAGTGTTTAAGTAATTTCACTCCATCTCAATGTAATGTAGACCAAATTAAGATAACTGCAGATGCCCTGAGCATGGTGAAGAGATGACTGCCTTCCTCAGAGACAGCACAATATATTCCTGTACATCTATTTCAATCACTGAAATAACCCTACAGCAGCAAACCAGCCTTCCCATAGGATGCATCAAACCTTATTTTACTTTCTGTGTTCTCCCAGTTCATTTTCCATGCTTGCTTCAGTTTTCCATCTCTTTCTTTGTTATCTATTCTATATCATCCCCCCTTCCTTCTTACTCCAGTCACCATTATGATAGCAATGAGAAAAAGCACCTCTCAAGACTTCTAGCTTTCAAGTGTCCTCACACACCTTATAACACTGCTTCCTTAACTTCCTGAGTGAAGGCTATGTATCAATTATTTGACCTTTAGCCTTACATAAAAAATATTAAAAACAAATTACATTCCTGAATAATTGAGCTTACAACGTAAACAGAAAATAACTTGTATCTCCATGAAGTATGACTACTTAAATTTCTCTTACATTAACAACAAATATTGCATTAGAGAAAGAATCATTTAATGTGACTGAACAGCTGATTCACATTTTGGTCATATCAGAACTGCACTCTGAAGTTATGTCCTTATAGACTCCCTGCTTTGAGTTAATAACTTCTCTGGAGAGCACAAAACGAAAAGCTTTGGTCAAATCTGAACTGTAGTCCTCCTGGTGATGGAGGATTAAAATCACTGTGTCAGTTAGTAGTGCAATCTAGTTAAAAGCAAGGTATGCATGCATTCTTAGATGTAAGAACAAATATACAGTCCTGCATGGGGGAGATCAGCTATTTGTCCTCCTCAAAAAAATACCGAAGTTTCATTATTTCAGAATAATGTTTAGCTTTGTTGACAATCCACATCGTAAGTCTACAAAACCTTTCATCTATTAAAAAAAATGTGCAATAATCTTCTTGTCATCTACTTCAGTGCTTATTAATTGCAAGGAGAAGTCTCTGAGCCACAGGGCACATGAGATATCTCATTTCTTTCTGCATTATGCATGCACAGAAGTAGCTGCAAGCTGCAAATTTTTCCTATTAGGGGACTTTAATGGGCTATTTAAAGAGACCAAGTTAAAGCTGACACATTTAAAACAGAACTTTGGTCTCTTAAAAACCGTCCCACATATTAAAGCATGGCAGCAGTCTCCAAAGTGTTACATATATGTTTAAATCTACTAGCATTGCTTTCATCTTGCTTCAAGATAGGAAATTACTTTGCCTACATGGACCACAGATTTATTTGCTTTTCAAGATGTTAGAGAAACAGAACAGAAAGTATCAGAATGTTTTGATTTTGCTTTTATTTTTTGGTTTTGATTGACTGTAAAATACCACAATACCAAGACTGAAAAGAGATAATATCATCAGAAAAAGCAAGAGCATTCAACAGAAATATTCTTGAAAACAGGAGAAAAGCTTTTCATTTTGAATGTGAGTTAGAATTGTTTATTTATAGAGGCCCAACTGATATAATATTACACTGGCAGAAAAATAACAATGGCAAGAGATTACATCAAGGGAAATTTAATAGTGATTCATATCCATAGGATCTTATTCAGTTAAGTAGGATCTTATCAGTTAAGATAAAATCCCAGCCACTAGAAGGAGTAAGAACATTCCCTTGGTAGACCTCAGTACAGCCAGCATGTCATCTTTGTCATCATCACAAGTAGATTTATCCTATCTAACATCAAAAATTATACCTACAAATAAAGGAGAACGCACAAAAGTAAGGCAAAACATTATCAAACAAAAAGAGCTTGAGGGGTGAAAACTTACACAGGAGGAAAAAAAATTCTTTAGTAAGACATTGCCAAACTGTTATCCAACACTTAATAATAACAGAAAATGTAAGGAATTTAATTATAGTATAAGAGAAGATAAGCGTAACATAGTAGCAAAAGAAAATTAACATAGTTTGACAATAAAACACTCTGCAAAAAGCAAAGCCTGAGCCATTAAAGCTGCACAGAGAAGTAAAATCAAGTACTACTTATCAAAGTTTATACAATAATTTCACACATTCCATTGCTTACTAAGGATGATCTTTTCAGTATATCATGCCATCTGCGTCTGAAAGATGAATACATCTCAATTCCTTCTTCAGGAACCACAAAAGAAGTACTAAGATGCTTCACTATTGGTAGAATAATTACTACTTTCTCTGTCAGAAGCTAAATTCCTCAGTATTCACCGGCATATTGGGCTTTTTTCATCCCTGTAAGTCTGCAGAAAAACACCTCTCTTGCAACTGTACTGCAAAAAGAAAAAAATGTGCAGCATGTAAAAATACTTATGCCCTCATTTATTTCTGTAGATATGCAAAGGCAGTGAAAAAAAATTGATTAAAGAACTTTCAAAACTAGTATCCCATAAGTAACCCTCAATGACAATTGCCAGGGATACAACATTAGGCTGTACTGCAATACAGAACAGAATGGGCTATTTTGTTTAACAGAAGTAGCATGCAGCAGCACAACTCAATTAGTTAGAGGCCAATTGGAAACAAATTCTGCCTTACTCTGGGAGTTTGCTGGTTGAACAAGACTGGGGAAGGAACAATTTGATTTTATGTGCTTATAAGTATGATGCCATATAGCTGTAAGGTGTAATATAAAGATAGAACAAATCAGAAAAGTCTGAACAGGGTTTAAAAGTACTTCCACTTCTCTATACAGAATACAATTTTAGTGTTTAAATTTAAATTTTTAATGTTATACTTCTAGCCTAATAGTAAGTCAAAGAGGTCAAATGTAAAATCCAGGCCAGCTAAATGATCATATATAACAGTAAATTAAATTTGCCTTGGTTGGTTTAGAACAGACTAGGAAAGAATTTGGTTGCTGTTAATAGATATCACATAAATTCCAGAATAATACCAGAAAAGTTTCTTACAATATAATACAGAGTAGGCTAAGTTAACAATGTAAATTGCCCATGGATTTCCAGGCTGAAGAACAGCAAAAGGACAGAACAGCAATGTTTAAAATCAGTATTCTAATCATTGCACTGGAGAAAATAAAGCAAACTGGTTTTTAGGGTGAAACTCACTATATTTCTGAAAACGTTTGAATGTGGCAGCAAAAGATTTAAGAAGTCTCCTGCATCTCCCCTGTCCCTTTGGCAGCATTATTAAAAATACCGACAGCAAAACTCAATTACTTTGATGCATGGTTATTCTTGAACAAAAGCCAAATGCTTTTTAGATCCTTCACTTCTGCTTGTTCTACCATTCTTATGTCTCTGAGGAGCTGAAAGCAATCTGTGTTTCTATCCAAGATGGTATGTATTGAAGAAGACTTGCAAGACACAATTTTCTGGATCTTTATATTTTGCATATGATTTTAGCTTCAATCTTAGTGAGAAAGAACAACATTTATGCAAACAGCTTTGAGAAAGCAACTCTCAGAACAATTTTTCTAAGCATTCCATTGAAACCTCCCTATGTTCCTGCCCTACATACAGCTGGGACAGCGTTGATCTTCTTCATAGTGTCTGGTACGATGCTATGTTTTTCATTAGGAGAAAAACAAGGTAGATAGCACATTGATGTTTTAGTTGTTGCTGAGTAGTGCTGCATAGAAACAAAGATGCTTCAGTTTCTTGTACTGCCTTGACAGTGAGGGGGCACAAGGAGCTGGGAGAGGATGGAACAAGGACAGCCAAACAAAACTGAGCAAGGGTTTTTTGTATTGCCATGTGGTATTCTGTACCACATGGCATCATGCAAAAACTATAAAACTGGGGAGTTGGATGGGGACAGCAACTGCTCAGAGACTGGCTGGGCATCAGAGAGTGGGTAGTGAGCAACAGTTTGTAAATCACTTGTTTCTTAAAAATGTAAATACATATATTGTCATTACTATTATTTCTCTTTTCCTTTTCTGTATTAGTAAATAGTTTTTATCTCAACTAGGAGTTCCATGCTGTTTTCCCCAGTTTTCTCCTTCAACCTAGTGTGGGGGCACAGAGCGAGCGAAAGACCATGCAGTGCTGGGTTAAACTGCAACACTTCCTTAACATATTAACCAAGAAACTTAAAACAGCACACAAAGTTGAAAGTGCTTCCTCATATAATTTTTGAGAATATGCAAGTCTACCTAATGAACAAGAAAGTTATCACAAACATCTGGATATGAAAAGTGGGGTTCAATTGCTAGATTCTTCTATCTTTACGTAAATAAAGTGTTGTCTCAGCTTCTACCGTAGTGCTATTAAGACGCTTCTTTGCGTATCAGTTGATATCTGCCTATATCAATTACAGTGTGCTTTGCTTTCAGTTGCAACTTACTGTAAAGAGAATTTTATAACCTAGGAAAACTCAATTTCACTGCACCAAAATGCATTACCTTCTTGCAATACTGCACAGCAGGCTCCAGTGAGAAAATACACAAAGAAATCTTCCTTTAAATGCAATATTCTTGCTTACCTGAGTTGAAAGGAAATAAAATAATCTCTGCTAGATGTGACATAGTTTGCTTTTCAATTTAAAACAAGATTTTTTATACCATCAGAAAGTCATAGCGTATGCATAATTCACATGTAAGAAATATTCACTCAAATGTTCAAAACGTTCTGAAAACAACACACTGCAATTCAGTCTTTCTTTGCTCCCTTTTTGTTATGTTCTCATTCCCTCTTCTGTATAATTTTTGACCCAATATTTCTGTGTTGCTGTTGCTGTTCTGCTACCTTACCTAAGTAAATCACGTATCAAGAATATAATTGGATGCTTACTTGCAGTTACATTCTCAGCAAGAAATATATGCATTGAATTCAGTGCTGAGAGATTTACATGCTTCTAACCAAAAAGTGTCATAATAAAATGTTTACATTTTAAAATAAAAGATCTTACAGCTTTCAAGGAAGCAGGGTGGGAAGTTTGCCATTTAGCATAACTAAGCTTTTATGAATGTTTATGAATTATTCTACTGGAAAATGAATGACAGGCTGTAATAGTTTTTGTGTATCTGTCACTATTCCCTGCTGCACTGTGATGGGACTATTCATGTATAACAGTTAATACAGGAGAGTTGCAGCTTTTCCCCACTTCAGTAGATGCTGCAGTTTTCAGAGCCAGATACTTGCTAATGCCTATTTGTATGCATCTGATTTCAAGCATTTCCAGGAATTTCTGAGCGCGGTTTTAGGAGTTCTCCATACAGCCACATCATTCATCCATTTCAAAGGATAAACACAGATCAGACATCAAATGCTATTCTGTTTCTTCCCAAATAATTCAGGCACTTGTCAAAGCACAGAGAGAGATGCTGCCACCTACTCCAGCCCCTACCACAAATGTATGGCAGGACAATACCTGTCCTGAACACTTGCTGACCAGAACAAGTGACAAACTCCAAAGAAGCAGCGCAGAATGTCTTCTCCCACACACAGGCAATGGCTGCATTTGTCATGCTTTGAGCCTGTCAGTTCACATGGTGCTACTTAGCATACAGCACCTTCAGTGATACCAACTTTTCGCTTGTGCATTTTACTTATTTAAATACATAAACTTCACTACAGAACTCAAACAGATGAAAAATTCAGGTCATATCATAGTTGCAGTTTCAAAGGAAAGTCTGCTTGCTTATTTACTTGAAGAAATATTTATGTAAACATAGTTCTATAATCATACATACCAAAACACTGAATCAACAGTGATGACATCAGTTGTTTTTATACTCGTTAATATGACAGTAATTATAATTAATTCATGCAGATTTTCCTTTAAATATACTCCATTAGCAAAGAGTATTTGTCAAATCTACTTCCAGCATACAATGCCTAATGATATCCCTAAACATTAAAAGCCCTAGTCTTGTAATTTATTGCTCAAAGCAGTTTACATATAATAGTCTAATAAACTGTAAAGAAGCAGTGAATTAACAGATGTCTTGTACATAGAATAATTTACCAGAATTTCCTGGATATTTAGTAATTGTATGACACAATTAACTATATAGGACCTACTGAAGTAGCGAGCAGCTGAGATGTCATGATGTAGACAAAAGGAGTTCTGAATACTCTCCATCTAGCTCTTAACATCTTATTAGGATGTTCAATTCCTGTAACTCATGACATACATACAACTAGGAATCCTAATAGTCACCACAGCTGAAACAACTGCAACAATGAAGAACTGCATTATTTGCCATCCCAGTATAATTCTGTAGATTTATTCAGTAAAACTCAGCACTGCCCTATTAGGCACACTGCCACTGAGGCTGCAAACAGACCCCAATTCCCACATCAAGTCAAACATTTGAAAAATGAGAAATGCAACTACAAACATTCTACGTCCATGCTTACATGACTGAGTGGCCATTAAGAACCACTTTTACCTTAAATCCCAGATAGACTCATGGTTCCTATTGTCTAGTTCCAAACTAAGTGTCCAAGGATTAATGACTAAGCAGTACCAGAGGAATGCAGAAAATTCAGTGTTTTCCAGATATAAAAGATTTCAATATAGAATTAGATATAGAAATAAAGTTTAATCACAGAATCATAGAATTATAAGGGTTGGAAGGGACCTCTAGAGATCATCGAGACCAACCCCCCTGCCAAAGCAGGTTCCCTACACCTGGTTGCACAGGTAGGCGTCCAGGTGAGACTTGAACATCTCCAGAGAAGGAGACTCCACGACCTCCCTGGGCAGCCTGTTCCAGTGCTCCGTCACCTCACTGTAAAGAAATTCTTGCGCACATTTGTGCGGAACAGATATAAAATATATAATAAACAATTGCTAATTGTCTACCATCAAGAGAAAGGGAGCATACGTATGCACAAGGTAGGAAGAAATGAATCAATGATCACAGTCCAGAAATCAGCATCTCTTAAATTTTTAAGGTGTCTGAAAAAACTCAACAGATATTCTGGACATTACACCATTGGATCTTGTTATTAAAAGGGTCCCTATTTACATTCCTTACACATTTCCTAGCTATCACAAAGTGTATAGAGGTAACTGCAATGATTGACTTGGTAATTCAGGGAAATGTTGCAGATACAGTTATTTTATCAAGAACTAAAGGCATCTGAGGCCTTGAACTGCGAGTCTGTAACAAAAAGGCATAACTCAGCAAGTATGAACTAAGGCTGGCTCTTAAGCACAGACAGGTCAAATAAGGAAAAAAATAATTAGCCCAGTCAATACAAACTCAATGTGATTTTTTGTAGCATCACTGAATTTACAGCCTCCTGGTCTTGGTCTGCGCCTGTACAGCAGCAACAGCAAGGACTGGTTCACGACCGCTACTGTTATTGAGGTCATCACTTACACTCACAGTTTGTGTCATTTGACAATTGCCTAAATGGATAACAATCAGTGCTTGAAAGTACATTAATATCTTCACAGATGCAACTGCAACTCATTCAATAAAAATGTTTTACATCAGTAAATGAGATTTTCCTCTGTTTCGCCAATAGGAATTTGCAACTAAATTATCTGAAGAAGGATCCCAGCCAACTTTACCTCCTCCTACACCATAAGTGCTTTATAAGTGACTTGATCACGATAGCATTCAGCATTGCTCGTTTCTAAATGATTTTGATAGCTCAGTATAGAGTTACAATAAGTTATACTAAACACGGGCACAAAGTAAGCAGCAATCTCTTCCAGTTAACTGCTGTAAATTTTATGTGGCTGAAGAAACCAAAGAATCTATAATCTATTACAACCTATCAGCTTAGCAAAATAGATGAGCTACACTCACAAATGTGTAAAGTTCTTTTTCCCCTGATCAGGATTTTAGGCCTCAAATATTTTGGCCCGTCATATTTCTCATACGCATTTTGCATGAACTATTCTGCCAAATATGTGAAACATTGGACAGCACTGACGAAAGTTGAAAATGGGTCTTTATGGGGCTGGGATTTTTATCCCTGGCTATATAATGATTAGATTTACCATGTTATTTTTGAATATAACTCTGAAGTGTTACAAATGTTATATCATTTTTAAATCGCGAATACTTAAGAAATGCAGAAGGCTATTAGCATCATTGCAGCCCTTTAAGCTGCTGTGAAATGAGCTCTAAATGTGCTATAAAGTGATTTCACCAATTTATAAACCTCCTCTGATTAGCTCTGAGCAAGATATGAATGTTACAGGAAACCACTGTTGCAGAACAGATAGTTTTTCACTTCAGGAACAGGCAATCCTATAGCAGCTTGCACTGAAAACTAAAGTATAAAGGCTTGTTCCTCTGGTGTTCATTTCCAGCTCATTTCCATGCTGTCCCCAGAATTTGCAGCTTACCTCATAGGGTCAGAAAAGGGGGCTTTGGAGAAACATTCTGGAATACTTCTCTCTAAGCTCTAGTGACACAACACCAGCATCCTCTCCCACATTTCCCCAAGCACTATTTTTTCTGAGGTACTGCAGTGAAGCTACTATCACGTTTCAACTTCTTACAATATCCACATAAAGAATAATTACACCATTTTAAGGCACATCTATCACAAAACATGACTTACACACTTGGTTTGCCCGTGTGCTTTGAAGTATGTTCTGGCAGAAAGAATTCAAGTTCTGAGCATCCTGATTGCAAATGAATTACAGAGAAAACATAGCAAAAACACACAAAGAGTATTTGTAGCAAATGTATATATCACAGCCAAGAGCAGCAACCAATAGCTAAAAATGTACTAGCATATTTTCCTGATAGTCTGGATATGACAGGTATCATTTGCAGAGATTTAAAGTCATTTACCCAGCACCATTTATGAATGACATTTATTAGAGGTCTGGCTGACTGCCTTGATCTACTGGCCCCAGATCAAACCACTCATTTCTTCTGCAGTATAACTAGCAGCTGATCAATATAGAGAATCTTCCCTGAATACAAGTTAGCTTTTTTCCCCCCTATCAGTTAAGCAATCTTCCCTTCCACCCCCTCAAAGCACACTAAAGCAAATCAATTTGCACTTTCTACTTTATCTATTTGCATTTAATAAAATGATGCAGACTGACGCTTTAGTGGATACAAAACTTACGCACAGCAATCTTCTATCTAATATTTGCATATTTCCATCAAGAAGACAGAATATAAATATTTTGCCTGGAACTCATCTATTTAGGACCATGGCTGCATGGGAGTATATGGCTACACAGGAGTATAAACTGCTCCACATTATTACAGCACTGCACAGAGGAAGTTGTAGAATTCAACTTTAGTGTATTTTTAATGCACAAATTATGAGAATTCAATTTAATGCACTGACTTATGAAAATAAAAGTGTCTGTGCATAGCAGTGCACAAGTTCTGTTTAAAATCCCGACTCACACTTAGGATACTGAAGATTTATTCAGCTCTTTTGAATGTTTGTGGGCGGGATTTTTCTGATTTGTTTTTGTACAAACACAGCTTCTCTTGTGCTTTCAAATCCCAGACAGCAGCAGGAGAGCTGTACTCAGGTAAGAGAGAGAAATATGGACTCAAACTAGAAGTGCCAGAAACTTCCAGAGAAACCCTTCTGAAAATTTTCATTCTGAATGTCCAATTTCAAAAGATGCGTGGAGATAAGCCTGGAAACTTTTGGATACTCACACAAGCAAAATCAACACCTGAAGCTTTTGAGCTATGTCTGTAGTAATTACAGTGGGAATTGTTGCAAGAGTTTAAGTTAGTACAGTTCATAAATCCTATTAACCTCCTAATCAAAGACCATTTTGAAAATTCCATGCTGCTAGGTCTACTACACATTTTGTTATGTCCCCTGCCTAGCACTGCCAAAATTTCTATTTTCTGCTCAGTTAATAGTGCTTGAAAGATCTGTTCAGGTTACTTCAGACCATTTGTACTTCACACGAGTCCACATACACCAAGTCTTGAGGGTTTGTGGTCAATTTTAGATGAGCTCGGTTTCCTTCCATTACTCTGCTGCTAACTTCCTGCTATGGGCAATTGATCAAGACAGACGTTCTAAAAGTATACAGCAGCTAGGTTTTGAATTGTTATTAACTTCACTGAGAACAAGTCTGTGTGAATGAGGTTATCCTGTTGAATAAAGAAAATTACTTTACATAGAGAGGCTGATCTGAAGGGAATTGCTGATACGTCTACAGAGCAAAGCACAACAGACTGGTCTTGTCCAGTCCCATTCAAAGTAGCTTTGCAGAAGGAAAATTTCTGCTAATCTCTACATACGTCTCTAAATTAATAATAACTGATTATAAAATTTTCTGCTCATCTATTTCCATTCATCATGCCTATGGTTTTAGCCTTATGTATTCTCTGCATTCTATGTATTTAGCCTTATGTATTCTTTGTTAGCAGAGCAGCTGCTAATGCACAAATTGGAGCTGTGCTTCTGTCCATTACCGCAATGCCAATGGTACAAGAGAAATGTCTCAATACCACCCATTCTCTAATTAATTTCTCATCTTTTATATCTAGAATGAATTTAGTGAAGTTCTGAGGAAAAACCATCCTAAAACCAAGTAAAAAAGAATAATCTCAGGTGAAATAGCAATGCAGGATAACCTTCTTTTCACGCTACTGTATTGTTGGATAGCCAGTCAACGTACAATTCGATTCTGTACTAGTCAATACCTGAGCACAATTATATTCCAAACCTAAATGGGTCTTACGTGCTTTACCTCAGGTTTTCAATACTAAATTCACCATAGTGATGCTGTTAAAATTAATTATAAATGATAGTTGCTACAAACCTTCTAGAGAAGCTAGAGTTTAGATTCACAGCTGGATTGAAACTAGGAGGAAAGAGAAGAATTATACTGGAACAGGAAACAGGAAATTAGCACACCATTGCTCTGGGCTTGTTCTAACTTCTTCCAGTTTCTTTCTCTAAGAATATGGAAGGATATGGAAGTGTGTTTTGGGAGTGTGTGTAAAAAAATAGAAAATATCTTATTGACAATTGGTCCAAAATAAGTCATCTCTCTCATTGAATTTATTTGGTCAAAAATGAATATGATGTTAAATTAATTCTTAGAGAATACCTGCAAGATAATTTCATTTGGATTTTTTTCTCCCTGTCCTAACCTGGAGTATTCAGCATAATTTAATTGTTGATATACTGGAAAAATTAAAGCTCTCAAGTGTACCACATATTGCTTTTGGCCTACAAAACTGAAAAAAAGTGCCTTTTTAAATCTCCCATTGCCATGAATACCCATACTTTTTTTTTCAAATCATATAATAAATCTGTCCAGATCTTTTAACAAATTCTGTAACAACTCATGCATACCCCCAGTATATCACAACTGACAGTCTTCAGCAAAACTGCTAAAGTCTGAATCTTTTCTCACATAACCACATTTTTCTGTCATTTAAAAATTTATCTTTACCACTGACAGAAACTACCGGGACTGTTCTGCCTACAAGACCACCAAAAAGCGCTTCAGCAGTACAAAAACTGACAAATCAAGATGAGAAAAAATATGAACAGGTAACAATACAGATAAGCCACGTCTCCTTCTGCTTTTCTTTAGTTCTTAATAGAAAAAATTCTTGTTTCAGAATAAATAACAAACACACGTCTCTCTGCCACAGGTACTCATTTCTATATGTGCGTATCTGAAGGATCTTACTCGAATAGCAAAAATTTTCAATTACTTCTCCTGCCTGTGCTATTTCTGGACCAAAACCACAATTTTCCAAGGAATGGTTGGGTTTTTAAAGAGCTCTTAATGTATCAATCTTCATCTCCCTTCAGGGAAATGATAGCATATGGTAAGGGAGAGCTCTGCACCAGGGGCTGGGAGCTTCATTCACAAACTCATTGCTTCAGGCTCCAGACTAAATGAACAGTTTGATGAATGTTCATGAAGATGTGTTAAATAGGAAAATCATTCAGCATTCCTTTTCTCTGTGGGCAGAAGTTTTTTATCATTCAGACTTCTTCAGAAAGAGACAGATCACGTTATTCTATGTATCTTTGCTCTTTACATGACTAAAATCAGCACCCCATGAATAAGACTTAGCCTGCAAATGCGCACAGACTAAGAGGTAGGTAGGAATAAGAAACATAAGGATAGAAAAATCAAGGGAAATGTTAAATAGAAAGCTGCAAGATTTGCCATTGAGATAATTGTATTTGTGTAGATGAAACCCTTTGCAAATATTTCAAATTGTCTCTGTACAACACTTTGCTCTCTGTCTCCTGAGATTTCTGCAGTCCTGACCCTTTCTTTGTGGATCAAAATCTAACACAAAAATGAAGGAAAGTCAGCAAGAAAGGACATCACTTGAAGCTACTCAGTGTGAAAGGGAGAATGCTCAGGCAAGGAGAAAACACACCTTCCAGCTTCCTTTGGTCCCTGAGCCGTCCCATCACTGGAGAACTGAGCCTTACAGCAGCTCCCACTTCCACCTTTTGAAAAATGTCAGGTGATTCAGAATGCTGACAGCTACTATGGAGTTGGTTCTGATCCAAGTTTAGAGTAAAACAGCTTCTTCACATTACATTGCTGGCAAAAGGCTACAGGAATACTGTACATCTTAATGGAGAAAACAAATAAACAACAAAACACAACCAAATGTACAGTTAAGCAGATGCTTAAGCTGCTCGGTTTCTTTTGTAGTGTTTTTGCTTTATTTTGTTTGAGTCTTCTTCCAACATGTGGCAGCAGGAAGTCACCAAGAAGGGAAAAGGAGAAGAGGTTGTTTAACATTCTGATTAGAACCTGAAGTCAGCTGTCAGCACAGGTCTATCACTGTAGTGATGATCTAACCTGGCTACTGCTCATGTGACACTGACACACACTCCAAGAAAGTTTCTTTCAAACTACAGATCTTGGAGAGGAGGTCCTCAGACAGAAAGAATAGGGTTTGAGGGTTTTTTATTGCAGAGTGAGAATATTAAAAGAGTGTGAAAATAACAAGACTTGATGTCTTTTGGCACCTAATTAAAGAGCATTTTAGCAGCAGGTCAGCACTGAAGTTTGTTAAATAGAAAATAACAGCCAATTTGCTATTAGACTGTAGTGCTGTTGACAGCTAATTACGCATCTGAGGGCAGGAAAAAAAAGGGTGTTAAGGTTCCAAAGGGAGAGGACAAACCTATATAATAAAATGCAACTTTTTTTAGTGACACTGACCATCCAGCATCTTCCAATAGGAACATCTTAGAGCGGCTCTGACAGTCTCCTTCATTTACTGAAGGAACTGGTTTAAGTCATCTTTCGGTCATAGAAAGTATAAACCACATATGACTCAGTACAGTTACTGTTATCTTTCCCTCTTCTCATACACAATCAAGAAGATGCTTGATTGCACGACCAGAGGATCAGCAACTTTAATGAGCACTTAGTGAAGCAACAGTTTAAAGCAGCAGCTGCGTAAGTTTAGATTCCAGTTGAATTCTCCAGCCAAAAGCTCTATCTACCCAATTCTGCCTATTTCTGTAATATCCAGTACGATGGCCCAATAGCATTACTGCATCTGCTGCTGCTTGTGAGTGCTTTTCCATCAATTCTGACCGAGAGAATCTAATTCTACTTCAGTAGCAACATTACTGACTTCTAAATGACAAATTTTCATTGTCACAGTTAGAATCAAACTACTTGATTTTCCATTTCTGCTTTCTGGTAATAAACAAATATTTATTACACGAGACTACTTGCATTAGAAACAAAAGCAAAACCTGACCGTGTTCCAAATCATTCACTACCCCTTCTTAGCAAAATAAAAATTACTTGTCTATAATAGTGCCTTGCAATAGAAAGTACATATCCAGTGCTTTCAGTACAATCTGGTTAAGGAAAAAAACACATCAGTTATCAGAACTAGTATTCCATATTAAACTGAGTTTCAAGTTCTCAGCTCCAGCATCTGATAGAAGGTGATTCTAAAAGTATTTTAGAGTTCTCATAAATAAACTAGTTGAAAAAAAAAACCATGATAAAATATCCTGGCATTAAAGTGCAACTATGGTGGAGAAATTTCACTCAATTTTTTAAGCGTATACTCAAAATGTACATAGCACAAATATACAGTGCCAATCATTTTTGAAATTGTCCTGTGATGCACTGAAGAAAGTGCTTATGAAATATACTTGACACTTCTGAACAGTTATCTTAGTGATATCTTTTTCCAGCAAGCCATTTTATTTCCATATTATTAAATGATGTACTAAGAAAGAGTGAAAATGATTACACTTAAATATCAGGTAAAGGTTAATTCAATACTATAGAACACAGTGACATAAAACACTAAGTACTGCATAAGGATTTGCAGACTATTCATTCTAGGAAAGAAAACTGAAATTTCACTGTATTTTCATCTTGCAGACAGTGAGCAATTAAAATATTTTATATGTTAAAAAAATATATAGAATTTATAGACCTCTTCTGCCCTAACTGTGAACAAACAGTGAAACATGTTCACCCTCATTATTAAACATTTTTTCAGACATTATGGTAAATTAAAAAAGATTAAAATAAGTAACTATTCTGGACAGTAACTGAGCCAAACCTTGGTAAGCAGGATCTGAGAGCACTTGAGAGGTTTACAAGAAGGTGAGTTTTCAGTGGGCAAACAAAAACCATAATTCATTTTGTGTTAGGGAAAACCCAACAATAGGATCTTACAAGTGAATCCTGAAAATAAGCACAAAACACTAGTAAAAATTAAGGAGGCATGTTAAACTTAGCATGAGTTTCAGTCTTATCATATAGTATCATTTTAGATAACCTGTGGCTTAGTGGACCCTTTTTTCTGGGATGCTGAAGAGCCTTTCTCTTCTGCAAATCTCTAACCTCTAATCTATCCATATCTGCAGATAAATTATAGCCATTTGTGCTGTTGTCATCTTTTTTAAAAACTCCATTCCTGTGTTCCTTTCCCACATGTATAGAGGCCAGGTTGTAAGGTCTTCTCATTAGAAACAATATTCTTCCCCTCCTTAACACCAAATGACTCAAGATTACATTTAGAAGCTGTCTGTATTGGAATAACTTATCATAAAGTGTACAACATGATAATTTTATTGGGCAACGTGCCCTCATTTTCCAATCAGATGCATTTTCACTTAAGCATTTAAACAGACAGCAAACAAATGATAAGCATAAGTACAAAAGAAATAGCGTCATGTAAATAGATTATGTCACATATTGTAGTGTGAAAGTACAAAGTCCTTGGTCTAAAAGTCTCTTTTTGCTAAGCAGGAAAACCTACCATAACAGACACTTGCCCTTTTTCTTATGCTCAGAAACAAGATTACTTTTCACACCCATTTTTTTTTTTCTTCAACTGAGAAATGTTAAACCACTTTTTTGAGATACAAGTTAATTTCCTTTGCATCCAGCACAGGTAGGACTTCTGTAGGCTTCCCCACAGAAATGTTACATTACATGAGAGGCAGAAACCAAGAGCCAAAAACTGCCTGTGTGCTGAGAAGGTTTGGCTGCAGACTGCCTTACAGATCTCAGCAGCATGGCAGTCAGTTAACTTGAGGTTAAAGTTTTGAAGCACTCTTCTTGTTGATGACGGTTACATGGTCAGTGCATGCCAATGTGCATGTATTACAAGCACGTAGCTGTGTTTCAGACAAAAATCAATCTTGGTGCTTGCAGATGCAAAATGAAGAATGCTTCAAGAGAGAAGTTCTGATGCCGGCATTGTTACCACCTGGCCCATGCCACCTTAACCCCACTCACATAACATTAATAGTACAGCTAGAACATTTTTGTAAGGCAGAGCTACATTATGCTGAATGTCACATTCCAGAACACAAGGGAAAAAATACCTGCCTAGCACATAAGCTTAATCAGATCAAGGCATTCACTCAGATGATAACTAAACCTGCATGAAACCACCCTGCCATCCTAGTTTTTGTTACATGGTTTTGCTATTTCCGCACTGCGTTCATGGAGGTTTCTCACTCTGTATCTGCCAGCAGCTCTTGGTGGTCTGCAAACCCCACCCTACACAACCACCCCACCAGAACTAGCAACAAGCTGCTGTCATCAGACAAGTTGTACTGCTGACCACTTACAGACGTGCTGCAAGTACAACTGTATTCACTTTTTTTATTTGACATTTAAAATCAAAACACAGTAAATGTCACATTTCTTGTATTTAACATTTATAAATTCAACAGCTTGGGACTTATTCTGCATCTTAATGGCTCTCTTTATAGGATTTACTTCATGTTAGATTTACAAATTCCCCATTTTCAAAACGAATGTTGGAAACACATACTCACTATAAAAGAAATTAATTTCCAACAAGCTGAATTCAAGGAAACTGTCATGGAATAGAGCAGAAGCTATAAATTAACAGCACCATCTAAAACACTATTGAAAGTCAAGAGACTCTCTAATAAACAGGACAACCTTCAGTAAAAACCAAAGTTTCCTCGACCATTTATTTCAGCAGAAATGTGGTAAAGATGAGAGTGAAAAAAATCTTGTTTTCTCATACCTGTCTATGCACCTTTGAAATTCAAAGAAGCTCTCAGCAACTCACATGCAAGCTCAAAATCGCCATATGAGGTACTTACCTGTCAGTATTTGCTCATGCAGAAAAATAGACTGATCCAGACAGGATAAATTTAGTCAAAACCATTGAAATTATGACAATTTGCACCACCAAAGAATCTGTCGTAGGCTGCTGCCCTGCTTTAAATGTGTTAGAGTTGCTTGATCTATTATTTTGCAAACATCCCGATGGACATTGTTTCTGCACTCGTGAACATATACATACATTCATTCAAAAATTGAATTCTTACATTCAGTTGTATAACACTATTTGCAAAATATCAGTATTCTATGGCTAAAAGTATTACAAAACATTTCTGCTTGGATAGTACTTCCACAAGAAATTCATATGACAACTCAGTAATATCTTCCATAAATCACAGCAGTTTAAATCAAGCTATGGCATATAATTGTATTAGCCTTATCTAGCACTTTTATGGCTTAGCAATAAGAAGCAATGTTACAGACATAAATAGAATCCCCTGTAGATAGAAATGTTATATTGAAAGTAAAGTACTAAAATGGTGGCATTTACACATATTCTATGCCTCTCGAAAAGAATTAATTATCTGATATTCCCATGGGATGGCAACATGGCATTTTTTTAATCATCTCCCATCTGATGCCACTGGAGAACAACTAAAGCTTAAGAAGGCTGAGGCATGGCTTTACTATAAGCAGGTACAATAACATATGAAAGCAAACTTCTGCACACAAACAGAAAATGGGAGGTTCTTTGAAAATGCTCCAGTCCTGACTTTCTACAATGCAATTTGAAAGTTCACTATCCTGTTTCACAAGTCAGCTCTCTGACTCCTGTACCTGCTATTAATAAAACCTTCATTTAATGCCACATCTTCCCTTTACACCTGAAGACCTTCTGCACAAATGAAATTGATACTAATTTCAAGAAGTTGGAGAACTCTATTAAAAAGTGCAGAAAACTTTATTTCCTTTTATTTATTGACTCTCGGAACACTTTAAAATTCTCTCATTACTGCCCCAAACTTTCTGACCATAATCCAAGCTTTGTTGCACCAAAGTTGCTTATGCACTTTCTCACTAGTTCTTATTTTCCTATTTTAGTGTCACAGCAGTCATTCAGTAGCAGTACTTCTCTAACATAAGCTACCTCACTTCAGGTGCACAGACCTTCTTCTCAGTTTATTTTTCCTTTATTTTTTTCCTTTAAAAATAAACTCGATTCAGGTTGGCCCTAGTATCAAAATATGAACCCCACTTCTTACATAGCTGATGAACAAACTCTTTCTTGCTCTCATTTTGGATGGTCCTCCCCACGGAGCAATTTCACTGTCTTCTGCTACAACCTACTTATAACCCCCTTCTGCTTTGGATGTTACAAGAAAAGCTCTGCAGTTTTGTCAGCTCATTGCTTCCTGTTCTGGTTCAGTTCACTGACACCTCTCAGTCTCTCTCTGTCATCATCACTTTCTTACAGGTGACTACACCACAGAGTACTACAGAAAAAATATTAAGAGATATTTACAGGAGCCAGTAAAGAAATAAACATCTTCAATCGTTAATAATCAAGGCACACACTTACGCACATTTTCCAGAAAGCATCACACTTTGTCATCTCTTGTGAGTACGTAAGCAATGCCAGCAATTTCAATTTCTGATTTATAGTTCTAAGTCTCTACCACTATTATTATTTCTAATCTCTATAAACATATCTGTCTCTGAATACCACGCGCCATAAGATATTTTACGAATGGTCAAATTTACCAAACTTGGAGACATTTTTAACACAGCAGAAAGCAGAGAGCTCTGTAACTCAAGAGAGTGATTGGATTTTTAGAAAAGATTACATTGAACTTGTCGGAGTATGGTACAGACCTACCCTGAAAGACATGACCTCAATAAACACACCCACAGCTGAGTGAAAGATCCTGCAGAGTGTTGTGACTTTGCTCTTTTCAGCATTGCAGTCATAAGGCAGTGTGAATTTTGTCCCTTTTTCAGACAAAAAAAACACCATTGGTAGTCAGAACGAGAATAAGACGAGTGTTTCATTTACATGCTGCATTGAACAGGCTTAGTCAAGGTGACATTTGGTTTCACTTGAATATTTTTCCTTGAATAAAATGTGTCACTGTTCCAAATGAGATTTATAAAAGTAAATTCAACAATTAACAACATAAGGATACGGCACAAATAATGCACTAAAAACACTTTATCTTGAAACAAAGAATAATTGCTTGTCATCTTTAGCTCTGAATTACTTTGCAATTATTTCAGAAGACTACTGGTGAAGCTTGCTTGGTTATTTATTCATTTGTTCCAATAGAAGATTTCTACTGACCGCTTACATGGTAACAAGTGAAAGGCAATAGCTACATCTTGATGTGACCTTGAAACCGATAAAGTGGAATACATTTAAATAACTTAACTATGCATAGCATCTGATTTGGAAAATGCTGAACTCACGTAAACGTTGATTAGACTTCTGACTAAGGAAATCCTGTCTACTTCCATAAAGTATTTTGTTGACTGTTACTGCACAGCAGTTACACCATATTAAACCAAAAAATGTAAATACATACAAATAGTATACCCATACAGTGCTATACTGTACTATATATACTGATATGTATGCTGATATATTTAAAAGCAAAAACTTCGTTTCAAAAACAGGAAATAGCAGTACACTTGCCCTACTCCATTATGGCTGAACTCAAGGACTTTGAACTCCTTGAAAAGCAATGCCAGCCAGAGATATCACAGACTTGTGCCCACCAGGCAAGGAAATAGCCCTCTCTGAGGGGAAAGGACAGTACCTAAACTCCCGCTCTCAAAAAAAAAAAAAGCACTAAGCAGTATATGGAGTTTGTGACTACAACCAACCATGATGACAACCTGCTTCTCCCATAGAAGGTCTACTGAGGAAGCATACCAGGCTGGGCTGTGCAAACCAGGAGTTTGCTACCAGCGGTCAGCTGCATTGCAGCACTTGGATTTGCTTCTGAGCTGCCAAGAAACAAGAAGGAATCTAAGCCCATACACAGATCTCAACTCAAAAGAAATCTCGGGGTCAGTGAAAAAGGGTCCTTCCATCTCACAGATCCTAGCAACGTTCTTCTCAAGTACAGACTGTCATATCATTCATCTTAAAAAAGAAAATTAGATGCAGTCAACACACACGCGCACACACACACCACCACCAACAGTCTGACAGGTTAGCAAGTAGAAGTTTCTAAGTTGAAAAAAGAGAGGCAACCTTTACCAGGCAAGTAATCAGTATCTACTGTTATTCTTCCAGCATCTTCTTAAGCTTATAAGCTTCCTTAAAAATCTGATAGAAGTATGACACACAGAACTGAGGGCAAATAATAATGAAAAAACATGAATAATAAAGTCAAAATAATTTTTATGAAGAAAAAAGCCCTGGGCAGTCACCGTTCCCTGTTTCATTTTCCTTCCCTATGAGGAAAAGCACCACTTCAGTTATGCTGAGCGAAAATAAATTACTGTTGATCACTGTTATCAGAGGCTGTTGAAGGATGTAATTTTCTAGTGGCAAAGCAGTTTAATACAGTCAAGAAAGCACCAAATGTGTTGTACAGCTCATCCTACTATCCAGAGGGACTTGGAGGTTGTACCACTGCTTTCAGAGGATGCTGCAGAGAACACCAGCAGATTAGGTACTCTCTCTGCTTATGTTAGATGTGAACAGAACTGCTCTGATACAGTTTCAACTTCATAAGGAAATGACAGTATAGGGAGCTACAAGCAAATCTCCAGCACAGCACTTTTATTATAGGAAATAAAATCACAATGCATTTTGTAACAACAGTAGCAATATAGGTGTTGTAAAGTGCCTGCAGCTTTTCATGAGGGAGCCTTGGTGGCCATGCCTTTAAAATCTGGCATGGGAACATTGCTAATGCTAAATGATTGTACTGCAGATTTTTAAAAAAAACTAAGCAATAAGCTATGCTTTGAGGCCAAGGATCTGAAATTCTCCTTCAAGCAAACTATAATTCAATAAAAGGTTAGTAGAATCTGCCCCTCCAAAATACTTGCACTTGGAAAACAGCTTTTAGCCCACTCTGTAAAGCAGTAAGCGTGAGTTGACTGACACACTTACATAACTGCCTGCTACTACTATGACAATGTCTCCATCACTA
The DNA here is from genome assembly GCF_019238085.1 of Lagopus leucura. Classification (NCBI taxonomy): domain Eukaryota; kingdom Metazoa; phylum Chordata; class Aves; order Galliformes; family Phasianidae; genus Lagopus; species Lagopus leucura. The sequence goes on along the minus strand of NW_024962278.1, from coordinate 4,772,750 downwards.
TGACACGAATCACTGTTATTCATGCAGCATGGTGAGAAAATATGAACATAAGACAACTAATCAAATATCTCAATGCACTATTTAAAATAGAACGGAAGAATTCAGTGTCATGTCAAAAGTGAGCCCTACTCTGACCAGGAGAATGAAGTAGATGATCTCCCAAAAGTCTTATAGTCTGATTTATAATACCTTTTTATGATTGTCACCCCATACTAAATAGCAGTGCGAATGCATTTGGTTTTCTTCAGTAGAAAAGATTATGTACAGTTTAGGGCACACTTAAAACTATTTATATTCAAATTAAATGTGTTGAGTTAAAATTGTGTGATCTACTTCTTAATTTTCTCGTAAGATAACAGAATCATGAACTGGGATACAGGAGAACTGATATTTAGTCTGAAAGTTAATTTTCAACAGTTTTTTCCAAGTCTGAAAACTGGGTTACTTATGTACCTTCATGAGGTACTTAGAAAAGTGAGCTGCTTAAAGTAAGGGAAGTTACAGCACTGATACACCTTATTGAAAGAACCACACTGTTCACGCCATGTAAAGCAAGTACCAGCAAGACCAAACCAACGCTCACTGAAAATTTCTCATCTCAGCTCTGAAAAGCTCTCATTTCATGAATCTGGCGGAATTTGGGCTTTTGGCACACAGCAGAAGGGTGGAGTGAGATGATCTCCTGGCCTATGATTTACTAAAAGTTGGCAGAACTTTTTTTAAAATTTTCATATAGAACAAACAGTATCAGTTTAAAGTAAAAAAAAAAAAACACAGAATGCTAATCCTCCGCAGCATGTTTCCCCTGCACATTTAATACTACAACTGAATTTTGACATCAGTGTAGTAACTTTTCATACCTTCTTTCTGTCCCAAGAGATATTCTGTACCCAAAAGTAAACCATTCACAGAATCACAGAATTGTAGCAGTTGGAAGAGACCTGCAGAGACCATCGAGTCCATCCCCCCTGCCAAAGCAGGTTCCCTACAGTAGGTCACACAAGTAGGCATCCAGGTGGGTCTTGAATATCTTCAGAGAAGGAGACTCCACCACCTCCCTGGGCAGCCTGTTCCAGTGCTCCGTCACCTCACTGTAAAGAAGTTCTTGCGCATGTTTGTGCAGAACTTCCTATGCTGCAGTTTCCAGCCGTTTCCCCTTGTCCTGTCTCCACTCACCAATGAAAAGAGTCCAGCCTCACCACTCTGCCCCCCACCCCTTAGATATTTTATAGACCTGGATCAGGTCCCCTCTCAGTCTTCTTTTCTCAAGGCTAAACAGACCCAGTTCACTCAGCCTTTCTTCGTAGGGGAGATGCTCCAGGCCCTTCACCATCTTTGTGGCCCCTTTTTGTACTGGGGAGCTCAGAACTGGGCACAGTACTCCAGATGAGGTCTTACCAGGGCAGGTATTCATTTTATTTTTGAAAACAAGACCCAAACTCTTAATGAAATTACAGTGCAAGCACTATTCATACACATATGTATACTGATACTATCTCATCATTCCAAAAGGTAAGACGCTCTTACTGACCTCAATATCAGTTTTCTAAGAACAGAAGTTTCAGATGAGCAGAGATACTGAAAAATCTTCTGTTTTCAACATGTTTTTGTACATGTACAGAAATCAGGAGTGTTTTGGTCTTGCTACAGTCTTTCATAGGTACCTTTCCTTTTAACACAGGCTCCTCAAGGCTCTAACTGCTGTCTTTACGCTTCCAGCACCAACTTCCAGCCAGGGAATGGTTTCAGGAGAATAAAGCACAAGAACAGCAGAAGCTGTAAGATCTCCTTCAGTTTTCTTGTCACTATTCAGTTGTTGGATAGTGTAGGTGTTATTTTTTCCCCATCAATTTAATACTTCAACATAAACTCATCTTATTTACTACTATACAGGAAAATAGTACAAAAGATAATTCAACAGATTCTGTAGCAGAATCTGTTATGATAGGAAAAGGGAAAATGGTTTTAAACTAAAAGAAGGGAGAGTTAGATAGGATATAAGAAAACAGGTTGATATTTTGTTTGTCTGTTTTAAAAAATAAGGGTAATTAAGCACTGGCACATGTTGCCCAGAGAGCTGCCTCATCCCTAAAAATGTTCAAGGTGAGGCTAGATAGGGCTCTGAGCACCTGATGGTCTCCCTGTTGACTGCAGGGGAGTTGGCCCAGATGACCTATAAAGGTCCCTTCCAACTCACCAATACTATGATTTTATGATAAAACTTGATGTTTTCTTTCCAGTAAGCCCCACGGACATTTTGCAAAGTAAAATGCACAGCTGCTCTTGAACAACTATTCTGCTCCAGTATTTCACAGAACCATCAGGCCCTGCTTTAGACCAAATGAATGAAGTGCATAACAAGTTTGGATGAAAGCAATCAGAATGGCTATACTGGAAAACAAATCAACTTCAAACAGAGCAGAACTACACAGATGATGTCACTGTATTTTACCTTTTACTTAGTAGACTAAGTAGATCAAGATACACTCGTAAACAAGGTCTCTGAAAAATAATATCCTTTTTAACATCATAATGATTTTTTTTTTTTCCCTTAAAGAGCAGAAACCAATCATATCAAAAAACAGCTGATGCTTTTTATCTTACAATGAAAAATTCATGTGTTTTCATCCTTTTGGTAAATTGGAAGGTGTGTTGTCCTTCCCACTCATTTATTCAGGCTGTCAGCCAATTGTAGGCTATGAAGCACATAGCCTACACAAATTACAAGTTTATAGAATAAACATCTTCTCTCCCTCAAATATAGATTTATAATTCTACATGCAGGCTGCAGTTTAAGCTGGTATCGAGTTTAATTTATGAGAAAAAGAATAAAAAAACTTCTGGGTTTGACTTTATCACCAACTATCATTAACTCCAGAGAACACTTCTCTAAGCCTCACCTTTGCCATTCATAGTAGAAGACAGACATAGGATCTTGCAACATGTTTGAAAATGTTATTCAACAATCTCATATTAAAAAAGCAAACAGTACCTAAGGACACTGATTGACAGAAGTTCTGACTTGAAGCTCAAATTGTACACTGTAAGAACTTAACATATATCACTTCTGAGTAATTTCAGTAGAAGACAGCCTTGGTTATCAGAATTACGAGTTGAAAAGAGCAAATCCTATACTAACTTACAAAATGCAAAATTAATTTTGAACTGAGATGGAAACACAAATTCATAGTATAAAAGGATAAAAATATTTCAATGTGATATTTTCAGAATTATTCACGCAAGTGCGGGTGTGCAGGAATAAAGATGGAGTTAATAATACATCTGACTTCCAGCGTAGTGAATCACAAGAAAGCAATTTAGTTATGTTGCTGCACTGAAGGCTTCTTTATTGATGTGCAAAGAAAAATCACTAATGTAATTTAACAAACTACATACCTATACTAGTAAATAACATTTTATTCACATTTAAATATATACATTCCTTATTCAAATGATAAATCCTGATTAATCCAAGATTACCAACATTTTTCATTTGTCTAGACACCAGTTGTTAAAAAACGTATTAATACGAATAACATGATTCCATGTAATTGTTCAGTTAAATAAAAAACTGTATTTGGCCAAAAGAACTAATGGTTTTCAGCTACATCAGAACAGATATTACCAGTAGTTCTTAGCAGCTATTAACATAATGCTAGTATGTTAAATTAAAACAATGTGCTGGGTTCCAAAAAGTCACCTGAAAACAGCTGGTGAGGCTATGGTTTGGTTCCCTTGTAAACATGATCACTAGCTTACTGATGAAATCATCGTAACACATGAACTTACACATTAATTTTTACTATCCTTGAAGATGCATATATCTGCTTTCAGCAGAAGCAGTTGTCCCCCACCCTGGTCCCTTTCATTTAGAAATCACATTGCTCTAAGGCACACTGTGTCTCAAAATACATGTTTGTAACTATGTACTTCTCTGCATTCTCCTCTATTTTTTTTTTCTTTTTTCCCAGACCAAGCATGCTTAACTATCCAATAGTAATACAAAGGTCTCAAAGAGGGCATCATATGCCCTCATTAGGATCAATACTCAAATTAAAATCCCAAATTCATCTCCCTTCTTTAAGGGCACCTAGATTTTAAACAGTTTCAGTTTGCAAGTATTTAGGATTATATGAGCTCAGAATCTAACATAGTCTGTCATCCTCATTTACATTGTTTTTACTTCCATGTTGAACAGGCTACATTTCATATTCCCATATAAAAGGGCTGGTCTGAAAGGAATGCCTCCTATTCTATCATGCTGGCTCACAAGGTCAGAAGCAGATGGTGGTGATATAGCAGTAGAGGTCAAACCTTCCTGTTAATATGTTGTCATGTTTTGTTGCCATGTGATATACGGCAGCAGAGAGGCAGTTTGACAAAATAGCATCTGACATGGAAGTGTGTATGAAGTAGAGGTGCAGAATTCCTTCACACGGAAAAAAAAAATGCACAGATTGACATTCATTGGTCTCCATAAATATTCAGTGTCAAACAGTAGATATGAGCGCAATGAGGCACTACAGCAGTGGCAAAAGCTACATGAAGGACAAGTCACATTACAGAGAGCTATGCCATGCACAGTTGTCACACAACAAAATGAAGAACATCTTGGTCACTCATTCACATGGAACTATGCGGATTATGTGAATTTGACCAGGGAACTGTGTATGGAGCTAAATATCAGCTTCAATGCACTGGAAACAAAGCTGGAAATGTTGAAATATTGCAAAACTCGCACCAGGTAAGTCCCACAAAAGCTCACTTAGGAACTGAAAGAATACCATATGCAAGTTTGTCAGGATCTACTGAACCAGTATGAGGCTGAAGGTGACAGTTTCCTGGATAGAATAATTACCTGATGTGTTGTTACCACTACAGTCCGGAATCCACAGACTAGCAAAATGTGAATTTTTTTGAAAAAAGTTCAAAACGCAGCCTTCAGCAGGTAAAGTGATGTGCACTACCTTTGGGAAAGAATAATCCTCAGGATTTCCAACAAACCACCAACTCTGACTGCTACAACATGAAGCTAAGTTGAAGGCTCAAACTTTCGGAGTCCAGCCAAAGAAAAGGACGTTTCTGTTGCAACATGTTAACTCAAGCTTCATACAAATTAGAAGACCATGATGCGCCCTGCCAATCTTGGCTGTTCTACTACAGAACGGGACTTGTTCTATCACGCAACAAGCTGCTTGGTGCTGGAGCACAGTGCTGAGGAGCTGCTCCTTCTGGATGAGTTCCTGTCTATTTGCACTTCCTGGGTCTTAGCTCCGCCAGTCTCAGCTATTCTCATGCAAGTTCCAGCTCTTGGAGACGAAGATGCTCTGAAAAGAAATGAACAATGTCCAGAAATCTCCAGTACTCTTCACATTATTTCCAATTCTGAATGATGAGCCAGAAATCTCCGCCTTTCCCAGAGGCCAGCTGTGAGTGCCTGCTGATAAGGATTCTCTCTCTCTCCCCTCACATTTTTGGTTTATTTATTATTCTTAAGTATTCTGTATTATCTCACGTTCCTTTTAATAAATTAGTTCCTTTATCATGTCATTTTTCCTATCATTCCATCTGTTTGGACCAATGAAAGATGGACTGTGGGGGCAACATTTTCCTAGCGACAACACCATCACAGCAGCTGGGAAACAGCAGGTCACCTCCACTGCTACAGATATTTTTTAATTTATCTTGTTCTACAAGCGTGATATGCAGACCCTTCATGGCTGTCCTAAATGCATAGCTAATGGTGGTGACTACGTTGAAGCACTATTTTGTAGCTGAGAATTTTCTCTTCATCAAATGGTGCTCTTGTTCTCTTTCTATCTGTTGTAGTTTCCATGGAAATAAACCAGAGGCATTACTTTTGGAATGGCCTACATAGCTCTCATATTCCTTTTGAGGAAAAATTTGAAGCAAAAGCTATAGGGAAAAGAGAAGAAATGGATGCATTCCTGTGGTACTTCAGAGATCCTCCAACCCATGCCTTTAAGATAGTTTTAAATGAACGAATGCCAGATTTCTACTTTCAGCACTTGATTCAGAGCCCACTAAGAATAAAAGCACTTAAAATATCATTTGTCATGGTTCTATAATTTTTGGTTATCGGTATTCCACGTTATAACATCATGTAGGGCACTGGGAGTTAAGGTGTTAATGTTCCAGTTCCAGGTACTTGTCCAGAAGAGAAGAACAACTACATTCCCCAGGGGGCTTTGCAGTCAGAGAGGAGACGTAACTCCTGGCAAGGTCACCTGATGCGCTCTTTGTCATCCGCTCTTCTTCATCGGCTCTTCTTCATCACCCTGCTGCTCAACCAGACTGTGCATCTCACCTCTGTGTTATGGTGAGGCCTATCCACCTTTCAGACATTCTCTCTCTCTCTCATTATATTTGATTTATTAGCTTCAATTCTAATTATATTGCATTATGGTGAGTTATCTTGCATTCTGATACTATATTTAATAAATTAGTTTGTTTGTCCTCAGATCGTTGCCGCTGTTTTTAATTATTTTGGATTCTCCTGTTTTCCTTTTCCAGAGGCAATTTTGCGAAATCCCTCCGCCCCAATAGTCACGGAACTGGGCCGAACCAGCCCATAAACCGTTGACACCATTTCAAGTTCTGCTGTGATTTTCAAAACACAGACTAAATAACAGTTAATCTCCTAGAGAGCTCCTTTATCTCCATCTGTATGTAACAAGACATTCGTTCCTGAGATACAGAAGAAAGTCTGCTGATGATTTTTCCTGTGTGCACCTGATAGTCAAACAATTGCTGGGAGTAGCGTGCAAGCACAACTTCCAATCCATTCAAGTTGGAGTATATGTAGGCAGAGTAAAGAGAACATAAACAATAAAAAAGCATAAGAAACACCTGTGCAATCTCCCAAAGACGACCCAAATAAATAAACCGGGCTTTGACTTAGAGAACAATTGGGTTTTTAAACAATAAGGTGTTTAATTGGAGGAAACATTTCATTTCCACATCAAAGGAAGAAATTCATGGCAGAAGTCTGAACAAGACCTCTGCAGCTGAGTTAGAAAGGGCTTCATTATCTGTTTTTCATCTTGTTAGACTAGTATTTTATGCAATTAAGCTCTACATCTGTTACTTACAGTCTTACAATCACTGAAGTGATTAGTCCAGCTGTATTTATATTTTGGGTAAAGTTGATTTTACTTCTGATTTCTTCTTTATATTCCAGCTCTGACAGCAAATTTACTTTGCAAAATATCACTAGGATTGAATAAAAGGCCTTCTGTTAAAATTAAACCACCAACAAACCACATTCGGTTAAAGCTGAATTAGGACAAGAAACATGCTAAGAATCAGGCTTGGAAATCCTCATTTACAGAAATGGCTCTGAGGAAACTGGTGAACCCATGAAGAAAGATGAGGCACAGGAGAAATCACAGTCTGGGAAATCCTTAAGATTTACTTACAAAGTCATTCAAAAACATTTACATTTAAAATCTCCTGCTATAAATCAATGTTAAAAAAAATAAATAAATAAACAAGCTCTACATCAGGAACAATTTCTATACATTTATAAAAACTTAAAGAAATCCATGTGGGACCTCTAAGCTGCTACAGTACTCTACAAGAACAATAATTTTAGACTGTACCGATCTGATTTTTTCCAAACTAACCTGTAACATAGGAGAAACATTTTTCTAACAACCACCACTTCCTATCACTTTCAAGAGAGACAGATCTCTAAACATACTAATTCCCAGCAGGTTTGTCTCCTCATCATCTCTTGTTTTCCTCTGATAATTCTCCTATTGTTAACCTAGATGAAAAGAACGAACCTTCGGCCTGAAACCTCCACAATATTTTTGCCCATGTGAACTGAAAATATGCTACTATAGCTTTCAGTACATCATCAGGTCCTTGGAACTTTTCATCTTCATAAATCAATACAATCAGTTGCGAGGAAATGGAGAAGGCTTTTGTGTTTAGCTCTATGACTTGCTTGAACTAATCATGTCTGGTAATTTTCATAGAGAAATTGATATCACTATCATTTTTAACTGGGTGGTATTGTTGACAAAGAAAGAAAAAAGTGAGGCAATAGGAAGGGTTAATTGATTCCCTTGAACGTCCCTGAAAGCAAACGCAGAGGGCAACATTTAAGAGGCTAAGGAGAAGAAAAAAGAATAAAAGCTTTTTTGATGTCATAGGTGAACTCAGCTTACATTTCTATTTTATTTCCTGCTCCTTTCCTGCGTTCTGAATGCATCTCTTCTGTAATTTGTCTCAGAATTACTATATACAATCATCAATGATACACAACCAACAAAACAGCATAGTAATTAAGTTCTGGTACATTACGCTTTACCTTCTCCTGTGCTGAGTAGAAGCTACTTAACAGAAGCTGATTTCAGACTAAATAATAAGTCAGCATAATAGTCAATCCTTCATACACCTAGTAGCCTATAACAAAATGAGAGAGAAAAAAATCTAGGAATAAGGTTTTTCACGATAGAACAACACTAATTCTCGTGCTGACTACAGAAGAAATAAACTCAGAAAAGCTTATTTAAAAAAAAAAACTGAATGAGCCACCACTAACATGTGAAGAACCTGACATGAGCCAGCAATGTACACTTGCAGCCTGCAAAGCCAACAGTATTCCAGGCTGCATCAAATGAGGGGTGGCAGCAGGGCGAGGGAGGCAGCTGTCCCCTATGCTTTCAACCCCTCTGATTCCGTGAAACTTCCACTGTGGCCTTCCAGTTCTCTTATAAATCAAGAGGGAAACCAACTTTCTACATGGACTGATATTGATAGGACAAGGGAGAATGGTTTTAAACTAAAAGAGGAGACATCTAGATTAAATATTAGGAGAAAATGTTTTAGTTATAGAAAGGGTGATGAAGCTCTGGAACAGGCTGCCCAGAGAAGTTATGGATTCCCTACCTCTGGAAGTATTCAAGGCCAGGTTGGATGGGGTCTTGGGCAGCATGATCTGCTGGGTGACAACCTGGTTCCCAGCAGGGGAATTAGAACTACATGAGCTCTATGGTCCCCTCCAACCGAAGCTACTCTACAATTATATGAAGATGAAGAAAAACTGTCCAGCTACTTCTGTGTTGGCAGTTCCCGTAAATGCTTTATTTTATCATTATTATACAAAAATTATTGCACATTTGAACATTCATAATGTAAAATCATTTGGAGAACACCCCTAGCATTAAGAGATTGTGCTAAGCATAGCAAAGCTGTGCTCATCTTGAGTGTTCACAGGTCTTCCTACAAATCAGAGGGCTATCCAGAGCATGGCGTTGGAACTCTCCTCCAGAGTTCCACTACAGAGTTCAGGTGCAGCTTTAGGTACCTTGCAAAGAAATCAGCTAAAGCTCTAAACACTGTGTCTTTGGGAATTCACAAAGATACACATCTATCTGCCTAAACATGCCCAATTCCTAAGCTCTATAGAGCTTAGGAGAGCTTAGTAGAGCAGTTCACTTATGAGTTGCTACCAAATACAGCTGTGACTCTTCAATTTGGATGCGTGATGAACCTTCAGCATTGGTCTACACTTTCAATCACCATGTATTTCTCTGCTAGTAAAACATTTGCATTTTTTCCTCAGTCTCTTCATTTCTTAGATCAATGTAAAATGAAGATAGTAATCTTAACCACATAGAGAAGCTGTAAGGACAAGCAAGGAGGGTACACCTTTACAGTACCAGAATGGCATGACTGACAAGGAAGAAGAAAGGAGTTAATTGCAAGTCCAGCCTGGACCACATTTCACAGAAATGCACTGTTATGTCACAATCACTTTTTCCATTCACACTCTCATAGGAGATGCTACTGGAGAGACCAAATTTTCCTGGAAAGTCGAGTTACAGAGCTTTTAAAGTCAAGCCAATTACGCACCATGTACTTCAACTGCACCCTTTTTCTTTGTAGATCTTAAAACACCAAACCAAGCTTTTAAAGAATTATTCAGACAGCTTTCCCTCCCATTGAATTCAATTGCAATTTCAATTTAATTACAGTTTTAGAAAGAAAAAAAATTAACTGCTCTCTAGTGCCCTTACTCAGCTACGCTCTTTAAGCATGAGACAGCACACAAACAGCTTGAAAATGTATCATACACAGGAGATTTCAAACAGAATATACACCTTAATTCTGAAATCTTCATTTCTGAAATCACAGATTTTAATGCTGCTATGCACACATCATGTAATTTATACTTGCCCATATTTTCTCCACTCCAATAGTGATAACTATTAGACAGAATTTGTCAGGAACTTTAGACAGATTTATTCACAGACATACATATACAAAACCAAAGATCCATGAAAACTAATTAATTTTACAAAATTATTCCAAATCCAAAATTAAACAATTCAAGAACAGATCAAGCAAGATACTTTTATTTTGACTCTTCTAAAACCACACATCTGGATACCAGACTGGCAAAATAGCTGTGTGCTCTTCAGAGATGCGTACTGCCTACTTTAAATAAGTCACTGTCTTGTTCTGAACTGCTGCAACAAGAGGCAAGCCATCAAGTTACTGCCCAGGGAGGTTTTCAATCAAGACCTGCTTGAGGAAATTCAGGTTGTTCTGCTCATTTCACACACAACGCAAAACCTATCTGCTGTTCTCTGAGGGATCTCAAGAACAACAAGATTCCCATTAATTGTATAATGACAACGCTAGCAGGTACTAAAATTCACTTAGTAGCTCTCTGCTTCTAGTAGCTAGTCTGCATAAGTCCATCTGTAATATTAATTTTAAATGGTATTTGGATAAGTGCATGTTATCTACTTATTTTAGTTTTCAGAGCCTTTACAAATCACCAGCTTCACCACACACCATTGCAAGTTGCATCCTACTTTTCCCATATTTAAAAGGGAAGAGAGAATGAACACTTTTTGAGGATCACAAAAGCTTTCCCACAGAAATCTCTCATGACAGAGCTGATGTCAACCTGCCTAGCATTCTATCTGCAGGTCTTGGCAGGAGAAGGATCATGGCCTGCCACCAGGGATGATATCATCTGGGGTTGGCCTTCCTCCATGCAAACAGTGGCCATAAGCACAACATTTCTTCCCAATTTCATCTAGGCTTCATATGAGCGACCCATAATCCAGACCTTCTCCTGGGTGTTTTTTTTTTTTTCAGGTTGACAGATCTAAGATAATTACGGGGCTGTTTAATGAACCTTGCCAGAAAGACATCAATGGGTGTTCTGGATGCCTGGCACCACACAGCACAAAGTGTTCAAAGCACGAAGACTACAGCTGAAATAAAATACTATCCTGAACAAAAAGTGAGTTAGTATTTATGCTACCTAACTACAGCAGACTATCCTAATATGTGGACTTGGATTCCAAAAGGACAAACTAACAGAACAGTCAGAGAAACATATCTCATCTTCAGACCTAACAGCAGTTTTTCCCTATCCAAACAGAACACCAGCAGTATGGCTCACAGTCCTGCATTTACTGGATGTCTCTCTTCAGTCAACAGTATATTTCAGCGTGACAAATAAGCACCCAGCACTAAGACCACAGCAGTCTTTCTGTGACTGGATAGCAAGATCAGCTCTGGAAGCACACCAACTGAACTCGCCCTACAAAACACTTACATGTGTTCTTCTGTTTCTGCAACAAGGAATAAGAAACGGCTGCTGAAGCAGCCAAAGGCAGCAGAAGGGTTTCTCCAGCTCTGGCGTGACCCAGCAGACACTCCTGCTGGGAGACACAGCAAGACTGACTGTACAGGAGTTATTTTTACAACACAGCCCCAAGATAGTTGCATTGGCACAATAAGCAGTCAGCATGCTGCTGCACACAAATGAGGACAAGTGGACTAGACAATTTCTTCTACAGGCTTCATACCCAAAGCTCAATTACCTCAAATGATGCCCTCAAGCTGCAATAATGTCAGTTTTAGGTCCGTGCCAAATTCAAAGGGCCAGTCTAGTAATCAGAGTCCTCAGCCAGACTGCCTCCTATGCTTCACTCCAACCCCCACCTTCAGAAGGGCCAGAGAGCTTAAGCACCCACAACAAGCAAAGCCAAATTACAGAGGAAAGAACTAAACTAAATCACACTCCGTGTCTCCAATAAGGTCTTGTTTCAACACAATAGGAGGGAAGGCACTAACATTTATGGCTTCGTACGGTAGGTTTGCACTCATAAATAGCACACAGACCAGAAACACTGCCTTGATCCTCAAGTTCAGCTTTCAACACAGTTTTAAGAGGGGGAGGTAGATCATTTTGCTCTCTTCCACATCTCTCATCTTTGAGACAACAGAGATTTCCCTAAACACAATATTCAACACAAAACACTGGCTTGGGTCAGATAACATTTTCTTAAAACTCCATTCAGTAAGCATCTTGTCCCACTCTATCCATGTGGTACACAAAATTGCTATACTGGCAGATAAAAACAAAAGGCCATAATTTAAGAGCATATTTTACCAGAGGCCTAAGCTTGCATCCGTCTTGTCAGAAGAAAAAAGAGCCAGTTACAAGAAAAGCCTTCAATTTTACTTACACAGACCACAGTTTCTAAGCTAGGCATGCTCAGTTAGACAATAATAGACTTCACTGAAAACAAGACCACCTAAAAACAAGGGTTTTTTTGTTTGTTTGTCTGTTTTGTTTGTTTGTTTTTTACTCTCGGGGCAGATAACTGCTCTTTTCAGAAGTTCATGGTCACCCTAGTTATTTTGCAAATACTGGGGGCTTCAGACTGGCGCTTACCCACAGCCCAGTCTTCCCCAGCACATTCACGTGACTTTCACTTTGACAGCTGAGTCTTTGCAATCTTACCATAACAGACACCTCAATATTTCGTACTTACCCATCATTCCTTTATTCAGCTGCTAATAAAGAGACCTTCTTTGTTATTAGAAATACTGTCTCATAACATCACTTCATCCTTGATAACTATGCGCAAATTCCCGTTGTTCTAGACATAAAATGAAGTCCAGTTCTCCCATGCCTCATATTTCCCTCAGCCTTGCAGCTGGAGTGAAGCCTACAGTCCAAGTGACAACACCCATCCTACCTCTGGGCCACTACAGAGCTACTCTCAGCAGGCGATGTTATTACTATTACTAGATGCTACTCTTGCATTTAAAGCACCGTCGCAGCTAACCTCTTCAGACCTACTTATATGATTCAAGACAACAAATGATTGATTAGTATTATAAAAGAAAAAAGACAAGTTTACATGCATAAAAATGCACAGTACTGCACCCAACGTCCTAAGCCAAATTGAACTTTTTTTTAATAAGTGAAACAAAGTTAAAATTCGCAAACTCTTTTCTTCCCTTAGAAATGTTAGTTACAAGAATTTAGGTCTACTGAAACAGACTATTATGTAATTCTCTTAATCCTGCAGTATCTTAAAATATCTTACTGTACTATCACACCAAGTGCAGGCACACAGTGGGCATCAGATGTTTTTCTTTCTGAAAAATCAAGGAGTGGTGAGATGTTCCTTTTTATATAATCTCTCTTCTCTTGAAACAAGCTGTTCTTTTTCTTGCATTGTAGAAAAATAAATGTATTTGTTTCATTCAAATTCCTATATATCTCTTGCTTTTCAAGATGACTACAAAAGCATATTTCCAAACAAATGTATCCTGCAACTTAAATGATATACATATCTATGTGTGAGCGCACACAAAGTTCAGGTGAGGACTAATGGAAGAAATAATACTTAGGTCACCTTCTTTTTAATTACATCAGTGGCTTTCCTGCAGCTTCAGAGGCTTATAGATTTTTTAAAAAATTAGTAATCCTGATCAAGTGCAGCCATATGGTAACACAGTTCTTGAAAAATACATTTTTCAAAGGAGCAAGAAAGCTTCCTTCAGCTTTCCTGAATATGCACCTCATCTCAACTCCTTGCATTGCTCCAATTCCACATCAAGATAACTGTGCACCTCTTCTTAAGAGCTATCTAGATCATGAAAACAGAGTACATACATAGACGTGTACTGCAACTAACAACTTCATGCACAGAGTAATTACAGGGTTTAACTATCAAGATGTGATTTCTCAGTCACATTTTTGTTGCTGGTTTTTGTTTTAAACTCTGCCTCTTATTCTATAATTTGTGTTGCAATGGGTAGTTCCTCCAGCCTCAGGTCAGAGTGATCTTCCCAGCAGCTGAGTTGCTCCTGTCTCCCTTTCAGGAGCTCATAATATTAATTATTCCTTAGCAGAGCAGAAGTTGCAGTGCCAGAGGGAAAGCAAAATAGGCTTTGAGAGCAGGGCAGTGCTTTCAGTATTTTACAGGCTGCTCACAGGCTAGCTGTCAGCTAGCACAGGTATGCTACATTTTGGCAGGTTACATGCCTGAGCCTCCATACTTTAGAAATGCTGCACTTGCTGAACTTAGTTCCATACTGAGCTGCATAAAACAGCACTGGACAGTATCCCAGTCCTTTATGTCTTAGTCATGCAATTATTTACAGGTTTATATTTGTATGAAACTACACTTGAATTTACATACACTTAACAATATAGATGTTAGTACCCTGTAAATACAGCATTCGATCACTAGTAAAAATATCATTCTGTGAAGTTCCCATGTGGCTTAAATAACAACTGGCTATGCCCTTTATTTCACTAATTAATCTTAGATTCAGACTGTCAAGAATTCTTGAAATTCAGCAAGAGTCAGTTCGCAGTAAGTCCTTTTCTACGCTTAGAATACAAAGTGAACAGACACTGTATTTAATGATGTCTCAAACTAAACTCTTGAGCCAAGGCTGAGGAAATTTTCCTAACAATGAGAACACTGAGCACTGCCTTCCTCATTACACTCTTCCTCATTAGACTTCCTCCAACATCCTTCACAAATATGTTAGAAGTGGAAGTAGTCTTTGCAGCATCACAAGAAAAATGAACACCTACGTTTAAAGGCCAGTTAAACATACAGTGAAGCTTCTCTCAGTCCAGGCCAATGTACAGAAGTAACTTAATCTATAGATAAATCCTATACTCTGATTAATGGGCAATTCAGTCTCTCAGGCTTGAAGAGATTAAATAGTTGTATTAATACAGAAAATAACGTAGGCATAAATCCACCGGGTTTACAGCTACCCTTGAAAAAAGTGTTTGTAAAACCTGTGTCAGTTCTAAGTTAGCTGTTATAATTTTGGCCATCTGTAAGACTGAGTGCAAGCATAAAGAAAAGTAGCTTGATAAACAGGTTACATCAAAAACCGAAGACTATTTATTTTTATCCATCGCTGTGTCAGATTAAAGACTCCTCAGTAAACATCTACCACTTCAGATTACTCATACCATTTCCATCTCAGAAAAAGAAAAAAGAAAACAAGTCAAATGACTTTTTTTAAGCTATTCTGAACTTTTTAAATGCTGAAACCCCTCAAAAATAACCACTGAAATTGCTCATTGATTTTCCAAGGATGTTCTCACCACAACAAATTATACATACCCCCAATATTAAGAACAAGCTTCCAAGGTTTGTGGATAATACAAGAATTTGAAGCAGTGAAAATAAATGACAGTACAAGCATCTTTAACAGAACTTCAATCATTTAAGTGATTGCTCCAACAGATGGCAAAAGCACTTCAGCACACACAATTGCAAAATAATTTGCCTGGAAGCAAGCAACAAAGACAAAGAAAGTGTACTAAGTGGGACAATTATTCAGCACAGTGATTAGGAAAAGGATTTGGGTGCTGAAAGTAGAAAAAGAAATCACTTAAACTATTTGCCTAAGGAAAGTACTAAGAACAAAGACAAAAGTATTTACTAGCAGTATCCCATTCCAAATACGTTATCCTTTGTATTCAAAACGAGGTGCTGCTCAGTTCGCACCTACCGTTCTCTGGTTCAAAAAAAGGAAAGCTGATGTTAGTGTAACAGGAAATATTCTCCCTGCTTTCTTGAAAGAAGTAGTTCTGCTCACTGCCACCTCACTGTCACATGAATTTTCGTGAGCATGTAATCCCTGAGCTGTTATCTGCCTTAAACCTTTTTCCTTTAGGTCAGTTTGCAGCTATGCAAGCGCTGGAACTATCGCAGATGCTGTTACAGGGTTTAAAATAGAAATATTTATTTCTAAAGTTACCAAAAGTGACCAGACAAGAAGGAGGGTTAACATCACTCAACAGTATTTCACGTTATAGTAGTTCACGTGGTACACAGTGTCATGGCACACTGTCCACTCTCTCTGAAGTTTAAAGGCATCATGAAATTATGACGCTTTCCATCCCAATCAAGTATTACGCTTTACTGAACTTGAAGCCTGAGAATCAGTAGGACATTCTACAGGCAAAGATTATGCAGCTTAGAAGAGACTAAACCATTAATTGCCTGGTGCCTCTCCTAACAATGCTGCTTTGGGGATACTGGGTACAACACATCTCACCTACCTTGATTTCAATTTACTTTGACATCATTGATTCATATTTTGATTTGTAGGGCCATTGACTCTCTGTTATCACATTTCTTTCATGCTGTTGTACTTCTAACAAACATACAGCAATTTTTAATTTAGAGCATCACCTTCTATCTCCTGAAGTCAATGCCACAACTTCAAAGATAGTTATAATACTGCACTCTTTAGAAGAGTAAAAATTAGGCTACGTTCCAACAACTTTTTTTTTACAGAAGTTCTTTTCCACATAAGGAATCAAAGTAAGTTGCAAAATCCGGTGAGCTGGCACACAAATTACTGTTTCAAACTTTAGATAAAACACACCTTTAAAACCAACAGCAACTGAAATCCTCTGAAGATCATAACCATATCAGATGAGGATTTGAGAAGGCCATTGAACTGCCTTGTCTACTCAGTAAAGATTTCAACAGGTAAATATAAAATTTTAAAACATTTTCAATTTAATACTCACTTTAGCATTTAAGTGCTTCTGCATATTACCTTGATAAAGCTGACTGAAATACCACCTCTCTGCATTTATTTATCCATTTCTCTCTTAAGGATGAACAGGATCTCAGTTTGCTATGAAAGGCTGTCTATGATGAGAAACCTGGGTCTAAGTCTCCGTAGTATAATTGACTAAAATTAAATATATACTGCTCTAGATAAGATATCTTGCAGATCAAGTTTTACAGTCTTAAACTAATCACATACAAATATTCACACAAAAAGTGCAATAAAGCAGTCATTCATGGTGCGAAACACGAAAAAAGTTGGAATTCTTCAAGCTGACATAAAAGAGACATGGATTAAAATATTATCATTTAAAACAAACTGGCTTAAACGTAAGAAAATGAGGCTTACCAACAACAGTGGCTAAAAACAAAGAGGGACTTGATGGTAATGCAAGCAAATTTCCAGCACCCTTATTCATCTAGCACAAAGCATGACTAATCTTGAAGGCCAGCAGATCCTGCAACAGAACCCCAGAGAAGTACTTTAGTTAAAGTACTGTGAAGAGTATATTGGATTTGAAAAATGAGAGACGCAAAACGGAGTTTGAATTCATTACGTGCAGATTCCTCCATGCTGCAGCATATCTGTCATTCTCAGTGTAACAATCACTTGAGGTCATTTCCTTTTTGTTATTTAAGTGATTCAATGTCAGTTACAAGCCACGTTGTAGCTGGGCACAACTGAAGGTAATGGGCAAGCAGCTAAAGCTTAATCGATCACCTTTTAGCTCTTGTGAATTAGAGGAAATGAGCAACACCTGCTCAATACACATCAAGGCAGAACAGAAAGTCACCAACACAGATGTATTGTTTTACATTTACCAGTTACAACTTGGAGCACAGAAAGGAAATCAAATGTTTTCTTCCTCCAAGTGGTTAAAGGTTTTCTATAGACACTGAAATTTCGATTGAGAACTTTGTTATTATTTATTCCCTAGTATTTCTGGGGAGTCTTGTCAGGAACATTTCTCCAGCCTGCCTTAACTTACTGACAGATTGTCACTGATGTGACAATTCTTCTTTACAGTGAGGGTGACGGAGCACTGGAACAGGCTGCCCAGGGAGGTGGTGGAGTCTCCGTCTCTGGAGATGTTCAAGACCTGCCTGGATGCCTACTTGTGCGACCTGGTGTAGGGAACCTGCTTTGGCAGGGGGGCTGGACTCGATCTCTGGAAGTCCCCTCCAACCCCTACGATTCTGCGATTCTGTGTGGGGTGAACATTACTTGGTTTGGCTTTGTTTTTAAAATCTGGATTTGTTTTTGAGCACCTATACTCACGAATTCTTTAGACAGCTTTGTTATCCTCCTTAACTTTGGCAAACTCTTCCTTTTGCAAGCAATAACAATGAAACCCTCTTTCCCGTTAAAACAAATTAAGGAAAAAAAAGTACTTAAATTACAGAACTGAATTTTCAAGGGACCCTAACAACATTATGCTAATACTTATTGTTATTAATGACGAAAGAAATCAAGCAGCATATTTTTGAACCAGTATACCAATTTAAGCATGCAATCTCATTAGAGCTAAAAGACTGAAAAATTGAGATGAAAGTGAAGGCTGAATTCTAATGCATTCTTATTAAATTCTAACTAACAACCTTAGAATATTTTCCCATCCCTTTCGTTAAGTACTATTTAAAACATTCACTGCAGTTCTCTCCATTCGAGCCTGAGTTTTTAGAGGAAATTCTCTGCCTCTCCTTCAGTAACAGTGATCATCTATCATTTACTAACTTACCAACATGTTTTGTCACTTTTGTGCCCATTTCAGATACTTGGCAATTAGATGTCTATTAACTGCAGTTGTGGTTTACTTTCCTTCTTCAGCACAGCTCTAAAGCTGAAGTATGAACTGAGAAACCCATTCAGCTGTTGTTTTTAAATGCATGCCCATTTTCAAGTAGTTGCAATGTTTTGCAGTCCGACAGTGCAGCTGTTTAATTAAAACCAGATGCAGCTCAAGACCACTGCATCCCCTAAAAATCTGCAAGGCTTTTAAAATATTTTGAACACATGTTGCCCAAAGGAAGCATCTATGTATCAACATATAGACTAGTTCTTACTGGATGATTGTATGAATGTAGGTGGAGTTATGACAGATTTGAACTTTAAAAAAAACAAAGACCATTACAGTGATTTAACTTGCAGCTGAGCCAAATAAGCACATGATTCAGTTCTACCAAGAGGCTGTAAGCTGCAGCAAAATGGGGTCAGCACTCAGCAATGACAGGAACCTCTCAGCTTGGTCTCACAACAAGCCGAGTTGTAAACCAAATCAGCTTTTTGATAGATTCACATATTTAAAACTATAAGCTCTGTTTTCTCTCTATTTCCACAAGACATTCACTTTTGTTCTCCAAGCATCTGGAACTTCAGATGATCTTAGAGGCCCAAGGATTCAACTACACACAGAACTGATTTTTCTAAGCCCCTCTATTGCATTCATATGACCAACTTATTTTACCATTTACTTCTGCAGTTAGGTCAAACACTGAGCATTTTTAGTCTTGTTTTAAAATGAAAAAAGAAAAATTCTCCTAGACCATTATGCAACCTGATGGGTAGCTGAGCTGATCAGTGTCACCCAAAACAACAGAGGGATTCAACGCTCCATGACGCAGTTTTAAATTACTACCAGTTTTCAGCAGCTCTGCTGTAAAAAAATCAGAGATCAGCAGAAAGCTTCTGTGCATTCCACCTCCAAGGTGCTCATGTATGTTGCTCACAACACTAAAGGGGAGAATTTAACGAGGAGTTTTTGGATCGTGCATTGAGGCTTTATCCACTGTCTGATAGTTGTTGCTCAATAATTAAAAGGCAAGAATTGAGCTTTCTCTTTATCACATTTTACCTGTAGAAACTTGCTGATGTGGTTCCTGTGCATTTTACTTCACACCCTAATCCTTTTTCGAAGCTTAAAATTTTAAAACTCCCCATGATATTGAAACAGTGACAGCTGAGGGGATTCGTCTTTGGCTTCTTCTTTCTAAGTTCCCCAGTATGTTTCTTTTCTCCCAGTAAAGGAATTGCATCACTCCCAACTTTTCCATTAAAATACTGAGGGAAGAGCACGAAAAATACTTCAGGGGCCCTTCCCTAGCACAATAGCTGACTATCAAGGTTCTTTTAAGAATGACAGAAAGCCATCTTAACTTCATTTCCTCTGTTTTATGGTAAATTTTGCTGTTAACACTGGTAACACTTCATTAATTTATAGTTAGCATTTACAGCATATCCTCCAGAAAATTAAAGCCAAATCTGGGACACAATATTACATAAAGTCGGTATTGTGATGAAGGACAATACTCCCTAAAACCTCCAGACATTCCTGGTTCCAACTCATTTTTGTGTTGTCAATACTTGTGACCTTGTGCAAAATAAAATTCAGGCATTGACATATGTCAAACCTCAGCTTAACTGACCTATTTGAATTTAAATTAGGAAGAGAATGCCTCTGAGGAGAAATACATCAATACAGTTCGGTAGACAAAGGGCCACAGTGCCTTTCTGGAGTAAATGCACTCATCAGAGAACTGAACCAGAGTAGTTTGCCCCTCAGTGATTTCTGCTTAGAATTAACAATTCAGTTTCAAACTCCCTAATGCCACAAATAAATAAATTCTTCTCTTAATCAGTCACTTTCTAAAGCAGAAAAGTTAATGCATCACTTTTTTTTTTCCGCCCTTTCTGTATGCTTCCTGTTTGTAAAAGGTTTTCCATTTTCACATTAGGACAAACACAGCACCCCTGTTCCAGTTAGCACTGAGGTCACCTGTATATCTTCTCTGACAGCACAACTCACAGCCAAAGGTCAAATGCAGATGGAAAGCTCAGGAACGATAAATAATCCCTTGCAATCCAATTAGAGGGAAAAAGGGAAAAAAAAACCATGTAAATTATTAACTAACTGCAACATTCCACTCAAGTAGCAGATACAGCTGAGTATATAAATCAACACACAGCAAATAAACACAGAAAATAAACACCATAAGAAAGATAAGTTTTTCTTTAAAATGTAATCAAAGCCCACTGCAAACACAGATAAAGGGATGGTTTTCACCAGTTTGCTTTCTTGAAAGGTTCTTGGATTTCTGATACGCTATCAATGAAAGCAAAACAGGTGATGTTTAAATCAAAAATCTTGGGGAAAAAAAGGAGGCTTTGCCTGGATGGTTCAAGTGATATCGAGAGAATGAAAATACATAAAAGTATTAAATACTAGGAACGATTTGTAAGTAAAACGTTCTGCTAACTCATACATTCCCCCCCCCCCCAGTCAATTGAGAAAGGCTTTCAAATTTTCTTCCTAATTTGGGATGAAACTTTTTTACTCATTAAAATGTTAGCTGTACTTGTAAATTAAGAAAGCAACTTGCTTCCCAGGTGTAACAGAAATGGCCAGCTGTGACATACTAAGATATGCTTCAGGTTAAACAACCAGACTAAAGAAAAAAAAAACTGGATCAAGCTTTCCTCCCCTTTGGTCAAAAAGAAACATATCCCTGAGGGTTACCCAAAATGACACAGCGTTACCAGAAGATGTGACTCTTACTTAGGTACTTGAAAAATAAGTCAGATTTATAGTCAATATTAGACTTGCTCTCATAACAGAAAGGAATGAAACAGAAATACTCAAAAAAGACACTAGAGACTTCCCAAAGAAACATAATGAAGTTTGGTGTCTTACTGCAACTGATGGATGGAATGAGAACTGCATGGTCAATGAAGAGAAAAACAACCACTCAAATTCTTACACTTCTCTCTTTGGAAACTATCCTGGATGCTTTAGTAGATTTCAAGATGTTCAGAGTAGAAGTTGCATTTCAGTTGTAACGTATTTAAAAAGAACTATTTCCATTCATCATTAATATTTGCTTAAGTCACATAAAATTGCAGTCTTGAAAAATAACAAATAAAAAATTTGTGTTCAAAATCAACGTTTCTGCCCCCAAGTGAAAAACAAAAACAAAAACATTTATGATTGCCAAATTCAATCTCGTGTTAACATTTCAGTTGATACCCGTGTAAGATATTATTCTGTTAACATCTGTGTCTCAAAGTTTGCTGGGGACACAGGTGGACTTGATCAAGTCCTGAGCAAGGATTGTGAAATCCTTTGTCTGAAGGACACAGATGAACAAGTGCAGGCAAGTCCTGGGCAAAGGTTCTGAGATCCTTTGTCGGGGGGATGCAGATGGACAAGGCCAGGGGCAACGAAAGCGAGATGAGCTGCAGCTAAATGGCTGTGAAGTGCTCCTTTGTGTGGACTTACCTCAGGATGACAGCCATCTCAGGGGGTACTCAATGACTCTTGCTCAAGGCCCATCCTTGTCATGTAGGCAGGAGAACAAGGAGGATGAAAGAGGAACTGAAAACCATGAGGATAGGTTTTCTGACAACAGATTCCTCACCAAGAACGGAGGTTTTCTGGCAGCAGATTCCTCCTGAAGAAGAAGAGGGATTCGTGACGATTGAGGTGATTCCTGCATACTGTCGAACTCTCCTGAGCCTGCTGCCTGACCGCTGCTGCTGCTTCAAGAATTGGCTCCTCGACTTCCTCGTCTACCTGCCTTCTGCCCAAGGCCGGCCACGCTGCTGCTCCCCATCTTCTGCGTCTGCCTGGGACCTTCAAACGCCGTGCAACGGGACCGCTGCTGGATCCTGCTGGTGACTATCCCCGCTTTACGCAACTCCTGCTTCTTTTCCATCTTTTCTATCGCCCTCCTTCCCTTCCCCGTCTCCCTGATTAGGTTTGGT
Source organism: Lagopus leucura (assembly GCF_019238085.1). NCBI lineage: Eukaryota > Metazoa > Chordata > Aves > Galliformes > Phasianidae > Lagopus > Lagopus leucura. The sequence continues at coordinate 4,750,082 of NW_024962278.1, read as the reverse complement.
AATAAACTGGATGGAACAACATATGAACCGTTGTTTCTTAATCTCACGCCGGGTATACAGATATTAAAAGAACCTCATCTCCCTCCTATAAATTGGAGCGAGACAACCCGGAATACGTGACCTATGAATAAATCTGGAACTTCTAAAGATGAAGACTACAACTTCATTCCCCAAATGTAAAGTTTCTCAAAAAAAAAAAAAAAAAAAAAAAATTTTTTTTGACTGCCACTCTTCACTGCAAACTCTTTTCAACCTTAGATCTGCCACAGAGAATAAAAGTAATTGGATGTTCTGCTGCCTTATAAGCATAAAATATGCCCAGTAAAAAGGCTTCGGTAATTTAAGAGATGAAATAGATTAATCTGTATGGCATTCTACCTGTCTACAAAAGCAAGTTTAAATAACACAGAACACAAGTAAGAAGCAGAGTTAAGTAATGACTGAAATGCTCACTGATGTGTTTACTGATGGAAAGCATTATGAGAGCTTAAATATCACTAGTATTTACAAATGAAGAGAGTTTATGGAATACCATCGTATGTCCCATCAAACAGCAAACACTGCAATCAGAAAAAAATATTTCCAACAGAATAGTAAATAAAATACAAAAGCTAGATTCAAACATTTTATTTGTGACCTTTCAAGCATCAGTTGTTCGTTAACATTCTGTGCTGTAAGCTGAGGCTAGGCAAATATCCCTTGCTCACAAATATTTAAGTCTGAATGTATTATTACCCAGTAGTTCCATGGTACTATAAGGAACTCACGTTGGGTCATATGGAGGTCAGTTAATAAGTGTGCTCAAAAAACAGTCACACCACCCAAGAAGCACATTGCAGGAAAAGTTGTTGGCTACATTAGTAGCATAGCAAACAGTTTAATATATATTGTCATATATTAATGCGTATTTCATACATTTGGTTGAAATACACATATACCACTCCACATTAAATTTACAGTAATTTAATTAATTATTCTATATTGAAATTCTTGAAAACTTGCTCCATAACATACAATTAGCCACAAAGCACTTCACAAAAATTTTAAATTACAGTTCAGGTTCAAAAAAAAATCAGCTTCATTCATGAACTTCAATAGCACAACTACCATGCTTTTAATATGCTATATCCCAGTCTTGAATTCTCCAACAAACACTCTTTAGGCTCAAAAACAAGCTTTAAGTAACACAACCATAAAAGCTGGCAATATTTGTAATAAGAGGTAAAATCAAATTTCCTTCAAAAATCCCACAGCATTTTCCACAGAAGTGGAGCTGTTAACTCTAATGTCCTGGCCAAAATCCAAGTTGGGTAATTATGCTCTCACACCAGAATTTCCCTTACAGCAATTCATTTTCACCACCTGTCCTAAAACAGTGAGAGCAATTTTAAGTGAACTCTGATCTTGATTCTATACAGCTGATGTAAAGGTCAAGCTGATGTGAATTTGGAAATTTCATGGGAGGACTTTTTTGAGATCAGCAAAAATTTCTCAAGTTCCACAGGTTTCCTCAAAATAAGTTACCTCAACAGACAAGGGCATGAGCTTCATCCTTAAGCCAAAGTAGGCTGGAGCTAGGAAGGCTTCAGCATGAGCCTCAGGTCTCCAAGGCAATCAGGTGTGAAGCAGCATCCAGCAGACTGCTTTGGAGAAAACAAAACTGTGAGATGCCTAAGACTAATTATTGCAAAAAACTGATCAAACAACTTCAGTAAAGCCAACATATAAAGATGAAATACACGTAAGACTGTCTCCACCTAACCAGTACAAAAATTCTGGCAGCGCACTGTCCATTCAAAATGGCTTAGCGCTCACTAAGTTTGCTTGGATTGTGTGGTAGCAATCTTCCCTAATAGGCAACCAGGCATTTGGGAGAAGATGAGGGTCTCGCTCTTGCTCCATTGCCCTCCATGCAGTTTTGCTTACACACAATCCAATTCAAGCCTGCTGCTTAGAAATCCTAGTTTTTGACTTGCCACTAATCAGCATAATCAGGATATGGCCTCATTAAGCTGTTGCATTTTGTGTCAGAGCCGTCTGCAGATTAATTGTGTGTCAAACAAGGTGAGGTTTCTAAGGAACTATAACTTCTGTTAAATTAGTTGATCCAATTAAAAAATACTCATGCTTCTGAGAGCAACTCGGGTTAATTCATTCTTCAGTACAGATCACAACGTTTTCATATCTATCTAAACATGCAATCTCTATGGAAAAGCAAATGGTGTACGAGCTGGCCTAGTTTTGTTATTGCACTGAGGCTGTCTCATCCAAATTGTTCATTCAAAGAAATTATTTCTTTCAAGGGTATTCTGGTTGCCAACTGATAATCTACATTTTTCAGATGGTATTACACTTCTAAACTCAGCGTATTCCTGGAAAAAAAAAATATATAGCTCTACACTCTAGCTTACACTTTAAAGGTAAAATCCACACAGCCATATTTTGATTGCAAGGTAGCTATTAAATTTGTGATGAAAACCAAGAGCAGACATCAGATTTACATTCTGATTGTAGAGGATAAATGTAAAGATTTGTCTTAAGTTCAGGTCTGAAGATATGCTTGTAGCTGAAAATGTACCTGTAGTTCAAATGAGTAATAAGCCCCTCTGTAGGACATTGCAGCTCATAGAGTGCTTTCTAATACTTAGTACTCTCTGCTAACTTATTGCCTGATCTTCCTATAGCTCCTTCTATATTTGTTCTTCAGTTTTTGTTTTGACTCCTTCAGTATTGCATGCAGTTCTGACAGTTCTCTGCTTGTTTCTCAGACACACATCTACACAACAGCAATACATTCTCTAGCACATATAATACCCGGCATCACAATTCATCATTCTTTACATTTTAAGTGGCACACTTGTAAGTAGAAAGCCATTTCTGGTGGCTAAGATTTATTTCCAAGGAAATAAACTGAATTGCCAGTCGCTTGGACAGGCCTATTTTATTTAGTAATAGCGCCGTTATCCATATCAACCACATCACCTTGACCCATTTGTTTGTGAACTTGCACAGATGATTAATGGTGACTTACTGTACCATCTTTACCCGCGTAACTACTGAATGCATTATTTACTACAGTTCTCACTGTGATGCTTATCTGTGAGATTGGACTTTTGGCTCTATGTTCTTTGAAACGTTTTAATTTAATGGTCAAAGATAAAAGAGAACTAAGAATACTATGAACTCATAAAGATGTAAGTAGTAATTTTCCTTTTCTCCGAGAAAATCCTCAGCCCTAAATCCCTCACATGCCATTACCAAAAGTAAGCAAAAAAGCACACATGTTCTATCCTGTGGAAAGATACACATAAGCAATACGGTACTCATCACATACATAGAGATACCTTATGCAGTCCTAAACAGCATCTACCATGCACACATGCATAAATCACTCACATGCATGCTCATTTTAGTTTATTTTGAAGCTATTCCCTTAAATCCCATGAAGAATTGAATTAAGCCTTTATAGAAGCTTGCAAGCAACATAACAAAACTAAGGAAAAGCAAGATGGTAGGCTTTGAACATAACTGGAAGCTCTATTAGATGAAAATGAATGACAGTGAAGAGTATAAATGACATGGACTAATCAGCTCAGAAGGTTACCACTCTATATTCACTTAATTAGGTAAAGACAGAACTTCATTATTTAATAACATAGCCACTAGATGACACACCTCTCACTGGCCTAAATCCTAATTATATAAGATTTTTGTTCATAATGAGACAACTCCTTCCCCAAAGTCACAAGTCTTCAATTAGAGGCTCCTGAAGAAGCGAAGAACACTAGAAGACAGCTCTGAAATAATTTGTGCAAAGAATTTGCTATAAATGATTCTGCTTTGAATCCTAGTAATTGGAAAGCTTTCTTATGGTTGGCAGGTTCTGACAGACTCATGCAAAAATGTAAAAAAAAGAAAAAAGGGGGAAAAAAAAGGCAAGTAGTAAAGAACAGCCTGGCTTAGAGTTCAGTGACAAATGAGCCTCTAAAGCATTCTAAGTACAACAACACAATTTGAGTTTCTTCTACCCACCTCTCAAAGCCTGTAATGCTTCTTGATTAAGTAATGTAGCTGAGGAACAGACTTAGCTGTTTCTTGATATACTTTCTCCCTAGTTTCTCCTGGTCAGAATGCATACAACACAGAATCAAAGAATGCATTTATAACCACTTCTTATAAACAAGTCACAGAAAAAAAAAACCTGATTTGAGCATATCACTGCACTTCATACTTAAATCTTGTTAATGAAGGTGAGGCTTTAATCCACAATAAAACACTTTTAGAATATAAAATTATATGTAAACATTTGTGGGGCTTCATGCTGTCTTTCCACCCAGAAATCCTTAACTTAAAACCTGCACATTTTAACAGGCCAAAGCAAGAAGTAAAAGGCAATAGAAGTGGACTGCCCAGAGTTGTGATTGATGCCTCATCCCTGAAGACTTTCAAGGCAAGGCTGGACAACCTGACACTATGGCATCCTTTTTCGATGCAGAGGAGTTGGACTAGGTGACCTTTAAACGCCCCTTCCAACTGTAAAGATTCTATGATTATACAAAATAGATAACCTGTCAATAATCTTCTGCAACCACACAAAGGACTGTTCTAGTGACCCATTAAGGCCAACTGGCTGAAATAGTTCAATATAATATGCACAAGCCACTTTCAATCCTGAGACTGGCATATAGCTCTTCCCTGTTCTGACACAGCTCATACAGCAGGTGTTTAAGTGGTTCCTCCCCCCACACTTTTTTTTTTTTTAAGCCTCCAATATACAGTGGAATTTTTTATTTCAGCTGTGTTTGCATCATTAGCTTGCTGGCAATCATATAAGCCTAAATTATCCAGGCAAGCAGTTTCATTTATTGAGACCTCTTGCCGGAAAAGAGCAGCAATCAAATCAGTCAGCCCAAATTATCCTTGACATTAACAAAGGGCTCTAGGATCATTGTAAGAGATGACTTTCTTCCATTACCAAGCTGATTACGTTGTAGCTGGTCTGCAGCATCACAGCATAAGACCTCTTTAAAATAAAAATGTTTATAAGAGCATGTAATTTTCATTGCAACTGTTTGTTACATCCAGTGTTTTATTAAAGAATTCTAAATATACATCATGTGTGTATGTCTAAGTGCATATGCATGTATATAAAGCTGTAACAGCTTGTGCTTTCCTCAGCTACACAGTACCAAAGTTTCATAAAAGTAAAAGAAAAGACTCTAGACTTTAATTTAAGGATTTTCTTTTTTGTGCTCAAGGGCCCAATGGCCACTGCTGTTCCTGAAGCAGTTAGATACCAGGTCCTGCATTCAAAGCTCCTTTAACAGTATTAATTTTGTCTATGAAATGAAAACACAATTAAGTATTACCAAAAAATTGTAAAGGAAACGTTTGAAAATTATTCCAGCTCCAAAAAAGCAGAAAGCACAGAAGCCAAAACTATCAGATGGATAAGAAGAAAAAAAAAAGAAAAAAGACTAGAAGAAAATATATTCAAGCTTCAAAAAGAATATTAAAAAAAAACAACTCTACTGGGACTTAAAATGTATTTAAAAGTTAAAAAAAAAAAAAAAAAAAAAAAGGCTAGTGAAAGCAGTCCATAAAATAATGGATGCATTTTTTCCCCCCTCTGGATATACATAATGAGCTAAGAGAAAAAAAGCTTTGTAGCTATGGAATATCACTTCTGGTTCAAGGTCCACAACATCCGTTTGTCAGGCACAATACACTGTGTAAAATAATATGGTCACACTGCAATCAAATTTATCCAGAAAAAATCTCAACTGTACTTGGCTATCCATGGTGCATACTGGTGAAATCTGAAGTTGAATTAGAATTCCTAAGCTTTTTCAAGCTCAAAACTTATACGTATCTCAGATTGCATTATGGCTTTCAAAACCACAGCAGTAGTGAAGCCTGGCACTGATTTTTGACAGTCCTGACCTGCATTCACTACACAAGTTGTCTTTATACCCAATAGTGTGAAATTAATTATTGCTTATTTCCCTGTTGCAAGCCATTAACCACATTCTCCTATGTAAATATTCAGGCATAATATGCCAACAGTACTCACATCTTTGTTTTAGGAGAAGGAACGGCAAACGCGTGCTATGTCTGGACAGATGGAGGAGTAGCCTAACAAGGTTCAAATGTACTACAGATATAAAAATCTGTACAGCTAGATTAGATGAATTGTCTTGATTCCAAGACCCAGACTTTTATCTCATGATTATCACCACAAACCACTGCCCTGCTAGGTGGAAATCTTGCTATGATACAGCTGACTTTCTACTGCAGTTTGACCAACACCTATCTAAATTGTTCTAGGCCCCAAGTGGAATTAGGAAGCACTATAATGGTAACGTTGTCTTCATAGACAAGCAATAACCAGACTCTGTCCTCAGAATTGAGTTGAAATTAATAACAGACCATAAGCTCAGAAAGATGTGGCAGTTTGCCAGAGGATACAGAGCATGTGTGCACAGAACTGCTGGTACCAGCTTTCAGAATCCTAGCCAGTGATGCAGCCAGGAAAGAGCACACTAACAAACCATTAGGCAATTCTGCTTAAATCTCTGATCTATTGCTTATCAACTGGTTAAGAAACAGACTATGGCCAGCTCTGTTTTAGCATAAACGAAGACTGTAAAGTATGAGGGTGGAATTTCTTTTGTCTGATTTCATATTTAAATTAGTGCACCAGATACATCACTACACTACTTTGATATTTTAAGTTCTTCTATCAGCTGAAGTGATACACTGAAAATGCACTGGACATTTTCAACAAATTCCTTAGTTCATCTTTATTTTACTACCACAAAAAGAGCTTCTCTGCTTTACTCTGCACCAATATTTTCACTTCCCCACTAAGAGGCCACTGACATTCAGGTGGACTTCTGAATGTGTAAGATACATGAGATATCCAAAGTGGCAACTGTTATTTCTCACGACTTCACTTCACTTGTTTGCTGCTATAGCTATATAGACACACTTCTAAATGGGAGCGCATACGTTGTAGGTACAGATACACGGCTGCATGAAACAAACACTATGGGTTTTCACTTTTTTCCATGTTAACTTTCTTTCAATTCTGCATCTGCACTCCTTTATTTCAATTGCCAAGTTCAGGGGCAAAGTATTCAGGGACACCAGTATTTAGAATCTCTTTAGCTGCCACTAATAATTGACTGATCTCATTTACAAACTGGAAACAAATGTAAACAACTGCTCATCTACTCTTGTTATAAAGAAGAAGTGTGTCATTTCTTCTGGTCATACTGTTATATTTTTTGCAGCAAGACTGGTATATGACTGAGAACTGCATTGCAGTTGTTTTTACTGTTTTCTTCAACTTAATAAATATTTATTTTAGGCTTAAAAAAATCTTGAATAGGATAGAGAGTGCACTGCTTCAGAGCATCCTTCACTTATAGACATTCTTCTAAGACGCACAGTTTTTTATTCAAACAGCCACAGAAACCAGGCCAAACTCATCTAAAACTCATCTACTAGGATCAATACCAGGACAGATAAAAACAAAAGAACTTCTCATCTTTTAGTTACAAGAGTTAAGAAAGGTATAAAATGAAAGCCCCCCATCTCCCCCTTTCAGTTAAATATTTAATTCATTCTAAAATAAAATACAATTAGAAAAAAAATGGGGTGGGGGAGAGAAAAGAAAAAAAAAAAAAAAAAAAAGCCAAGAAAGCATAAAAAGAAAAAACACCCGAAACGTAAAATTACTTTCATTAGAAAGTTTCAGATCAAAAGTTCATGATAAGTTTTAAATTTTACATTCGCTGTTAAAAATAAAATAAAGAAAATACTTCAAAGCTAAGCTATTCTTCATTTCTCTGTATGAAAGGAAGAAGTAAGTTAAAAATAAAAATGCGACAACTCATCTGTTCAAATCCTACCAAGAGATCTGAGGATGCTGCGTCTCTGCCTAAGAGACTTAGCACAGCCACTCAATTCCACCCTCATGCTAAAACACATTACTACAAATCTGAAATGACTGAAGTGCAGCCATCTCAGAATGAATTGTAAAAGCTTCCTTCTCTAATTTCAATTTTCATATGCAGGCTAATCCCTTGCTCCCTCTCTCCTCTTCTGCTTTTAGTAAAAAAAAGTGTTTCAGACTAACAGAAACTTTTCCACCAGCATAAATTACACAACGTGCATAACAAGTCCATATGAAAAAATAAAAATGGCAGTTATTGTCAATAGCACACAATTTCTAGAACACACCTTTAAATACCACAGAATCACAGAATCACCCGGGTTGGAAGGGACCCCAAGGATCATGTAGTTCCAACCCCCCTGCCTGGCAGGGCCACCAAACATACACATTCAGATCAGGTTGCCCAGGACCCCGTCCAACCTGACCTTAAACACGTCCAAGGACGGGGCATCCACAACCTCCCTGGGCAGCCCGTTCCAGGGCCTAACCACTCTCCTAGTAAAGAACTTCCCCCTAACATCCAACCTAAATCTTCCCTCCTTCAACTTGGATCCATTTCCCCTAGTTCTGCTGTTGTCAGCCCTTGTGAAGGGTTTACTCCCCTCCTGGGTGTAGGTTCCCTTCAGGTATTGATAGGCT